>NC_141698.1:1059735513-1060206513 GCF_964263255.1 Lissotriton vulgaris | reverse complement strand
CGCCAGCAGCAACGCCAGTGAGTAGGAGTACGGCTCTAACTCCAGAGGACCTCGTGTCTGCCCCGCTGCTGATCGCATCAACCGTGTGCCCTTCGACGCCGTGAGCGCTGCTCACTCTGTGCAACTGCATCATCGACAACGCCTGCTGAGGCCTGATCAACACCGAAGACGCGACGCCGGATTGCTCGACGCCGCTGATCATCGTGTGCTTCATTTTCCTAAGGTACTGTGTTGTTGGGGGTCCGTGTGACTCCAGGCCCGGCGCAGCGCTCCTCGCGGTCGACGCCGAACCTGTGGATTATCTTTGCCCCGGCGTTGTGTAGCTCCCGTGTGAGTTACCCTGTTGCTAAGAACTGTGTTTCCAAGAAGAAGAATTGCTTGATACTAAAGATTTTTATGCTAAAGAAGAAACTACCTTTGAACTATCCTTTTTCCTTCCTAAACGTATTTATTCCGATTGTGTACAGTTTTGCCGTTATTTGGTCTTGTGCTAAGTCTTATATAAAAATACTTATTTTTATAATACTACTGTGTCGTGTCCATTTGTAGTGTATTCACTTTGTTACTGTATGTGGTCATAATTGCTTAACACACAGCCTCTGAGATAAGCCTGTTCTGCTCTGCCAAGCTACCAAGGGGGTGAGCAGGGGTTATCGAAGGGTGTGATCCCCTTGCCCTGACTAGAAAAGGAGTGTCCCTATTTGTCAGAAGTGCATACCTCTGCCAACTAGAGACAGCCGGTTCTAACATTGGATGCAGCGGTGAGGATTTGGACCTTGCATTTATGACCCATGTACAGTGATTAGTGTGCGCTACGTAGTGAAAGCAGACCATAACGCAGTCACAATCTGATTCGGAAGGATCCTATTTTTGTTCTCCGCTTTCCTGAAACGTGATTTTCTGAACACTGCCAGTTTTAACCATGAGTGACAACGGAGTCACTACCCCTGCTATCGTTGTTGTTGAAGAGTTCGAGAGGAGTAAGCTAAAGAGATACAAGAAAGATGAGCTGAAACACACATGCAACCAGTTTGAAGTTCCTACCACCGGCCTCTCGAGAAAAGATGATTTTTATAAAGCATTACAGGCCTGGTGGGAGTCCAGAAATCCCTCTGATGTGGTGGTGGTACCCACAGAGGAAGGGGATGAGGAGGTGCCAGTGAATGGACCTGTGCCCTCTCCCGGAAGCAGTGTTTCCTCCAAAGGTCTTTCCCCTGAAGAAAGAGAAGAAAGGGCGAAAGAGCGAGCTTACAACATGGAGATGGCAAGGCTAAAAATAAATGGGCAGTTGGAGTTAGAAAATGCAAGAGGTAGAAGGGAAGCTGATTTAGAGATCAAAAAGTTGGAGTTTGAACGAGAGAAGTTAGCTTTGGAGCGTGAAGCCAGGTTGAGGGAACTGGATATCCAAGCTAAAAAGTTAGAGTTGAATCCCTCTGGTGGCAGCATGCCATCCGAGCCTGCAGAAAGTAAGTTTTACCTCCCGAAAGATGTGATCAAAGATTACAATAAGAATGAAGATATTGGTCAATGGTTTAAAGCATATGAGTTAGCATTGTTGGCCCACCAGGTCCCTGAGAAGAATTGGGGAGCGGGGTTGTGGGGTCGCTTTGTGAATGAGGGAAGAGATACCCTGTTAGACATGCCTGTTGCGGATAGGATGTCGTATGCTCATATGAAAGATGCTTTAATGTTGCGATATGGTTTAACCCCCGAGCAGTACAGACAAGCTTTTAGAGAATGTAAGAAGTTGCCTGGTACGACGTGGGTTGAATATGTGTCTTATTTTTGCAGAGCCATGGATGGTTGGGTAAAGGGCAGCAAAGTGGAAAGTTATGAAGCTCTCTATGATTTGTTTGCGTGGGAGCACTTGTCTAATAACTGTTTTCCAGAGCTGCGCCAGCACCTGATTGATAGCAAGATATCTAACCCTAGAAAACTTGCTGAGGAGGCGGACCGCTGGGTCAGTACCAGGGTCCACAAGGGTCCAGTGGGAGACTCAGCCAAAGGTGGGCAGGGTCCCCAGCAGAAGAGTGGGGGGGACAAGGGTAAACAGAAGGAGTCTCAGAAAGGGCCCCAAAGTAATCCCCAAGGGAACCAAGGGAAAGGTTCCCAGCCTCCCCCTGAGAAGAAGCCAGGGGCCCCGACGGGTAAAACTGTTCATAGGGGCCCCCTAACCTGCTACGGTTGCGGGCAGGTGGGACACCGGTTTTATGACCCCCAGTGTCCCAAGAAGGATTCGAATGCACCGCCGCGTGCACCCCCTCGTCAGTTGGCAAGTGTAGCCTTGGGAGGGGAGGAGATGGTTGTCCATGGTGGGAGGGGTCCCGCAGAAATGTCCCTGGTCTCGCTAGGAGACATGCAAATTGTCCCTCCACCCCCTCTGCCTAGTAACACTAGTAAATATAGGCAGTGGGTGACCATTAATGGCCATAGAGTGGAAGCTCTCAGAGACACCGGAGCGAGTGTGACGGCTGTCAAGTGTCACTTGGTGTCCAGAGAGCAGGTGGTTCCCCATGCATTCTACCCCGTGATAGCTGCCGATAACTCCCAGAAAGAGTGTGAGGTGGCTCAGGTTTCCTTTGAATGGGGGGGAGTTTCAGGTACTCTTCAGGTTGCTGTGAGGCCCGCCATGCCTGTCGACTGTCTCCTGGGCAATGATTTGGAAGACTCCCCTTGGGCTAAGGTGGAGCGAGCGGCGCACTTGAAAGTGTTGGGTGTACCGGAGTGGGTGTGTGCAACCACCCGATCCGTGACAGCGAGTAAGGGTGTTGATGGGGTCCCGGAGCCTGAAAGTACGGCCCAGGA
This sequence comes from Lissotriton vulgaris, assembly GCF_964263255.1. NCBI lineage: Eukaryota > Metazoa > Chordata > Amphibia > Caudata > Salamandridae > Lissotriton > Lissotriton vulgaris. The sequence continues at coordinate 1,060,203,708 of NC_141698.1, read as the reverse complement.
CCCAGCTATGAAGAGAAGAGGCAGGAGGCGCGGGAAACCGGCCCCCGTTGTTCCCGTGGTCCAGAAGGAGGTAGACCCTGAGGGGGATGCCCTGGAGCCCACAGGGGAACAAATTGCCGAACTGGGAGATCTGCCCGAGCTGACCCACTGGCAGCAGGATGGTGGTCCCTCCAGGGAGGAATTCTGTGCGGAACAGAAGGTGTGCCCTTCTCTTGTGGGCATGAGGCAGCAGGCCTCAGCCCAATCCTCAGGTGATCAGTCAGGGTCACATTTTGTGTACTGGGAGAACGACCTCCTGTATAGCGAGCCTAAGGCTGCTGAGCCTGGGTCAGCCCGTGTGCTGGTGGTACCCCAGCGCTTCAGAGCCTTCCTACTGGGTTTGGCTCATGACGTACCGTTAGCTGGACATCTGGGGCAGGACAAGACCTATGACAGGCTTGTCACCCATTTGTATTGGCCTCAGATGCGTAGGGATGTAGACATCCATTGCAAGACTTGTCGCACTTGCCAGGCAAGTGGGAAAAGCGGAAGGAAGCAGAAGGCTCCCCTCCAACCTTTTCCGGTGGTCAGCACCCCCTTTGACCGGGTGGGTATTGACATTGTTGGGCCCCTGGACCCCAAGACAGCCCTGGGCAACAGGTTCATCCTGTCTTGGTGGACCATGCCACAAGGTACCCGGAAGCCATCCCTCTCAGGACAGTGACGGCCCCCGTGGTGGGACGGGCACTGATGGGTGTTTTTTCCCGGATGGGGTTCCCCAGAGAGGTGGTGTCCGACCGAGGCACCAACTTCATTTCGAACTATATGAAGTCTCTGTGAAAGGAGTGTGGGGTAACCTACAAGTTCACCACTCCTTACCACCCTCAAGGAAATGGGCTGGTTGAAAGATTCAACCGGACCCTGAAAGGCATGATTATGGGTCTTGAAGAACCAATGAGGCGGAAATGGGACGTCCTCTTGCCATGCCTGTTGTTTGCTTACCGTGAGGTGCCGCAGAAGGCTCTAAGGTTCAGCCCCTTTGAGCTCTTATACGGTCACCCGGTAAGAGGACCTTTGAGTCTGGTCAAGGAAGGCTGGGAGCAATCTCCCAGGAAACCTCCCCAGGATGTATACAGCTACATGCTGGCCTTTCGGAACCAGACTCGGCGCTTCAGAGAACTTGCTCAGGCAAATCTGGAGGCCAGCCAGGAGGAGATGAAGCAATGGTACGACCGGAATGCCACTCTGGTAGAGCTTCAGCCTGGTCAGGAAGTGTGGGTCATGTCCCCTGTGGAACCTTGTGCGCTCAAGGACAGGTGGACTGGACCGTTTAAGGTTGTGGAGAAGAAGAGCGATGTCACCTACTTGGTGGACTTGAAATCTCCCAGGAACCCCTTGCGGGTCCTGCATGTCAACCGTTTGAAGCCCCACTTAGAAAGGTCCGAAGTGGGCATGCTCCTAGCTACAGATGATGGAACAGAGGAGGAGAGTGAGCCTCTTCCTGACCTCCTGTATGCTAAAGAGCAAGACGGGTCAGTGGATGGTGTGGTCCTCTCTGACACACTGACCCTTGAGCAGAGACAGGATTGTCACCAACTGTTGGGGCAATTCCCGGATCTGTTTTCCTTGGTTCCGGGTGTCACGCATTGGTGTGTCCATGACGTTGACACCGGAGACAGCCCTCCTGTGAAGCACAAGGCTTACAGGGTGACTGACAAGGTCCGAGCGTACATTAAGGAGGAGGTCTCCAAAATGTTCGCGTTAGGGGTGATTGAGTCCTCTAGCAGTCCTTGGGCCAGCCCAGTGGTCTTGGTCCCGAAGGCTGCAGCGCCTGGTGCTTCACCGGAACTCCGGTTCTGCGTGGACTACCGAGGGCTCAATTCAGTCACGAAGACTGACGCGCACCCCATCCCCAGAGCTGATGAGCTCATCGATCGGTTGGGGGCTGCCCGGTACCTTAGTACGTTTGACTTAACGTCTGGGTACTGGCAGATCGCCTTGACTGAGGGGGCAAAAGAGAGGTCAGCGTTCTCCACACCAGATGGGCTATACCAGTTCCGGGTGATGCCCTTTGGGATGAAGAATGCCCCTGCCACCTTCCAGAGGTTGGTCAACCAGGTCTTGGCTGGCCTGGAGGAATTCAGCGCCGCCTACCTGGACGACATCGCAGTGTTCAGCGCCAGCTGGGAGGAACACTTGCGCCACCTCCAGGAAGTGTTGTTGGCCCTGCGCGGAGCAGGCCTCACAATCAAAGCCAGTAAGTGCCAGATTGGGCAGGGTTCTGTGGTGTACTTGGGGCACAAAGTAGGGAGTGGTAAGGTGGCCCCCCTGCAACCCAAGATTGATACCATCCTGGCTTGGGCACAGCCCAAAACCCAAACGCAGGTGAGAGCCTTCTTAGGACTCACGGGTTATTACAGGAGGTTTGTCAAGGATTACGGCAACATTGTGCACCCCTTGACCTCGCTGACTTCCAGGAAGCAGCCACGAAACGTGATATGGACTGATGCCTGTCAAACGGCCTTTGACACCCTGAAAACTGCAATGTGCACAGCACCTATACTCCAGGCACCCGACTTTTCGAGAGAATTCATTGTTCAGACGGACGCTTCAGAGCATGGCGTGGGGGCTGTTCTAGCTCAGGTGAATGAAGAGGGCCGAGACTTGCCTGTAGCCTTCATCAGTAGGAGGTTACTTCCCAGGGAAACGAGGTGGAGTGCGATAGAGAGAGAAGCATTTGCTGTGGTCTGGGCGCTGAAGAAGCTAAGACCCTACCTGTTTGGGACTCACTTCCGGGTTCAGACAGACCACAGGCCCCTCAGATGGTTGATGCAAATGAGGGGTGAGAATCCAAAACTGTTGAGGTGGTCCATTGCTCTACAGGGGATGGACTTTACGGTGGAACACCGCCCTGGTACAGATCACGCCAATGCTGATGGTCTGTCCAGATTTTTCCGCCTTAGTGATGAGGACTCCCTAGGTTAAGGGTAGTTCTCCCCACATTTCAGCTGGAGGGGACACGTGTTAGACCTGACATCATTGGCTTGAGTCTCTCCTCCATTTTTCTGTTTGCCTCTACTGTTTTACGATGTTTTGCTGGTATATGCTTTGGGCGCCGTGTCACTGCTGATCAGTGCCATAGCGCAAGTGCTCCCTATGTTAAAATGATGTATCTATTGTATCCATGTTTGGCTTATTTGGTTTACTGTCAGTCCCTAGTCTAGTGCACCAGGAGTGCCAGGGCTTGTAAATACAAATGCCGCTCGTGGGCTTGCAGCACGTGTTGTGCCACCCACAGGAGCGGCCTTGTAAAAGAATGTCTACGGGTCGGTCATTGCGAGACCCACGTGCAGTCCTGTACTGTCACGCCGGCTGCGCAGGTATCCCTACTTGCCAGCCCCTCCAACCTTCCCTTAACTTCATGTTAGTCACCCCTATGGTAGGCCCATGGGCAGGGTGCATTGTAAGTGTAAGGTAGGACACGCCTGACCAAGTTGGCATGTCCTGGTAGTGAAGTGCCGCCATCTTAGTGCTTCACTATTGCGAGGTAGCCTGCTCTCCGTTGGATAGAATGGGCCGCCGGGATTATTAACGCTATAATCCTAGCTGGCTCGGGGAGCATGGTGCAATGTCGAGTTTGGTATCCCTGAACTCGGGGTTTAATTACGCATCCGTTGGTGTGGATAGTTTTTGGACTCTGGGTTCGAAAGTAGTACTTTTAGAAAGTGTCTATTTTCTTGCCTAACCATATCTGGTTTCTGCTGGTCTTGCGTGTGTGTGACAGGAGCTGGGTGGCTCCACAGGTCTGGATGAGTCAGTGTGGGATGAGTGGGACATTTACGTTGAGAGTAGGGGGAGAGTAGTTGTTGATAGCCTGCCTTGCCTGATACAATGCTGGCTCCACCTCCTGCTAAGCGACTGATGGCTCTGTGCCTGCCATGGACGATCCTAGCCCCACCTCCTGCCAGGAGGGCGATAGCTCTGCTCCTGCCAGTATCAATGCTGGCTCCACCTCCTGCGGGGCGTCTGAGGACCCGGCCCGGCTCAATGAATAGGCCAGGTGTGACTACCTAGCTCCACCCACCGCAGACCCAGGGTGTTGGGAAACCCCCGGCATAGACAAAGGGATCAAAGACGAAAAGGGGTATAAGAGAAGGACCCCTGAACTAGGAAATCAGATCACTTCTGACAAGGAACCCTGTAACCAAGGACAAGAAGCCTACTGATCTAAAAGGACTGCCTACCCCTTCTGCCAGTGTGCTGTTGTTGGGGGAATCCTGCAGTGCTTCGTTATTTTTGCCAAGGAACCAGGAGAGAGGAACTGTGTGTGTACTCTCACGCTTGCTAAGAAAATCTCCAAGGACTGGAAGAGTGCCAGTCTCCTACTGAAGTCACAGGGCTAAAGGACTTCACCTGCTGAAAGTGCTATTTGCTGGAAGTGTGAATCCAGCACCTCTGAAAGAACCAGCAATCACGACGATCGGACGCTGGGCCCGACCGACGCCAGCAGCAACGCCAGTGAGTAGGAGTACGGCTCTAACTCCAGAGGACCTCATGTCTGCCCCGCTGCTGATCGCATCAACCGTGTGCCCTTAGACGCCGTGAGCGCTGCTCACTCTGTGCAACTGCATCATCGACAACGCCTGCTGAGGCCTGATCAACACCGAAGACGTGACGCCGGATTGCTCGACGCCGCTGATCATCGTGTGCTTCATTTTCCTAAGGTACTGTGTTGTTGGGGGTCCGTGTGACTCCAGGCCCGGCGCAGCGCTCCTCGCGGTCGACGCCGAACCTGTGGATTATCTTTGCCCCGGCGTTGTGTAGCTCCCGTGTGAGTTACCCTGTTGCTAAGAACTGTGTTTCCAAGAAGAAGAATTGCTTGATACTAAAGATTTTTATGCTAAAGAAGAAACTACCTTTGAACTATCCTTTTTCCTTCCTAAACGTATTTATTCCGATTGTGTACAGTTTTGCCGTTATTTGGTCTTGTGCTAAGTCTTATATAAAAATACTTATTTTTATAATACTACTGTGTCGTGTCCATTTGTAGTGTATTCACTTTGTTACTGTATGTGGTCATAATTGCTTAACACACAGCCTCTGAGATAAGCCTGTTCTGCTCTGCCAAGCTACCAAGGGGGTGAGCAGGGGTTATCGAAGGGTGTGATCCCCTTGCCCTGACTAGAAAAGGAGTGTCCCTATTTGTCAGAAGTGCATACCTCTGCCAACTAGAGACAGCCGGTTCTAACAATCAATAAATTAGGCCTGGGTGGTAAATTTCGTTACGCTCCCGGAAAATGTGATAATTTGACATTTTCCCGTTCGCAGAGAGCGCGAAAATGTCAAAACTTTTGCAATCTGCTGCGAAACGGAAGTTGTTTCTTGCTTGCGCTTTAAAAATGCATTCTCACGCGCATGCTAGCGTCCCTGCGTTTGCCGACAAGTTTTCCAATTTTGGATTGTTGGTAGCCGGTCGCGCTATCCCGCGTGAGTTTGCGATCGCGAACACTTCATTCGAGACCCCGAACAGGAACTAAGCATTGCGAGCGGGCGGGACAAGTGAAAACAAGATGGCGACCGCATGGGCAAGTTGGCGAGATATTTTTCAACGGGATCCCGCAGAAAATATCACGAACAGGCGGGGGAAAAAAACGTCTGCGTCTTCGCGATATTTCCACGTGTTTGCGGAGAATTTTGACATTTTTGCGATAATTTGCGAAAGTGAATTTCACAAATTCCGCCCACCCCTACAATGAATAACATCATATAAACACATCTACAATCAGACGAAAACCCCCAAGGCTTATTTAATTGCCATCAGAATAAGTGATTCTTAACCATGATTAAATGCGCTGTAATAATGATCCACAGCTACAAACCACCAACCAATGAGTACAATCCAAATACTTTTTAACAAATTGAAGTTAGCGAGCAGGGCTCCAATCTATATATTACAGTTCATGGACCTTATAAAACAAACTTAATGTAATTACATCTAAAATGTACCTTCTAGCAATATTATGACACTGAATGACAGTTTGTGCAAAATAGTAAGAAAAAGTGCTATGTGCCTCTGATAAAATACCATTTTCATATTAAAACTATTCTTATAACCACGGTGAGAAGCAACTTAGTTTAACGTATTCATTCATGCCTAGCTATAAGATTCATTGTTCAGGATAAAACTATTAATACTCATACTATTTAAGACCAATTCGTATAATATTTTTTCCTATTTTCTCTCTATTTTTAAAACACTATGTGAGAAGGCCTCCTGAACGTTGCATATGCCTCTGACGATAACCATTAAAACTCGCACTTTGCTAGTTTGGACTCAGCAATAGACATACAATTCAAGAAGTTTCCATAAACTATCAAATTCTCCCCTTGGAGGCAGGCTATAACTGCTTGCTGACATGTTTGTATAGTGTTTTTGAAAGAAAACTTGTCTCAGCAGAATCTTATACTCTTCCAGTAGGGCACGGCTGCAACAGACAATATGACAAATGTCTTCCTTGCAACAATTTCAAAGATGACATGATGTCTCTTCCAGTCAGAAATACAGCAGCTTTAGTTTTGATATTAATCCATTCAACCCTCCTAAATATGACTGGAATTTTAAGGGACCATATGAACCAATAACCATCCATGCATGGCCTCTTTTGGACAACTCAGCTCCTCTGACTTCAAGGTGGATAGGGTGAAATTAAAATATTCATGTGTTGCAGTATTTCTAGCGTCACGTATTGCTTCCCACACAATTGTACTAAGCGTAGATCTCGGGTAATTTTTTAACTTAAAACAAAATTTCAGATGCACTCCAAGAATACGTATGCATTGCCTCCTAAGGCCAAACTCTAAATGGATTTGAACTGGTGTAGCCTGCCGGGGTGAATTAAACAGGCGACAATAGTTTCCTACAATAGCGTTGTTTATAATGTTGTCCGCTTTCCCTCTCATTATCTCAACACGATACATCAGAGAAGGGGCATGTTTTGAAGCCATTACTTGCAGGAGTGGCTGGAGAGACAGAACTTTTAAGATGTTCTGCAAAGAAGAAAACACAACAACGAATGAGTTATTTCTTCTTAAAATTGCAGAACTCTGGTTCTTAAATGAGCTTCTGGAATGAAAGATCACCCTCAGGTATTTATAGTAGGATACAGATTCCAGAGCCATCCGCTCTATGTAAATGTTTGTAGTGAAGATCTTCTCCTTAAGCCAAGTATGGTTTTAATTTTATTAAGATTGACTTTTAACCCATCATTTGCAGCATTCTGAGCAGTTGTATTAAATTAACGCTGAAGCCCGACCTTTGTACAGCTAATCAATACAACATCATCCGCATACAACAAGTGTGAAACATTAAAACCAGCTACCATGGGAGAGTGTGAATTAGCAATATTTAAAGTAGGATAAATTGCAGCCGGGTATAAATTAAATATAAGTGGCCTTGTTGTAGGCCATTCTTATTGGAATTTGTTTGGAGACAATTGTAGCATTGCCCAGCCTGACTCTTGTCCAAGTATCTTTGTACAGCAATTGGATAGCTCTTAGGAGAAGAGGAGAATTCCTCAGTTCAACAGCTTTAACCAAAAGATGTTTCTCTGCACCCATCAAATGCTGAGCGAAAGTATATGTAACACAGGTGTAGCTTTATGGAGCGGTACCTTGCCTGTTCAATTATTAAGGCCAGCATCTGAATGTTGGTAGTTGTGCCAAATCTCTTAATGAACCCTGTCTGGTACTTTGACACAAGTAAGTCGGACTCAGCCCAGTTTGTTAATTCAGTTAGCGCACGTTTTGCAAAATATTTTGCCTCCCCACCCATTAGAGCAATCAATCTAAAGTTGAAAGGTAAGGAGGTTTGGCCAACTTTATGAATTGGTGCCAATATTGAACCCACCTATTTAGAATTTTGTGTTTGTGGAGGATATACTAAAATAAGGTGACCAACTTTTCTGCCCAAAATTGCGGATTCTACTCGTATATCAACTGTGAAAGTCCATTAGGGCCCAAAGCCCCATCTCAGCAGCTCTTAAAGATAATTTTCTCCACTTCTCTCAAAGAGAACGCTTTGAGGGAGGATTCCCCTCCAACTTTGAGGAAGCAGCTTTGGTAAGTCAGAACCCCCATACATTTCCTCTACATAAGTCATAAGTCATAAGTCAAATGCTTTTTTATAGCGCACAAATCACCACAAGGTCTCAGGGCGCTTAGCAGTAAAGAACAACAACTATGACATGAACTAGTGCTGCAAGGTAGCAGTTATTTCGGAAAGAGACAGGTTTTTTGTTTTTTTCGAAACAGCTGGTGGTTGGTAATTGACAGAAGATGGGGGGGGGGGGGGGAGTTTATTCCAAAGAAATGGAGCCAAATAGGAAAAAGACTGTGTAGTGTTCCTTACAGTTACCTGTGCTTGTGATGTCAGTTGCTGCCAGCCTTTTCCCTAAATGACACTGCTGCTGCGCAGCACCTGCAATAAACAATAAACTTGTCTTTAAACATTTATTGTAGTTGCGTCATCACTACAATAATTTTGGCGACGCTTGTGGCAGGTGTTTGCAGGACCCACTTACATTTCCCAAAGAAAGGAACTCGGCAATCTCAGCGAATGTGGCACGTTCGACGATGTTCGACAGAGAAATTTGAAGTGGCGTTGGATTTTAGCGGCGTGTAAAACTTCAACCACGTGAAGATGGCTGAGGTACTGTTTTAAATAAATAACGAGCGGCAGCGGTGTAAACGACGAGCGGCAGCGGTGTGTGACAAAAGGCAGGAGTGTGCGTTGTTTACAGTATACGTCATCGATTTGGATGACTCGTCGTTGAGTGTACAAAGACATCATACGCAAGTGCTGTGTTTTAATGGTCAGAGTTCAAGGCTCATTGGAGGAAGGCAGAGAGGATTTGATTGGTCGGGCAGCTCGAAGTCACAATTTGGAGGCAACGCATCTGTGTTTTCATTTCTCAGCGTTTCAGTGACTCGTCACATCTGCCTGTCAGCCAGTATTGTCTCTAGTCTCTACACTACTAGTCACTACGTTCGTCAGTGTTTTGGTGCCTGTCAGTCATTGTTGCTGCATTGCGCGGATAATGCGCTGTTTTTTTTTATCAAACAGTGCAACTATGCGGGGACTATTACGGACCAGCTGCAACATTAAGACTTTTGGAAGAGACGGTAAAGCAGGATTGTTTTTGTCACAAAATTGTGTTGTTTTTTTTTTCTCAGTTTTCACGAGCAGTATTTTGCAGTACTCAAACAAGTTATCAAAAATAGCATCAGTCAGTGTTAACAGTATATTTATGCTGATATTATCTACTATTTAGATCCCTAATAAGTTAATCTGGTTTTTTTTTGGTGTTACCAATTTGTACATTATGCAGTCTGTTGCACCACCACCACCTTTTTTACAGACACCAAGTGATCCTCCTATACAATGGAAAAGGTGGTATGACGCTTTTATTACTTACATTGGCGCTATTGGTGGTTGACGTTATAGGGCTGAGAGAAAAAAATGTTTATTGCTTAATGCTTTAGGATTCGAGGGAAGAGAGATCTTTAAACATATGCCTGCATTAATTTGCACAGAGGATGATATTGAGGTAGATGAATTCACTGCAACTGTTAAAAAGTTGGAATTACGCTTTGACTTCCAGCCTAGTTTAGTAGTAATTAGGCATATGTTTTTAAAAAGAGACCAGAGAATGGGGAAAAGATAGAAGATTTCATATCAGCTTTACGTGTATTGAGTTCTGAGTGCCAATTTGAAAAGTTTAGAGAACAACTTATAAGGGATCAGTTTATCTGTAAGTGCACTGATAAGAGTATTCAACGAACGTTACTCTCTTTAGGCAATCCTACTGTTGAGGAGACAATAAAGATAGCTAAAAGTATTGAACTTTCTAAAGTGTCAGAAAAGAGCTAGATGAGAAGGGTGCGGCAGGCAATTCCAAAGAGGAATCTGTGAGTGTTGTTAAGTTCAAAGAAGGTATATCTGATAATTACTTACGCAATGACAGTAAGTTTTTCAAACAAACTAATATTTGTTTCAAGTGTGGTAATGCACCTCATTTTAGAACAGGTCGTCCTTGTCCTGCCAGGAATCTTATTTGCAGAATGTGTGGTAAATATGGCCATTTTTCAAAAGTTTGTCAGAATGTAAAGAAGAGCTCTGATTTTACATATGATCAAAGACAAAACAACAAATCTTTCCCTTCATCTTCTGTTGCAAATGTGTGTACTGCAGAATCTAAGGGGGATGTTTCAGAAAAAATTGAGGATAATCTGAGAGATATGGTTGTAGTGGTTACAGATGTGGGTGTGGTTAATGATAAGTCTTCAGAATGTGTTGACCCATATGTGGAGATTGGTATAGGCACAAAGGTGTTATGTCTGTTAGTGGATTCAGGTGCAAGAATCACTATGATTGACCAAGAAAAGTTTCGAAGTCTGGGGGGCAAGAGCATTGTTACCTCCCGATAGGTCTCCTGTTTCATATGAAGGTAGAACTATCGAACTCGTTGGATATTTTGAGGATACTTTAGAATTTAGAGGGAGGAAAATTGTCGGAAAGATTTATGTAGCCATCAAGGGACTAAATATACTTGGTTGGTTCCACCAAGGGTTGTTCAAAATGGTTCTTAGACCTGGCACAAAAGATCAGGTATCCATTATCAAGTCAGATGAGTTTTGTGACGTGTGGTGTGAAAAGTTTCCTTCTGTGTTTAGCAAAATCTTGGTAGAATTAAGGGTTTTACTCACTGCATTAAGGTTAAGGATGGAGCTGTACCTGTCAAGCACAGACTTAGAAATGTGCCTTTTAGCGTGAAGAATCAGTTGGAGAAAGAACTGAAAGATTTGTGTAGTAAGGGGATCATTGAACCCATCGAGTCTTCGCTGTGGCTCAGTCCATTGGTCGTCGTTAAGAAGAAAAATGGCGGTCTTCGCGTGTGTGTGGACTTACGTAGCCTTAACAAGAACATATGGATTGATTCTCATCCCCTTCCAAAGATCTCAGATATGTTGTGCAGGATTAATGGTTCAAAATGATTTATGAAGTTAGATCTAGCTTCGGCCTACCATCAGGTTGTCCTAGATCCATCTTCTAGACACTTAACAGATTTCGTTTCTCCTATTAGCTCTTTCCAGTACTGTCGGATGCCTTTTGGCCTAGCCTCCGCGGCTGCGGTTTTTCAAAGAATCATGTCTAATCTTCTAAAGGATATAGATGGTGTCGTTGTTTTTCAAGATGACGTGTTGGTTCATAGTTCAAAGTCCCGATGTCTTATTACTATCAGAGACTTGGCTTACCGACAACTCCCTCCCTGACATCCTGGCTGCGCTACCCCCCGACTATTTCCTGTTAAACACCAATAGATCAGGGGGCCGCACTGTGGGAGGGGTGGCGGCGGTAATTCGCAAGGATCTCAAGATCATTGCCTCGGCAGCCTTGTCCTTGCCGGAAGTAGATACCCTGGTCCTTAGCCTGGGGACTGAGGTAGGTGCGGTCACCCTTGTGCTACTATACCGCCCCCCCCACTCCATGCCATCTTTCCCTTCATCCTTTATCGACCAGCTGTCCAACATCGCTACCTGCTCCCCCCGTACTGTCATTATTGGTGACTTTAATTATTGGTTCCAGCACGAGGACGCTGGCCCACATGCTTCCGAATTGTTCGAGGGCCTTTTGAACCTTAATTTCACCCAACTGGTCAAGTCCGCCACCCATACGGGTGGCCATATCCTCGACCTCATTTGGACTCATGGAGTCACGTCCTCTCGTCCGCTCATTACACCTTGTGTGTGGTCAGATCACTACCTGATCGACACTACATTCTCGGCGGCTGGTCAGATTAAGGTCCCCCCACGGGAGGGCGGCATGGCTCGTAAGTGGAAGGCTGTCGACTCTTCCAAACTATTGGACCATTTGTCCCAAACGTACCCCCTGCCACCTAATAATACGGGTACCAACGAGCTTTGTGGCCTTTTGGCAGACTGGCTTACCACCGCCAGTGACATCTTTGCCCCCCCCACTAAGTTCCCCCAATCCAGGCATAGCCATTCTCACAAATGGTTCACCCCCCACTTAAAAGTTCTCCATTTAGAACTTCGTCAGTATGAGCGTAAGTGGAGAAGGGACTACTGCCCTCCTAGCAGAGACGCCTATGTGGCTGCGCGTAACAGGTATAAACTCGCCATCTTGGCTGCCAAAAAAACCTACGCCTCTGGCAAAATTCTATCCGCCCCCTGTCACTCTAAGGAAATCTTTAAGGTTCTTAATGAATTCACTTCTGACCCCAGGACGCTCCCTACTCAGGCCCCTACACAGGAAGCATGTAATATTCTTAGCTCCTTTTTCATTGACAAAATTGTATTAATTAAGGACACCATCCCCGTTACACCTCCTGGCGCTGGATCTGTTTCCCCTCCTCACAATTCCTTCTCCTTCTCACAATTTCCTCTTCTAGACTCTACATCTCTGGCCATTCTTGCGACCCGCATTAAATCGGGATCCCCAGATGACTGTTGCCCCCCCTCCATACTTCGGGACATCTGCCACTCTCTACCCAACTGCATCCTCCCCTTGCTAAACTCTTCTCTTTCTTCTGGTATCGTGCCGGGTCCCTTCAAGGAGGCCGTGCTGGTACCCCTCCTGAAGAAGTCGGGGGCCGACCCCGCCGTCCCGGCAAACTACCGCCCTATCTCCCTCTTACCTTTCTTCTCTAAGATCCTGGAAGCCCACGTCACCACCTGTCTCTCACAATTCATCGAGAGTTCCAACTTCCTCGAGGCCAACCAGGCAGGCTTCAGACCCGGCCACTCTACGGAGACAGTGATCTTGGCCGTGCTGGACGCCCTGAGAGACGGTGTTGACAAGGCTGTTCCCCAGGCCCTGGTATTATTAGACCTGTCAGCCGCCTTCGACACGGTGGACCACAACATCCTTCTCCACCGTGTCGAACAGGCTGGCGTCCAGGGCCTGGCGTTGGCCTGGGTCAGATCTTTCCTGACCGGTAGGTCTCAGACCCTCAGCCTGGGCGTTTTTAGGGCTCCCAGAGAGCACTCGCTCTGTGGGGTCCCCCAGGGTTCCTCTCTGTCCCCCCTTCTTTTCAATCTCTATCTTCGCCCCCTTCTTTTTTCTCTGAGGCAGTGGGACGTCACTGTGTTTAATTACGCAGACGACCTGCAACTCATCTTTTCTCTTAATTCCCCCTCTGCTATCTCCAACTTTCAGGCAGTCATGTCCCACATCCTCCAGTGGATGGGCCAAAATCAGTTAAAGCTGAACCCCGGAAAGACGGAGCTCCTCCTTCCCGGCAGGAGCGCTACCTTCTGGGGGCCCCAATTCTGGCCGGCGGACCTGGGCCCCTCTCCCACCCCCGTAGCCTCGGTGAAGAGCCTGGGGGTCACCATCGATTCCACCTTATCCCTAGGGCCGCAGATAGGGACCGTGGTTTCCTCCTGTATCTACCAACTGCGCAGGATCAGGAAAGTGGCATACCTCTTTACACCCGATGCCCTCCTGCAGGTTATCATGGCCCTCGTCCTCTCCCGCCTAGATTTTTCTAACTCAATCTACCACGGTCTGCCCAAAACATCGATGGCGAGACTGCAAGTGGTTCAGAATCAGGCGGCGAGACTGGCCTTAGGGATTCCAAAGTGGCAATCCGCCAGGCCCCTTCTTGTCAAACTCCACTGGCTTCCAGTCATCTCCAGGGCGGCCTTTAAGATCGGATGCCTTATCTTTAAGTCGCTAGCTGGCCCCTGCCCTGCTTTCATTAAATCCCTGATCAGACCCTACTGCTCATCCCGCAATCTGAGATCCTCCCACCTCCATCTCTTGACTGTTCCACCTTACAAGCTTTGTAGATCTGGTGGCCGGAGATTTGCTTACCTGGCCCCCAAGCTTTGGAACTCTTTCCCCCTCTCTCTAAAAACTTCTAACTCTTTAACTCTTTTTCGTAAATCTTTAAAAACTTGGCTCTTCCCCCAATCTGGCTAGTCTTTCTGTCCCCTCTACTTCCAACCAGCGCCAGGAAACCCATGGTGTCAGTGCGCTCTATAAGCACCCCTAAATACAAATACAAATAGTGCAACATCAGAGGGCCATGACGAGGTGGTCTGTTGTGTCCTAAAAACTTTGTGTGAGGCAGGGGTTGTTTTGAAGAAGGAAAAATGTGTCTTTAAAGTACAGAAGATAGAGTATTTGGGGCATGTGGTGTATGAACATGGGGTGGAGCCTAGACCAGGTTTAGTCAAAGCTATTGTGGATTCACCTGCACCCATTGAAAAAGTAGGCTTGAAATCTTTCATTGGGTTGTGTGAGTTTTATGCACGTTTTTTGCCTGATTATGCCTCAAAGGTTCAACCATTGTCTAATATGCTCAAGACAAGTGTTCCTTTTGTTTGGAACAAAGAGTGTGATGTTGTTTTTAACTGGATCAAAGAGTGTTTGGTCAGTCCCATCATTTTGAAACCTTTTGACCCAAATGCTCCTTGTACCATTACGGTAGATGCCAGTGGGGTTGGTCTGGGTGCCATTCTTACTCAAAATGTTAAGGGGCAGGAACATAGCGTGGGTTATGCTTCAAGAGTTCTGCATGGTTCAGAATTGAATTTTTCAGTTATAGAAAGAGAGTTGTTGGCTTGTTGGTGGGCCATAAGACAATTTTGACCATATGTGTGGGGAAAACATTTAAAATTATGCACGGATCACAATCCTCCTGTATCCATTCTTTCTGGAGACAAATCGAAGGAACATACGCCCAAAATCGCGCGTTTATCCACCAATCTTTTCCAGTTTGATTTTGAGGTTTTGTTCATTCCAGGATGTAAAAACGTTAGAGCAGATTATTTTTCAAGGCATCCTGTAGAATGTGATGAAGGTCTTATGGATGATTATGATGGGGATGATTGCTTTGTGGTTGCTGTTGTTTTGGATGAAATGTGGGCTATTAGTGAAGGAGAATGGAGAAGTAAATTGTCTGTAAATTGTAAACTGTAAATTGTCCCATTGGGTTTACGAAAACTAAATTTTAAAAGAAAATGATCAGTCCATATCATGGGAAGTGGGGCTTCATTGATTAAGTCGGGTATTTTGGTAAAGATCAAGTCCAGGGTGTGCCCGGCCTGGTGTGTTGGTCCTGTCACCCTTTGGGTAAATCCCAAGGTTTTTATCGTGTTTAACAGGTGGCTGGTATCAGGGTCTAGAGATAGTTCAGTGTGATTATTAAAATCACCTAGTAAGATAGAATTGTTGGTTGGTAATACGTGTGAGGCTATTGTGTCTAGGAGATGATTAACACATTTGGACTTTGCACCTGGGGCCTGTATACCAAAGCTACCCTCCCAAAATCAAGCTTGTTTAGCTTCATATTGATAATCAAAATTTCAGACATAGGGTTGGAGAATGATTCTAATAAGGTGATTTCTATGGGGGCTTTAGCTGCTACTGAAATGCCACCTCCGTGGTTTCCTTCTCTATCCAGCCTAATCAGGTGGTATTCCTGAGAAAATGCAATAAGTATATCTGGTGAGGCTTGGCTGTGGAGTCACGTTTCCGTAAAGAAATATATATCCGGTTTTTCGCTCTCTAAAAGGCTCCATAGCTCAAGAGCATGGTTACAGATGTGGGTGTGGTTAATGATAAGTCTTCAGAATGTGTTGACCCATATGTGGAGATTGGTATAGGCACAAAGGTGTTATGTCTGTTAGTGGATTCAGGTGCAAGAATCACTATGATTGACCAAGAAAAGTTTCGAAGTCTGAGGGGCAAGAGCATTGTTACCTCCCGATAGGTCTCCTGTGTCATATGAAGGTAGAACTATCGAACTTGTTGGATATTTTGAGGATACTTTAGAATTTAGAGGGAGGAAAATTGTCGGAAAGATTTATGTAGCCATCAAGGGACTAAATATACTTGGTTGGTTCCACCAAGGGTTGTTCAAAATGGTTCTTAGACCTGGCACAAAAGATCAGGTATCCATTATCAAGTCAGATGAGTTTTGTGACGTGTGGTGTGAAAAGTTTCCTTCTGTGTTTAGCAAAATCTTGGTAGAATTAAGGGTTTTACTCACTGCATTAAGGTTAAGGATGGAGCTGTACCTGTCAAGCACAGACTTAGAAATGTGCCTTTTAGCGTGAAGGATCAGTTGGAGAAAGAACTGAAAGATTTGTGTAGTAAGGGGATCATTGAACCCATCGAGTCTTCGCTGTGGCTCAGTCCATTGGTCGTCGTTAAGAAGAAAAATGGCGATCTTCGCGTGTGTGTGGACTTACGTAGCCTTAACAAGAACATATGGATTGATTCTCATCCCCTTCCAAAGATCTCAGATATGTTGTGCAGGATTAATGGTTCAAAATGATTTATGAAGTTAGATCTAGCTTCGGCCTACCATCAGGTTGTCCTAGATCCATCTTCTAGACACTTAACAGATTTCGTTTCTCCTATTAGCTCTTTCCAGTACTGTCGAATGCCTTTTGGCCTAGCCTCCGCGGCTGCGGTTTTTCAAAGAATCATGTCTAATCTTCTAAAGGATATAGATGGTGTCGTTGTTTTCCAAGATGACGTGTTGGTTCATAGTGCAACATCAGAGGGCCATGACGAGGTGGTCTGTTGTGTCCTAAAAACTTTGTGTGAGGCAGGGGTTGTTTTGAAGAAGGAAAAATGTGTCTTTAAAGTACAGAAGATAGAGTATTTGGGGCATGTGGTGTATGAACATGGGGTGGAGCCTAGACCAGGTTTAGTCAAAGCTATTGTGGATTCACCTGCACCCATTGAAAAAGTAGGCTTGAAATCTTTCATTGGGTTGTGTGAGTTTTATGCACGTTTTTTGCCTGATTATGCCTCATAGGTTCAACCATTGTCTAATATGCTCAAGACAAGTGTTCCTTTTGTTTGGAACAAAGAGTGTGATGTTGTTTTTAACTGGATCAAAGAGTGTTTGGTCAGTCCCATCATTTTGAAACCTTTTGACCCAAATGCTCCTTGTACCATTACGGTAGATGCCAGTGGGGTTGGTCTGGGTGCCATTCTTACTCAAAATGTTAAGGGGCAGGAACATAGCGTGGGTTATGCTTCAAGAGTTCTGCATGGTTCAGAATTGAATTTTTCAGTTATAGAAAGAGAGTTGTTGGCTTGTTGGTGGGCCATAAGACAATTTTCACCATATGTGTGGGGAAAACATTTAAAATTATGCATGGATCACAATCCTCCTGTATCCATTCTTTCTGGAGACAAATCGAAGGAACATACGCCCAAAATCGCGCGTTTATCCACCAATCTTTTACAGTTTGATTTTGAGGTTTTGTTCATTCCAGGATGTAAAAACGTTAGAGCAGATTATTTTTCAAGGCATCCTGTAGAGTGTGATGAAGGTCTTATGGATGATTATGATGGGGATGATTGCTTTGTGGTTGCTGTTGTTTTGGATGAAATGTGGGCTTTTAGTGAAGGAGAATGGAGAAGTAAATTGTCTGAGGATATTCTACTGGCTGAGGTAATCAAATGTGTGAGATGTGGCTGGCCTAAAGAGAAGAATGCCATTGTTGCTCTTCAAACATTTGTGAAGGTGGCTAATGAGCTTTCCATTGAAGATGGATTATTGATGTGAGGAGATCGACTGCTTCCTCCACATTCTCTAAGATCTAGGTTGATTCTGGGAGCTCATGAATAATTCTCCCGGTCCCCCACTGTTTTCGTTTTCCTCCACTGGCGTTCTGCTGACCTGCTGATCAGCTTTTCTTTTTTTAGGTCTGCTGTAAACCAGGGAGCCGCAATGGTTTTCACATTCACACTTGTTTCAGGTATTATTTTATCCAGAGTTTCCCCGATGGAGGTTTCAAGCTGGGTTAACATGTGTTCAATATTGCTTGATTGTTCTGTGACAGGTTTAAAATAAGTCCGGACAGCCTCCGAAGTCATTTTACGCCACGGTCGAACTAGAACAGTTTTACTTTAATGATTTTTAAAGATTGTCCCATTGGGTTTACGAAAACTAAATTTTAAAAGAAAATGATCAGTCCATATCATGGGAAGTGGGGCTTCATTGATTAAGTCGGGTATTTTGGTAAAGATCAAGTCCAGGGTGTGCCCGGCCTGGTGTGTTGGTCCTGTCACCCTTTGGGTAAAACCCAAGGTTTTTATCGTGTTTAACAGGTGGCTGGTATCAGGGTCTAGAGATAGTTCAGTGTGATTATTAAAATCACCTAGTAAGATAAAATTGTTGGTTGGTAATACGTTTGAGGCTATTGTGTCTAGGAGATGATTAACACATTTGGACTTTGCACCTGGGGCCTGTATACCAAAGCTACCCTCCCAAAATCAAGCTTGTTTAGCTTCATATTGATAATCAAAATTTCAGACATAGGGTTGGAGAATGATTCTAATAAGGTGATTTCTATGGGGGCTTTAGCTGCTACTGCAATGCCACCTCCGTGGTTTCCTTCTCTATCCAGCCTAATCAGGTGGTATTCCTGAGAAAATGCAATAAGTATATCTGGTGAGGCTTGGCTGTGGAGCCACGTTTCCGTAAAGAAACATATATCCGGTTTTTCGCTCTCTAAAAGGCTCCATAGCTCAAGAGCATGTTTGGGTATTGATCTCGTGTTGAGGTAGAGAGTGGAGAGAGAATTGGCCTGCATAATAATATTAGAGCTCGGTTTATCCCACGGATTAGCATAAATAGACCAGGAGGCTTCTGAGATAATTGAGGTGAAAGGAAACATCCTTGAGCTAACTGGTTGATTCACCAATCTGCAAAATTCTTTGCCTTCATATCACTTGGTGGCAAAGAGAGATTTTACACCAGTATCGGTCTACTACAGATGTAGCTTTTTTATACAGCGATCGTAATTTAGGAAGGATTGAACTCTGTATGCTCGAATGTGAATTATTTCTCAACCCCTTCAAAGCGTCATTCAGCTTTTTTCTTGCTATTATGAGTTGAGCAGATGTTCTTATGGGCAGGAGTTGTACAGAGGCTGAAGTAGTTCCCTCCTTATGGATACCAGCTTGATTTTCCTGTAGAAATGTAGGAAAGTGAACCCACTGAACCAGAAGTTTTGTGGTTGTTTCACATCATTTTTCCCATTGCCGTATGGCTAGATGTTCAACTTTGTCAATGGAGTTTATGGACCATCGTAATTCCTTATAGTTCGTCGTTGAGAAATACCCAAAATCCAGTGGAGCTTGTTCCTGCAAGAAGACTTTTAAATGTAATGGAATCATCTGTGGTTGATGGTCGCTAACCAGCCCACTTCCCAGCTCACAATTAGTCATCTTGTGAAATTATTGGAGTGACACTAGGGTGTAATCTATGATTGATTGTTAATTTACTGAATGATGGATTGCATGCATCAGGATATAAGGGACCACTTGGCCATTCAAGAATCTCAAACTAAAATGCTTCGCATTGCTTATGAATCACCTCCCATGTGCATCCTTCCTCTGTTTATGAGGTTGAAACAATGAAATGCGCCAAATCTGGTCTATTGCTTCCATTATTTGATCCCTAGACACCGCCACTAAGAGGTTCATGTTAAAATTACTAGTCATAAAAATATAGGGAACATAGGGCCCGATGTAGGTAAATCTCATTTACTGACTCTAAAATACCGAATTTTACTGATTCGGTATTCTAGATTCGGTAAATGAGATGTAGGTAATAATTCGGTAATTTTTACCGAAGCGGTATGATTCGGTAATCATAGCACAACTGCATCAGTAAACTGCATGTTTCTGACCACCTACATGGCAGTCGTATCATAATTAAGTATGGGCGAATTTTGCGAATCTCGCGTTCGCGAATTTTGCGGATTTGCGAACTCGCAATCCGCAAAATCCGCGAATTCCCGCGAATTTGCGGATTTTTTTTTGTGTTCGCAAGCGTTTCTGCCAGTTCGCGAGGATTTGGTACTAGTTCGCAATTGCGAACTTACTTGTCGGCTCGCAACGGTCGCGACTATGTTGTTTCTACGTCTGGTTCATCATCACAGCCTCCCAGCACCCTCTGTTTCACCACTGCCACCCTCTCTTTGACCCATGCCACCCTCTGTTACATCAATGCCACCCTCTTGTTCATCATCACTGTAGAAGATGGGGGGGAAAAGCAAGCCTACCTGCCCTGCTTGAACTGACATGAATTAATTTGGGGTTAGTTTATTAACAGCACCTGCCCTGCCCCAACTGACAATAATGAATTAGGGGCTAATTAATGTGTCACTGAATTTGAAGTTCCAGCCTGGCACCTGCTTGTCTGCTCCCTTAGCTGTAAATCAGGACCTTTGTGGCATACAGTTAAGGTCAGAGCAGGGTCACACAATAGTTGCAAGCAGGCAACCGAATTCTGGAGGGCCCCCTCAGGAAGCACTACAGGGAATCGTTACAAATCATGAGGTTGACCTTTTGCACCTGCTCATTGCTTTTACTTTTGCAAAAATCGTTTTTCGGTTTTTTCGCGCTATTCGCGGGGCGCGGCGTCGTGCGAAACCGACCGTGGAAGCCGCCAATTCGTGCGAATGAGCTTTATATTTTTTTGCGTCTTGTTGTTTCGCGAGTTTTTTTGCAGTATTCGCGAGCCGCTTGCAGCGCAACACGCAAATTTACCCCAAGGTCGAGTACGGGCGCGGCCATTTTGTTTGCGTGACGTATTTCCGTTTCTGCCCGCTATGTATAATCTCGCGCAGTAAGCGCATTGCGAGTATAAGTTCGCACGAGATCGCGAGGAAAATCTCGTGCGAACTTACTTTCGCGCTCGTGAACGGGCGGCCATCTTGTTTTTCATTCATTTCCTGTGTCTGGGCATGGTGTTTAATCCTCTTGCTATCTTTGCCATCCTTTGCTTGTTTTCAGTTTTTTTTAACGATTTTGCTTCTTATCTATCCCTCTCTTTTCCTAGCTGTATATTTTTGTCTTTTCTGCTATTTTTCTTTACTTTTAAACTACTTTTTTAAACTCTTTTCTTTTCTTCTTCCCTATCCTATTCCTTCTTAATTTACTACTTCCTACCTTACCTGCCCAGACCATGGTGAAGCCAGGCGCCGTGAAGCTGCCCAGGCACTTGAGGGCCGCAGAGGCGGCGGGGAGGAGGAGTCCTGGACCCCGTGCCAGGACAGCATGCGGTCGATTGAGGGGGGAGCAGGTGACGCGACGGGAGATCTTCAGTCCGGAGGAAGTGGGCGCGCTGGTCTACTTCGTCCAGCGCCGCCTGCCCAGGACCATCGTGGGAGGCGGCAGGATCGCGGCCGGCGGCTACAACATCCGGGAGCGCCGGAAGCGGTGGGAGAAGGTGTGCTGAGCCATGTCCCACCTCTACGGGGTCCAGCGCACCTACAGCCAGGTTACCCACCGCTGGACGGACCTCCTGGACCGGGAGAGCTACCTGCTGGACCAGCTCGGCTTGGAGATCCCCGGGCTTGGTGAGTAGTACTAGCTATTTCATCACTCACTACTATGATGTTTTCTCCTGCTCTGTGTTGTTGTATTGCAAATATTTGTTTTTTACATGGAGCAAGCCAATAATGCCGCTGATGACGATTACATTTTAGTTAAATTATATTTCAAAATCTTCTGTGCATTTCAGGTGCACTGCTCTCCTTCTCAGTGGCGTTGCTACTATGCTTATTTGTTTTCTATTTTGTGGTCTCATTGGCCTGAGTAACTATTATGTATGAGTGTACTTTACAGAACTGCGTAATGCTAGACACTAGGGGGCAGATTACATTTACAAGCCCCTTGCGCCACGTTTACGTTGCCTTGCGTGACGCAACAGCGGCGTAAACGTGGCGCATCCCTGCGAGTCATTTACAGCATGACGCATCTAGGGAGATGCGTCACGTTATAAAGCCATGGGCCTGCACCACAATGGGTGCGTTCCTAGTACGCAGGGTGGGCGGTCCGGCGGCTGTGCGCCTCGCAAAAGTGCCTGCGTGAAATCTACAAGATTTAACGCAGGCACTTCTGCGACGCTGCTACGTCAATTCAATTCCTTATGCCTGCTTGAAGCAGGCCTAAGGACTGACACAGCATGTTAAGTATTGGGTGGCCCTGAGCATTACTGGAGTTGCATTGCGTTGGCGACGTGACTCCAGCGATGCGCCGCTCTTACGTGACGAGATGCGTCACGCAAGTGCCTACCCTTGCGCCAGGGCGCGCCGCATTGTAAATGAGGCGCATCTGCCGTGTCGCAAGCGTAGTTTTGCGTGACGCATTTGATCTGGCGCATCTCTGGAGATGCGCCAGAACGCGTAAGTAAGTATGCCCCTAAATGGCAGAATTGCAATTACCGTCGCATCCCTGCAAAGTAGCAGGGATGCGCCATTAATTGTGCGGCCCGCTACCACCACCAAACATGGTGCGCCGTATTTGCAATGCGGCGCACCATGGGCCCAAAACGTCACCGAAGCTTTACTGCTGGAGTTGCGTCGCAACGATGGCACAGCTCCAGCAATGCTCTGGGGTACCCTATCTCCCCAATGCTGGGTCAAGCCATATGTCTGCTTCAAGCAGGTGCAGGGTTTGTGTGACGCATCATTGTCCTAAAGGTGACTGATTGAAATTTTGTAGATTTCCCTCAGCCAATTTTAGGATGTGTTCCAGTGCAGGAATGCCCTCCCTTGCGCCGGAACGCCCCCTGATGGCGCAGGGCTTTATAACGGGATGCATCTCCCAAATGCGTCACGTTGTTATAATATTATACGCCGCACCATGGCGCCTCTTTTGTTTAGCTGCTGCGTCACAAAAGTCACGCATGAACGGAGCAAAAGAGCCGCAAGGGGCTTAAATCTGCCCCTTCCTTTGTACCCCTGACAATAAGAAAAATAGTGGCGGTGGATTGATAGTTTGACTATTTAAATGACTGGTAATGTAGCAGGCAACTGTCAGTGTTGTCACTGATCTGACTGAAATCACGATGGAGTTTGTCTGTCACTTTGCGTCTTGCCTGCGGACTGCTGCCTGCCAGTCCTAGGTGAACCTTTCAGTACTTTGTTTAGTGAGTTACGTGACTTTCGAAGTCACAGGTCCGCAAATCAATGAAAACTAACCCTAATCAATATAATTTCGCGGAAATATTTTGTTATTGTTGTTTTGAAATGTTTGATTTGGTTGACATTGACAAGCAACAATCATCCATGTTTTCTGTTCTTTCTTTCATGTTGTACGTCAGCTCCCCCCAGGGGCGAGGGGAGGACACAGGAGCAGCAGGCGGCGGATGCTGTTGAACAGGGCCAGGATCGGGCAGGTGAGGGCTCCTTTGCTGGCCCCAGTAAGTTTTCATTTTAGACTAGTACCTATTTTTCCTAGCGTTCCTCATTTGATTTTTTCAAAATCGTCTTTGATCTTTTGGTAGACTGTATCTAAATTCTTATCCTGCCTCTACAATGACTCCCTGTGGTATTACTAGATTATTCTTATCAGTCTGTCTGTGTAGCTAACTAAGATTGCACGGTTGGCGAAACTCCCATTCTAGTCAGCAATAGCTCTATCAACTTAGTGCAGTCCTCTGGGATTGTCCATAATGTCTTTTGAAGTGTTCTATCTGCTTTGAAAATTCCCAACTATAAAATGTGAATGACCACCAAGAAACAATAGGATACAACCTTTTGGTTTGGATAGGAGGACAATCCATACCACTACAGTGGCGCGGACAATTCTTCTGCAGAAACAGAACTATGGACAATAAATAGTGCATTGCTTATCAATTATAATAGGCGCTGTTAGAGTTTCCACATACCTCTGTGATAACAGACTTTGAACCCCCAATGTCCTTACTGACTGACTAGACTACATAGTGTGGCACAGTCATTTACCTCCCGAATTCATCGCTGATTGATCCCCAATGATCCAACGTAGCTGAAGAGTACGGAGTCAGAGTCAAGAAGTGTCAGAGGCACGGACTCATGCTTGCAAAAATTGCAAAACCTTTCGCTCAGTCACTCAAGTCTGGACCAAAAAACACAGAGTCTCTCTAAGTTTAAAAGCTTTATTAAAAGTAAACACATTTATTAAAATGAAGTCATAATAAAAAAACGAAACGTTTAACTGAGAATGGAAAAGTGGTTAGTGCTGACGATTAATTGAAGACATTTCTTGTGGTCCAGCCGAGCTCTCACCTTGTTCCAACTTGATCTTGTTGTTAGAAGTCCATCTTCTGTCTGTGTGGAAAAAAATGGTGCGTGTTAAAAAGCCAGCCTTCATCAGTAGTGCCAAAAAGTGCTGCATTACATTGTTTTCACATGTCTTCATTCCTAGACCAAATACTAGTGAGTGGTTTATTCTAACATTCTTAAATGTACTTTGTAGGTGGAACATCTGGTGACGGGGCCAACGCGGAGGTGGTGGTGCTCGACACGGAGGCGGAGGGCAATTCCTCAGGGGAGGATGCGGCGGTTCCAGTGCCGGCTGTGAGACTTCAGACGGTGGTGGTGTCGGGCAGAGGTAAGCTCTTATATATTCCTTACTTATTGAGATTGAAGACGTGGCTGGGAAGGAAAGAATATGAGATGCATGGCTGGGTGAATGATGAAGCAATGATTGGTGGAAGGACAACAGCCTGGGTGGGTGACACAGAAACTGTATGTGTCCATATACCTGGATCATGCTACTATCTGACTCTTAGATAGCATATGTGTATCTAGAGCAGGGGTACTCATAGCACGGCCCGCGGGCCGGTGGCGGCCCGGCAAGCCTTCCTTGGCGGTGCGCAGACCTTGCAGACAATCACTGCTCCCCCGGCCCCCACAGAGCAGAGTGGAGATGCAGGGCCACAAAGAGGTGAAATAGAACAAAGCCTCTGCTCTGTGGGGCCGGGCAAGCAGTGATTGTCAGGGTGTAGATGCAGGGTCGCTACAACAAACAAAGCCTCAATAATATGTTAATGGTCTTTTAAAGACCTATTAAGTACTTTGGTGTGGCTGTCTGTGTGTGCGCGTTGAGGAAGCTGTCTCAGCCCGGGCTGAAGGCTGACACAGACAGACACACACACAGTGAGATGACAGAGGGGGAGGGAGAGGGAGGGCAGGAGGGAGAGAGAGATGGAGAGGGAGGGCAGGAGGGAGAGCATGAGGGAGAGAGATGTATGTAAATGCTGGGTCTGGTGGCTCAGTGGATGAAGGCATCTGCTGCAGGGACCTGTGTGCAACCTCATGGTCACAAGTTTTTGTTTTGCTTTAGCCCCGCCCCCTCTGACTTCGCCCCCACCAGTGCGGCCCTCGGCCACAAACTACACTGTAAATTTAGCCCTTGAGAGAAAGTTTGTGAGTACCCATGATCTAGAGAGAGTAGACGGTCAGTGGATGAACTAAGTGTAACTTTGAAGAGCATGTAACACTGCACCCGCACGTCCGTTCCAGTGTAGGAAAGGCAAGGAAAAGAAGTTTTAATTTTGTCCAAATACTACCATCAATAGTAGCAGTAGTTTGTATTGCAAGCACAGCATAGATCCGGTTATTACGGTGGCCACTCCCTACCTCTCTTAATAAGTTTAGTAGTACTCAGTCATTCATGTGTGGATGTATCACTGGTCACTCAATAAAAGGCAAAGCACATAAAGTCATCCCATATATAAGCAAAAACATCCCATGTGAAGTGATAGATAATCAGATTATTTATCTTCTTTAATTTTCCATTTCTAGTACTCATTTGCACTGTAGGGTGAAAGTTAAATTAATTAAGCAGTAGCCCTTGTAACAGAGTATTCTCAGTGCCACCCGTAATAGAAAAGTAAGAGCTTCACCACCTGCATGTACTGGACCGGTACAGTAACGCAAGTCTGTCTCACTCACCATGGTGTGCGTCTGTTTTTCTCGGGTGCAAGTTCACTGCGCTGGCATTATGCTAGATAAGATAACGTACCAATTTTCCTAAACAAGAGACAAGAAGAAGAATAAGACTGGTGTACTTTCATAGTCGACTCCAATGGAAGTCCATAGTGCTCGTAGAATTTGTTCCTTAAACTCCCACTAATGTTAGAGCAAGGATGAAGAAGTGGGAGGTTAGATAGATACTGGCCTCAATAGTTATGTAATGCGCTTGCAAATTGCTAGTTGTACTGCAACACAAATTTCTGCTGAATGATTGAGTTAATCTTAAAGAGCATTGGTTACAGACTATGTCTTTCTTTCTTCATATAGATGCTCCTTCCAAACCAACAAGGAGGAAGGAGCTGGCTAGAGCGGCCCGGCAACGGAGGATCGATGCCACTGTTGCGGAATATCGGCGGCTGGTGGCCCTGGAGGACAAAGAAAGTGTGCAGTCGACCACAACAACAACGTCGTCTGCATCGGCCTCAGTGCCCCCACGGGCTGCCACCCAGCACAGTGGTCCACACAGACTGAGCCGGGCTGCCAAAGCCAAACGCCACCGCCGAGCAGCAAGGACAACAGCTGCCTCTCACAGCCATTGCACCTGCAAGGCAGTCAAGGCAGGCCTGCGCTGCAGTACCCTGATGGTGTCCCGCCTTCAGCAGGAGCTCCACCACTTCACAAACGTGTTGGAGGGGCTCCGCTTACAGCACGCCTTGCTCCGCGAGGAGCATGATGCCCTGGCTCAAAAAGTAAACAGCATCCACCCATAGTGTCCCTTGCCCCTTTTTTAGAGACTTTTGGGGGGTGGGAATTGGGAGTTGGGTTTTTGGGGACTTTTGAAGGACAATCGTTGGGGTTAGGGAGGGTCTTGCGGGAGATTATTTTGTTAGGGATATAAATATACTTTTTCAAACTTTATCTGAGCATACCTGTTTTTTACTGCTTGCCTGGTGGGTGGGGGTTTAACAGTGACTTTGTTTTCCTGAAAGTTTAGTTCCATTTTCTTCCTTTAAGTATAAATGCCCAAATGTTTTCAACACTAAGTGCCTCTCACAGAGTAAGTGAAGTGAATTCAAGAGTCCTAGGACTTTAGTAGTACTACCGTCAGTCTCTCGTCTCTCCTAATACTCCATTATACCCCCAAACCACCAAACGCTTATCTTACCTGTAATTTGTGTTTGAAAGTAGGGCTAGACCCAGGGCTGGCTCCACGGGAAACAGCGAATAAGGTTGGCAATCCTGGGCGGATAAAATTTCCTCATAGCGGTGGTACTAGTGGTGTGACACAGTGGCAAATGCATGCCTATGAAAAAAAAGAAAATTAAATCTGGTTTGTCCTCCTGAGCAATTCAACGGTACAATAGAGAATATAGCAGGTGACAGAAGTACACTAGAACAGTGCCACATTGTAGCCTAACAAATGGTAAAGTATAACTACTAATTCGGTTGAAGTTCTTTGACATTAGCCATGGGTCTTTGTCAAGCAGAGTAAGAATATATCCTCGGATTTCTTCACCAGCCTGTTGCTATCACCTTATCCTCCCCAGCAAGTGTGTGGATTTATTGCTGTAATTTAGTCACACATCAATCAAAACCACACAGCCCGGGGAAGAGGGTTAGGGTTTGAAAAATGGATGGGTACGGGGGTTTTTAGGAAAGGTTTTGGGAGACAAGAAAAAATAGCACAGCATGGACAAACAATTGTGAACATAAACAAATCTTTGGGTACAAACCTATCCATCAATCTTTGAAAGTGCATGCACTACTGCATGCATGTCAGTGAAAAGTAAGTAGTACTTTTGACAACTGTGGAAGAAAGAATGCGACAGTACAGGGCGTGTGTGGAATTATTGATAACTATATTCAATATAAGGTCTCTGTTGCCAGATACCTGAGAGCCTTGCTGGTCACTATAAATCCATTCACAACACTCAATGGGGTTGGTCTGGAAGGTATAGTAGATAGAAAGGGAGAAATTGCTCTTTTTCTACGTGTCCCCTCACTCACCAGGGTTGCCCCTTGGTGACATGCTTCATCATTGGGGCCATCCCAGTCCTCTACGGGCTGGGGCGTGCTGCGACTTGCGAATTACGTAGGAGCACTTACAAATGACTATGTGTGGTGCAGATGTGATAGTGGAGTGGACTAAGTGATGTGTTAAGGGATCAATTTAGAAGCAGAGAGAGATCCAAGAAATGCAGTCACAGTCAGAGAAAAAGACAAAGGATACTGTATCTGTATGTTGTTGTAGTTGTCCTGTTGAATTTGGTAAGTAAGTTGCCTGCAGAAAAAAAATCCTCTTATTAGCGGCACTCCTCCATTGCAGCCGACGCTTCGTCCATCGATGTTGGTCACCACCAGAAGACACCCTGTAAAAAAAGCACAGCATGGACAAACAATTGAACATAAACAAATCTTTGGGTACAAACCTATCCATCAATCTTTGAAAGTGCATGCACTACTGGATGCATGTCAGTGAAAAGTAAGTAGTACTTTCGACAACTGTGGAAGAAAGAATGCAACAGTACAGGGCGTGTGTGGAATTATTGATAACTAT
This sequence comes from Lissotriton vulgaris, assembly GCF_964263255.1. NCBI lineage: Eukaryota > Metazoa > Chordata > Amphibia > Caudata > Salamandridae > Lissotriton > Lissotriton vulgaris. The sequence goes on along the minus strand of NC_141698.1, from coordinate 1,060,175,366 downwards.
ATTCAACATAAGGTCTCTGTTGCCAGATACCTGAGAGCCTTGCTGGTCACTATAAATCCATTCACAACACTCAATGGGGTTGGTCTAGAAGGTATAGTAGATAGAAAAGGAGAAATTGCTCTTTTTCTAGGTGTCCTCTCACTCACCAGGGTTGCCCCTTGGTGACATGCTTCATCATTGGGGCCATCCCAGTCCTCTACGGGCTGGGGCGTGCTGCGACTTGCGAATTACGTAGGAGCACTTACAAATGACTATGTGTGGTGCAGATGTGATAGTGGAGTGGACTAAGTGATGTGTTAAGGGATCAATTTAGAAGCAGAGAGAGATCCAAGAAATGCAGTCACAGTCAGAGAAAAAGACAAAGGATACTGTATCTGTATGTTGTTGTAGTTGTCCTGTTGAATTTGGTAAGTAAGTTGCCTGCAGAAAAAAAATCCTCTTATTAGCGGCACTCCTCCATTGCAGCTGACGCTTCGTCCATCGATGTTGGTGACCAGAAGACACCCTGTCCACTGCCTGCCTGATGCTGAATTGTGGCTCGCTAATGTGAAGCCTGACTCCATCCTTTTTTCCCCATTGCACAGACTGAAACCTGGCCTGTAATTATTCAACGAAAAACAGGAAGTGATATAATATTACAACACCACTGATAAATAAATATAAGGTATGTAGGCTGTGGAGTGCAAAAAGTCACACTTTGATTTTCCTAGTAGACAGTACAATATTTTTGAAAGTGCGTACTCTGTCAGAGTCACCTTTTGAAGGATAAATAAGTATGGGCAAATTAATGTAGCGGATCTTTCCCCTCAAGCTAGGTGTCCTGTAAACTGTGTTTTAGAACAAAATTAGATCTTCCCAGCAGTGCTCCCACCCAGACCCTTACTAAAGCCAGTCGCAAAAATGTAGAAGACCCCCAATCAAATCTCAAAAGTCTAGGCCTAGCAGAAAACTGGTGACAAAACGTACTTTGAAAGTAAAAGTAGGCCCAAGTACCCCCTTACCCACCGTGGATTGCATTCAAACCACTTGCAAGCAACCAAGCAAATGTATCCATAGCCAGCATCGCTCCAAGACTCGAAAGCCCCCCCACCCAAACACATGCAATAGAAATACTGCTAACCCTAAAGAACCCTAAGTTAAGAATAGTGGCAAAGGCTTTCTTTAACTATGCCAAATCCCCCCTTTCCCACCATGGATTTTCTTCAAATGACTTGCAACCAAAATTACACATTCTCACGAGTGCTCTAAGACCCCAGAACTCAGTTGCAAAAATCTAGAACACCCCGAAACACATGCAATCCTGCTGCTAGGGCTAACCCTAACGAACCCTAAGTTACAAAAAGTGCCAAAAGGCTTTTCCGCGAGGATTTTGTCCCAACCACTTCTACCCAGTATTAGACCTTCCCAGGAATGCCCCAAGACCCGCCATCCCACCCGCCAAGAAGCATAACAGTAACACCCCCAAACAGGCCAAAAGCAAAATCTCATACTTGCAATATTTCTCGGCCTTCGGTCCAAACGCGCTGCGTAGCTAGGCCATAAGTCGGGGTTGCCACCACGGATTTCCTGAAAAGCAAATGCAATCAAGATTAGAGTGTCCCAGCAGTGCTCCCAGACCCCGAAACTCACCCACAAACACCAGGAAGCCCCCCAAACAGGCCCCCGAAAACGCTACATTGAGCAAAATGTCAGAAATAGCAACAAAAAAAATCGACTTGGATTTTGTCCCAACCACTTTTATCCGGTATTAGAGCTTCCTAGCAATGGCCCCAGAGCCGTCAACCCAGGAGAAAACGAGTAGAAGACCCCCAAACAGCCAAATAGCAAAAGTACAAAAATGGGGACTTTTTCATTTTTTCCAAATTTCCCAAATCACTCCGCGCGCGCTCTGCAGCTAGGCCCTAACTCCCCTCTGCCACCATGGATTTGCTTCAAACCTCTTGCAAAGTAAAGTATATATAGCCAGCAGTGCGCCCAGACCCCGAAACCCACCCACAAACACCAGGAAGCCCCCCAAACAGGCCCCCGAAAACGCTACATTGAGCAAAATGTCAGAAATAGCAAAAAAAAAATCGGCCTGGATTTTGTCCCAACCACTTCTACCCGGTATTAGGCCTTCCCAGGAATGCCCCAAGACCCGCCAACCCACCCGCCAAGAAGCATAACACCCCCAAACAGGCCAAAAGCAAAATCTCATACTTGCAATATTTCTCGGCCTTCGGTCCAAATGCGCTGCGTAGCTAGGCCATAAGTCGGGGTTGCCACCACGGATTTCCTGAAAAGCAAATGCAATCAAGATTAGAGTGTCCCAGCAGTGCTCCTAGACCCCGAAACTCACCCACAAACACCAGGAAGCCCCCCAAACAGGCCCCCTGAAATCTGGTGGTATGAGGTGCTGATTCATCTTGATCATTGTTAACCTCTCCACATTTTTGGGCAAGAGGCGGCTCCGTTTGGGAGTTACAATGCCATCAGCAGCACTGAAAACACGTTCAGAAGACACGCTTGCGAGTGGGCAAGACAAGTAGATTAAAGCCAGGTTGGTGAGCTGTGGCCACAATTCTTTTTTCCCATGCCAATACGCCAATGGGTCAGAATTAACATAGACATCTGTTGAGTCATTCAGATAGTCCTTCACCATCGACTCAAGGTCCTCATCCAAGGTTCCTCCGCTTTGCTTAGCTCTTGCTGTGCCTCTGACCTTTTGAGAACCAAACCCACGCAGAGCTAGCCAATCCTCTTCAGCCTCCAATGTTTCTGTTGTGTCTGGTGCAGATGATCCGGTTGCCGGTGTCTTTAACGGCTGAGAGGTCACTTGTGCCACAGCCGCAGGTGCAGAAGTGGATTGTTTTGACTGGGGATGGCCTGCTGATGTACTGCCATTTCCTTCAATTTTCAGCCGTTCTCTTTCAAACCTCTTGGCTGACAAGGCTAGCCAACGTTTGTACTTTGGAACATGTTCATCATCAAAAGGAAAGAATGCTTGGCCTGCCAGCGCCTTTTTGTAGCGTGGATCCAGAATAGTAGCACAAATGTAATGCTCTTCTGAGTGGATCATTTTAAGACATTCATCACCTTGTAGGAGCTCTAATAATTTCTCAGCCAGAACAAAAGAGTCTTGGTTTTTTACATCTTTTTCAAACACAGAACACACATCCTTCAGTTGGTCCTCCAGCATGTACAACAATGGGATAGCTTTTCCCAAATTACAGTCCTCCTTGCTGACTGCACGCGTGAAGAACTCAAAAGGACGAAGCATGCGTGTCAGGCTTTGAACTATGTTCCATTGCGCCGCACCCATCCTCAGGTCATCCTGAGCTGTACCCTCTGTTAAGAAATATTGATCGAGTACCGTATACTGCTCAGACACTCAAGCATGTAGAAGGTTGAGTTCCAACGTGTTACCACCTCCTGGATGAGTGCTTTCACTGGCATTTGACGTTGATATAGCAGGCTCCTCAGCTGCTTCCGGGCCTTAAAAGAATGGCTGAAATGGTTGCACATTTTTCGGCAGGTGTCCAATACTCTGTACGCTGCACTGCCTTTATTACCCAAGAATTTTTGGACAACCAGGTTTATACAGTGCGCCAAACATGGCACTCTGAAATAGTTACCCTGCCTCATGACCTTAACTATATTGGCGCCATTGTCCGTGGAAACATAACCAACCTGGCGTTTTAGTGGGGACAGCCAGTTAAGGACCTTTGTGTTAAAGACATCCAAAATGTTTTCTGCTGTGTGACGTTTCTCCAAACCAAACATGGCTAGTGTTGCATGTTTCCGAGCAGCTTTAAAAACAATGTCCGTGTCAACAACTGTGTTTAGCTTTGCTTTAGCCCCTGAAAAAGAGACTCAGTGTGCAGTGATGCACATGTAATCAGCGCCTGCGCCACTGGTCCACATTTCTGTTGTCAGATGTATAGTGTGAACAGCACTCTTCTGCAAAGCTGCCCCAATCACCTTCAGAACATCTTCATGTAGTGCTGGAACCGCAACTCGGACAAAATAGAACCGGCTAGGAACCTTCCATTTAGGGCAGAGCGCTGCCACTAATTCTAGAAAACCAACCCCTTCTACAAAAGAAAAAGGGAGAAGGTCCAGAGCTAGCATTTTAGCCAGCTTAGTGTTATACAGACGCGTCAGTGGGTGGTTGCGTTCATATTGCGCTTCTGTAAACAACATCTTTTTATTGTTGCCCTGGACCAAGGATTTACGGGATGATGATGATATCTTCGACCCAGTTACGCTCGCTGATGAACTTTTCCGCATTGATGTCTCACTCTCTCCCATACTCTTAGTGTGCCTCACATGGGGTGTGCTGCTGACAGGGGTACTGGGTGTAAGTGAAGTGTTTGAATCGTCTTCTTCCTCCTCGTCATCATCAGATGAAAAATCAACGTTTTCATTACGTGCAATTCGGGCTTCCTTGACCGCCTCTAGGTGCACAAACCATTGGACAGGGTGCGCTCTCTTAAGATGACCTCTCTGGCCTCCGGTACCATAGTTGGTACCAAACTTACCACGACTAACTCGAAACTTACACATGCTACAAATGGCTACATTTTCCATTCTTGGGCAAACACTAAAGAAGTCCCAAACTGGAGACTTGAAATGTCTTTGGGGGCCGGAGGAGGCGGCGATACTGGTGGCGGTGGTCCTGCTGCTAATGCCAGATGAAGTGGAGGATGTGGATTGCCGAACTTCAGTACGTTTTGCACTTTCACCACCACGAATTGAGGTTGAGGTAGATGGAGGTCCCTTCTTGCGAGGAAGAAATATGGAAGCGGTAGGTGTTGGTGTACTAGTTAACTCCAAATCTAATGATTGTTGTGTTTCCATTTCCATTGCCTCCTCGTCGACATCATCATCACGCTCAGCAGCTTCTTGGGATAGGGTCAAAATGTCTCTTTGCTGCATGCCCGCTGGGGCTGCAGTGACCTTTATGATGACTGGCTCGTCGTCATCGTGAGAGGCTTCACCAGCAGCAGTATGCGTCACTTCTTGTTGTGCCCCATCACACTCCATAGCTATGAGTTTTTCGACGACCTTTCTTTTACGCTTAGGTATCTTTGTCAGATCATGGTGTGCCTCACTCTCAGGCTGCCGTGGTGGTACCCATTCGTCATCCAGATCATCAGAAGGCGGTGGGCTTGAAGAAGATGTAGACACCAACCTTGATCTTTTCCTTGCTAGGGATGTGGAAGACAATGAATAATCATCAGGAGGAGTGGCTTCCAATGATACCTCGGCTTGATTGTCGATTTCCTGATGTGCCCCTACTTCGGGAGGGACAACTATTGTGGGAACTTGTTGTGACCCTCCATGCACCTCTGCTTGCGCATCTCCTTGCGCTGCCTCTCCTTCCACATGTACTTGGGCTTGTACTACTTGCACATGTTGTTGTTGCGGCTGTGGTTGTTCAACACTTGTCAGATGAGTTACAACACCCTGTGTTGATTCAGGGACATTGCTGCTACTTTCTTGCGATGAGCCAACATCACTGGTCGATGGTGATTGGAGAAGTACACTGACTGCCTCTGAAGCACTCAAGGGCTTTGACTTAAGTTGGCGTGGTGGTGGAGGCACTGAACCCAATGGAGCGGGGGTGCTGCTCCCAGCTTGGTCCCCAGCAGATCCTGCTGCTGCAGGCGTACTTTTTTTTTTGCTCCCAAAAAACGTGGCGGTTGGCACACCAGCCTCCTTGGTAACTTGCTTCTTCTGCTCCTTACTAGCAACTTTCTTGCTAGAGGAGCTACGGAGACCTTTTTTTGGGGCCATCTTCTTCAGAGCAGGTCAGACAGCAGGCCGCAGTTGCACGAATTGTAGAGTTGTCTGAGGCCAGACGTGACGTCGCGTGGCGTTATGCTGCACACACACACCGCTGCAGGAATTCTTCCTGGCACTGGTGGTTCTCTTGAGTCTTGTGCACCTAAAAACAATGGAAGACAGAGGAACATCAGTTCAGTTATACACCCCAAAAAAATCGAAAAAAAAACCCAGAAAAATCAGCACAATCCCATTCCATCCATGCCCTCCATGATGTTTAAGTTCAAGACACCCCACAGAAAGACTAGGCCCATGCAAGACTCAATACCCCTGGTGAAAAGGCCACAAGTACAGCCCCAAAAAACGAAAATCACTGAAAAATCAGCACAATCCCATTCCATCCATGCCCTCCATGATGTTTAAGTTCAAGACACCCCACAGAAAGACTAGGCCCATGCAAGACTCAATACCCCTGGTGAAAAGGCCACAAGTACAGCCCCAAAAAACGAAAATCACTGAAAAATCAGCACAATCCCATTCCATCCATGCCCTCCATGATGTTTAAATTCAAGACAACCCACAGAAAGACTAGGCCCATGCAAGACTCACTACCCCTGGGCATAAAGGTTGAAAAGTAGGCAAAATGGTTGCAGGCCTAACAACAATGCCTACATTCAAAATGGCCACTTGCCTCCCAGCACATGGCCAGGGCCTGTAGCAGCACTTAAAATGGCCCCCAGCCACATGGCCTGTCCCTCCCCATGAACACCCCCAAAAATCGAAAAACACTGCAAAATCAGCACAATCCCATTCCATCCATGCCCTCCATGATGTTTAAGTTCAAGACACCCCACAGAAAGACTAGGCCCATGCAAGACTCAATACCCCTGGTGAAAAGGCCACAAGTACAACCCCAAAAAACGAAAATCACTGAAAAATCAGCACAATCCCATTCCATCCATGCCCTCCATGATGTTTAACTTCAAGACACCCCACAGAAAGACTAGGCCCATGCTAGACTCAAATACCCCTGGTGAAAAGGCCACAAGTACAGCCCCAAAAAACGAAAATCACTGAAAAATCAGCAGAATCCCATTCCATCCATGCCCTCCATGATGTTTAAGTTCAAGACACCCCACAGAAAGACTAGGCCCATGCTAGACTCAAATACCCCTGATGAAAAGGCCACAAGTACAGCCTCAAAAAACGAAAATCACTGAAAAATCAGCACAATCCCATTCCATCCATGCCCTCCACGATGTTTAAGTTCAAGACACCCCACAGAAAGACTAGGCCCATGCAAGACTCAATACCCCTGGTGAAAAGGCCACAAGTACAGCCCCAAAAAACGAAAATCACTGAAAAATCAGCACAATCCCATTCCATCCATGCCCTCCATGATGTTTAAATTCAAGACAACCCACAGAAAGACTAGGCCCATGCAAGACTCACTACCCCTGGGCATAAAGGTTGAAAAGTAGGCAAAATGGTTGCAGGCCTAACAACAATGCCTACATTCAAAATGGCCACTTGCCTCCCAGCACATGGCCAGGGCCTGTAGCAGCACTCAAAATGGCCCCCAGCCACATGGCCTGTCCCTCCCCATGAACACCCCCAAAAATCGAAAAACACTGCAAAATCAGCACAACCCCATTCCATCCATGCCCTCCATGATGTTTAAGTTCAAGACACCCCACAGAAAGACTAGGCCCATGCAAGACTCAATACCCCTGGTGAAAAGGCCACAAGTACAGCCCCAAAAAAGCGAAAATCACTGAAAAATCAGCACAATCCCATTCCATCCATGCCCTCCATGATGTTTAACTTCAAGACACCCCACAGAAAGACTAGGCCCATGCTAGACTCAAATACCCCTGGTGAAAAGGCCACAAGTACAGCCCCAAAAAACGAAAATCACTGAAAAATCAGCACAATCCCATTCCATCCATGCCCTCCATGATGTTTAAATTCAAGACAACCCACAGAAAGACAAGGCCCATGCAAAACTCACTACCCCTGGGCATAAAGGTTGAAAAGTAGGCAAAATGGTTGCAGGCCTAACAACAATGCCTGCATTCAAAGTGGCCACTTGCCTCCCAGCACATGGCCAGGGCCTGTAGCAGCACTCAAAATGGCCCCCAGCCACATGGCCAGTCCCTCCCCATGAACACCCCCAAAAATCGAAAAACACTACAAAATCAGCACAATCCCATTCCATCCATGCCCTCCATGATGTTTAAGTTCAAGACACCCCACAGAAAGACTAGGCCCATGCAAGACTCAATACCCCTGGTGAAAAGGCCACAAGTACAGCCCCAAAAAACGAAAATCACTGAAAAATCAGCACAATCCCATTCCATCCATGCCCTCCATGATGTTTAAATTCAAGACAACCCACAGAAAGACTAGGCCCATGCAAGACTCACTACCCCTGGGCATAAAGATTGAAAAGTAGGCAAAATGGTTGCAGGACTAACAACAATGCCTACATTCAAAATGGCCACTTGCGTCCCTGCACATGGCCAGGGCCTGTAGCAGCACTCAAAATGGCCCCCAGCCACATGGCCTGTCCCTCCCCATGAACACCCCCAAAAATCGAAAATCACTGAAAAATCAGCACAATCCCATTCCATCCATGCCCACCATGATGTTTAAGTTCAAGACACCCCACAAAAACACTAGGCCCATGCTAGACTCAATACCCCTGGTGAAAAGGCCACAAGTACAGCCCCAAAAAACGAAAATCACAGAAAAATCAGCACAATCCCATTCCATCCATGCCCTCCATGATGTTTAAGTTCAAGACACCCCACAGAAAGACTAGGCCCATGCTAGACTCAAATACCCCTGGTGAAAAGGCCACAATTACAGCCCCAAAAAACGAAAATCACTGAAAAATCAGCACAATCCCAATCCATCCATGCCCTCCATGATGTTTAAGTTCAAGACAACCCACAGAAAGACTCAGTCCACCCACCACTGAGTACCCCTGGGCAAAAGGCCCCAAAACAGCCCAAAAATCAAAAATTCCAAAATTGTAGTTGCAGCAACTGTAATGCCCCAAACAAACTTACTTGTAAAATTTCTAATCCAACAGTGATCCAAAGAAAGTCAAAAAGGCCTCAAATCCAAATATCCAGCAGCATTCACAAAAAGTAATCCTTCCAGCTCCAGATCCAAATGAAAAGTGACCAGGAGATGGACAAAGCACTGGGAGGAGCCTGCTGGACAGGAACAGGAAGTTGAAGACTGTGGGGCACTTCCTTCCTCCCACCCCCCTTCCCCCTCCCCAAAATGGACTCCTCGCTAAAAAAGTGCAGGCAAATGTCAACCTAAGGAGTTATTCAGATAAAAATCATCATTTCAAGAAGGTTTATGCTGCTTGCTGGTGGATTTCTTGTGCAGAATTGCAAATTTTATATTTTCGCTTGTGCGAGATTGTTGCTGCTCGCCGCATCTCAAATCTCGCAATTGCGAAGTACCGTGAGACGTGATCTCGCCGTACTCGCGTTGACAAACTCTCGCTGTGCAAGTTGGCAAGCCGCGATGACGTAATCGCGCTCGCCAAATTCCCGCGGGATCACACAGCAAGATCCAAAATGGCGCAGCACTCGCAAAATATCGAGAAAAACAACTCAGCAAACGATGATAAACGCCGCGCGCCGCAAAAATTGTATCACCAACGCCGCGCGCCGCAAAAAAAATCTGCTGCGTGCGAATTTGCGGATTTTGCGGGAAATTCGCAAATCTCGCAGATTGCGAATTTACCGAAAATCCGCAAAATCCGCGAGCGTAACGGATTTTCCGCCCATACTTAATCATAATATGAAGGGTTTAACTGCCGAATACATGTCGGGAGGACTCAATCCTACAGCAATGGCGTTCGGAAGCTCATCCGACCGCCATCGTAATGAAGCCTCATGTTCTTTTCCTGTGAAGCAAGATCCAGTTTGAGCCGTAATAAAGGTAGGCAATTACAAGAGGAAGATATGTTGCAATGTATGCATTCCCTGACTTTTTATCGCATTCTCAAACTCCTTGCAAATATTTTTGCACTGATTTTTGCTTCTAGCAGTTAGTTCTTTGTTAGGATACTGTGTCTGGAATCCTTAATTAGCTCTTTTTCCGGCCTGATGACAGATGAAGTTTGGTGCCTTGCTGATTTCTTCAGTATTAATCTTCATCTTAAATCAAGAGCTATATAATTGATATTGAGTTTTTTTTCCTCCCTTTGGGACCCACTTAAGGAGATACTTGACATCTGTTATATATGCTATTCTGTGCAGGATGCACCATGGTTAATTGGAGGAGTTGTTCTGTCCTCAAGTAACCAAGAAGGGGATTCAACAGACTTTTCTAGCATCCAGTCCCTTATAGTTCAATAGTGTACATTATCAGAAACAGTTCAAGTGCCCTTTGTTTACTGACAATTATCTATTACATTTTTTCTGATGACGTAAGACCTCATTTCTATAAGGCCTCTGATCTATTAGAGAAATTCTGTAGTATATAATACTTACAACATGTATGTGGTAGGCCTGGGTAGAAGTTCAATTACAGCAGAGTAATGGGAGCAATGTCGGTAATTCTGTGTTACTCTTTGATGAAGTTACTGATAATAAGGTGATTTCATCAGCTCACATAGTTAAGAGTAGTTTGGTGGACAAAAACCCTACCGCAAGAGCACATTTAGTGAACAGGAGCGGCTGCTCTCACTGCTATTTATGTTCCTTTGCATTTACAGCTATTTTCCTAGCTCAAATGCACACTTGCATCTATATTGTTAGCAAGGGGAATTTTGCCCTTAGAAAATGGGACTAAATGCAGAATTACTCTTCTCACATAATTCTGTGTAATATTGCAGAATCATGGGGAAATCATGCAACATGGAATTTTTCAATTTACACCTACCGCTAATATTTGGACCAATTAGCCATTACCCACAGAGAGTGGGTAATGGCCAATGTTTTGTGCATGGCTTTACTTGATAAATCTATTTCTGCCAAGTTTTATCTTTCCGTATTCAATTTGCTCCACAAAAATATTGTTTAATTCTAGATCCCATTGAGTGCTTTGACAGTTTTGATTTAAATCAAATGTTATATATTTATTTTCTGTTACATAGGTGTGCATACAAAACATGCTTTCATGTTCCATGCGTTTACATTTTGCAGGGTTTAATGCCTCTGTGTGGTTCAGTGATACAGATGTTTGTGAATTTTGTGGGACATATGGATTTGCTTGATTTAGTTGGGTGCCATCATGTAGATGTGATGCCAAATGGGAGTCTTGAATCCTCATTTAGGGTTTGACAGAACTGGACCCCTGTTGCAAAGTGTCGGGGCTCCCGACCTGCCATACCCACAGCTCCCCAGACTCATCTGGATACTAAGCTGGCTCTGCCATCAGATCACATTTTAGGGGGACTTCTCACATTGATTTTTCTTATCCTGGGCCTCCATACAAGGCTTAGAGATCTAGACTGGAATAGAGCTGTTTATCTGTGACATGCAGAGAGAAGACTACTTGCTCTTCAAGGCCATTATCCTTCTTCTATTTTTCAGAAACAAACTCCTGCTTTGGGGGCTTTGTTTTTTAGAAAGAATTTATAAAGGTGAACTTGGTGGTAACAAAATGGTGGAATGCTTAGAATACAGTTTTGATGAAAATGCATCTCCCACATTGGCAGGTATCTTTATATTTAATCAGTTTGTTCAGGTTGATTTTGTCAGGACAACGTCTGTGCGTTATCAATATTGGTACATGGTCTGCAATTAATTCTAAAATCAGAGTCTGAGTCAATGCACTAGTTGATTTCAAAAACTGCAAATTTCTGTGATGGATTAAACCCAGATCTGTTGACTGGGTGTGAGTGTTTGATTGGTTCAGATGCTCCGTCCATCACCACCCCCTTTTGTACTGCTTTGTCGCCATAAGTTGGCAGGGTATGCTCAGACGTGAGTCCCTTGCTCACTTTGCCACTTGATTCAAGCAAGCCTGGCGGAGGACGGCTGGAATGCCAGAAACCGGTCCTAGGAAGCTTGATTCCGGTCCAGGGAAGGCAAGGCTTGGCAGTTCAGGCTGGACTGTTCCCATGAGGCACAGGGTCAGACTGATTTGCATATGGCCATGCCTGAACTGGAGTGGCAGAGTGGGCTAAAGAACGGTGTTGGATTAAACCTAGGTCTGTTGACTGGGTGTGAGTGTTTGATTGGTTCAGATGCTCCGTCCATCACCACCCCCTTTTGTACCGCATTGTCGCCATAAATTGGCAGGGTATGCTCAGACGAGAGTCCCTTGCTCACTTTGCTACTGGATTCAAGCAAGCCTGGCTGAAGACGGCTGGAATGCCAGAAACCGGTCCTAGGAAGCTTGATTCCGTTCAAGGGAAGGTATGGCTTGGCAGTTCGGGTTGGACTGTTCCCATGAGGCACAGGGTCAGACAGATTTGCATATGGCCATGTCTGAACTGGGATGGCAGAGTGGGCTAAAGAACGGTGATGGATTAAACCCAGATCTGTTGACTGGGTGTGAGTGTTTGATTGGTTCAGATGCTCTGTCCATCACCACCCCCTTTTGTACTGCTTTGTCGCCATAAGTTGGCAGAGTATGCTCAGACGTGAGTCCCTTGCTCACTTTGCCACTGAATTCAAGCAAGCCAGGCTGAAGACGGCTGGAATGCCAGAAACTGGTCCTAGGAAGCTTGATTCCAGTCCAGGGAAGGCATGGCTTGGCAGTTCCGGCTCGACTGTTTCCATGAGGCACAGGGTCAGACTGATTTGCATATGACCATGTCTGAACTAGGGTGGCCGAGTGGGCTAAAGAACGGTGATGGATTAAACCCAGATCTGTTGACTGGGTGTGAGTGTTTGATTGGTTCAGATGCTCCGTCCATCACCACCCCCTTTTGTTAATATATTACTCTACAGCAGTGGTCTTCAAACTTTTTAATGCCCCCCTACCCCCAGTGGAGGGAAAAATTATCATTATCAAGGCTCCCTCAGAATGTTCCAAAATAATTTTATTAAATTGGCAATGTTTGAATATTTCTATACATATTTAAACTTTCCAGTTACGTTCTGTTACCATTTTAAAAATGCAATCAAATACACAATTGCCAAATATACTATTCGGGCCAGGCATGCCTTACTAACATGTACAAGTATCCACAGTGTGACTACTAGAAGTGGGGGACGGGGTTTGAAGAATATCACCTTCTCCCAGCCAAGATGTAAATGACAAAACCTGTTGGTGATGGGCTATTACAGAGTGGTTTCGTGCCGCTCATTTTTGTCAGCTTAAAACTTTCTTCTCATCCACTTTAACACCTTTAAGTATTTTATAATAACCTAGCTGCTCTACAACAGTAGAAATAAAGACACACGTATCCATGTTGGTGAAAAGATGGTGCTCTCTCAGCTGTTGTCAAACTGCCCTGACTTTCTGTATGTGCGACAAAAGTATCTGACTCAATGAATCAATGAGAATACCATCCGTATAAACTGTACATAAGACATTTAAGTATTCTCTCAAAACCTCATCTATGAAATATTGAAAGGTTACATGTGAGTTGAACAGTCCAAAAGGCAAGACTTGATAGTCAAACAAAAACTACCTTTGGCTAGAACTGTCATCCATTCATCACTCTCTTGAAGTGTGGCTAGATTCTATACTTCTCTGAGGTTAGTGAATGTGTGTCTGTGTTTTACCTTTGATTATGTTTAGAATTGTGTTGCATGGTCTACATAGGTTATTAATTCTCCTCCCTTCCCAGTGACAAAGAATAATGGAGAGAATGCTGGTGACTATGATACCCTACTAATCCCATTAGCTAAATTCTCATTGAATTAGTCTTTCAGAAATCATGCTTCAAAGTCTACAAATACATATTTTGAACTATAAGGGATAGGTGCACCGAGTATCAAATCAATTGTACAGTCATTGCTCTAGCATGGAGGTGATATAATTAGGACTGGGCAAAATTGTAAGTACGCTAGATTACTTGGTTTAATTTTGGTAATTTTTCACAACGAAATCCAAGCAAAATGATAGAGATTGATCCAGCGCCCCTGTAGAAATTCTGTCTCAAACTATACTAATCACTACCTAATACTCACCATACTATAATATCACATAAGGCTCATGAGACTGAGACAGAAAATTGAGCAACTGAATCATGTGGCTTAATTAATCAAGCTATATAAACTTTGTATATACATAATATACAACTGCAGTATAACATTCTAACCATTAGAAAATAATGAAAACATTAATTAAGTCACTTTTGGCCAATGAATCTACTGATGGTAACGACTAAATTAATCAAGACCAGTTTGACGTTTTAAGTCTTTTTTTTTTTTAAATGTTAAAGCTTTTTGTTTCCAATCACTTTATTAGCTCATTTTATTATTTGCAAACATTTTATTAAATCAGTATCTTTTTATTCAGGTTAATGGCACAAAAGTCTGGCATTTCAAAATTGCTCAAAATCATGAACTAAAGCAAACAAAACCCTAATTCCCTAAATTAAGATTTCTGAACTGTAAAGGAAAAGACATTTAAATGTATTAAGCAATCTTACGTGTCCCAAGAAATCGGACAGCACTTCGCCCTCAGGAGCAGTCAGCCCCGCTCCTCTCAAAGGGCTTAGTCTTTATACCTTTCTAACTCACTAATCTAACTAAAAATGATATTATTTAATGTTTTTCAGCAACCCGATTGGTTGCTAGTCATCAGACCATCGTGAGGCCACTTTCTCAAACTCCAAAACGTCATTGCCATTGTCCTTTCACGTGAAGCGACACCAGATTCCGTGGTTTGCAACATTTTACTGAGAAGGTTCACAGTTTCCTCCATAGCTCAGCTGATCCGCCGCTTGTCACTTCCTTAGCCTTGGAAAAATAACTTTTCAGAGCACATTTCGCACAATAGTTTTTGTTTAGACTTCAGTTTATTCAAAGAAATGTCTTTATGGAAGAGCTTTCCATCATGGATGTGCTTGGCTCATCTCTGTCAGGCTAACCAACATTCTCCATAAATCACAGGCCTCAAGCCTTTCACTCGGGCTAGTAATCAAACAAACACAAAAGAATAATTAATTTCAGGTTATGAAAGTCGTTCTGTTACCCACCCTCCATTGCTAATGTTAACCCATTAACATATGTTACCTAGCAAAAAGCGCAAAGAAAAGCGGCATTTTATAAAATCTACCATTCTTCATAATGTCCAGCAGGATTCTTCTTATATCTGAAAAAGATAAACAGACACAACATAGACGAAAGCACGTATAAAATAAGCACATGCCATTAATTAATCAGCCGCATTAATGTTGACAAAGACAATAGGACAAACAAAACAACGTTAGTTATGAATTATAAAATATACTTGCAAATGCAACATAAAGCACATAACGAAATTCAGTGATGTTTTTAATAAGTGTCTCAATATTCCGACTCTTGTCAGGAATATATGTACAACAATGCTGGACATGCAAGACCCCACAGACTCCTCCTTCTTTTGCAAGCAGAATGTCTAATGCAAGACGATTCTGCATAACCATGGTTCTAGTAGCAACAAGTTCTGTATTGACTAATTGGAAACCACTTGCAGTATCTGTTGACAATCTGTCTACAATCGTGGAAACCTTTCTAATTTTGATTGAATTCATGGTTATTCCTACCATGGGAATGACTGCGCCAAAAATGTCTCCCATGACTTCTGTAAAACTTTCCCTCTTAAACCTGTTCAGGTGTTCCCCAAATTCAAAGGTACCCTTTTCATTTCTGTCAACATGAAAATGTTTTAGAAAAACTAATCCAAGGTAGCACGTCCCATACCAATGGTCAGGGAGACTAAGATATGCCTTGTTACCACAGATAAAATAAATTCCAGGAAAAATAGGATCTTTCCCACCTTTAAAATTCCCATCCCCCTATGATACGATAGGCATCCTCACATTGACTAGCACCAACAAAAAAGTTATCATAAAGTGTGTTATCTCTTCTAATACAAAATTTACCACTAACTGGTTCATCAATGTGAATTGCTGCATTTGTATTAACACCATTAAGCTTGGCATCCTCCATTTTCCAGAATTTAGACTGAGCATGTTTAGGCACCTCATTTTATTTTGTAAATTGCCCTTCTCTCCTCAACCATATTCAGAAAAGTATTTTCTTCTGCTCTCATCCTGCATGTAAAATTATTTCTATAAGCGTATTCGTAATTAAGCTCATTAGTTACCAAAAAGAATTCCCTTATCTGCTTCTCAGGCTTAACTTTGTTTAAGCTATTTACAACTTTGAGGTTTGCAAAAACCTCATCAAAGTCTGAGTAATAGTATTCCAATCGACCTGTTTGATAAAACAAACTAGCAATCACACTGCAAGTGATGCCATATGTAAGGGGTAACATGTTATAAGTAACCCTCTCAGAGACAGAAGCAGGAAGTTTCACACAGACATTCATCACTTTAACGTACTCAGATAAAAGCCTAGAAAATGAATTGCTAGAAAAATCTCCAACAGATCTATCTTGATGGATATCTGGATTATGCTCAATAACTCTGTTAGACTTGCCAGCATGCTTTTCCTGTTTAGTCTCTGCCTTACCTGTCATATTAGCCTTAAATTTCTGCTTATCAATACCAAAAGGGTAAACAACAGCTAAAATTAACCAAACCAGTATTAAAAGAACCACACAAATTGAAGACATATTGCAACACCTTCTCAAAATGGAACACCTTGAAGTATCAGAACTAGGCATTTTTAAAATGAGTAAACAAAAATCAAAAACAAAATTTTTAAAATTATGAATAATGTAAGTAATGTAAGTAAACTATATCTCCCCTTCAATTTTTTTTTTAAAGTAACCCTAAAACAGCTTTTCTTCGACCTTGCGTCACATGAACGTGTCCTTCCAGCTAACACAATTTCTTCGACCTTGTGTCACCTAACACATTTTCTTCAGCCTTATGCCAGGAATTTAAACCCTAATTTAAAAGAAAACAACTTCAATCATTGTCACTAGCTTCTTCCAAATCTTCCTGACTGCTACTTCCAACATCAACAATTGGCGGTATAATGATATACGTCCTCTCTGGGGACTTATACTTTTGGTTGGGCTTAATCACTCTTTTTTGCCTTACCACTGATTACTTCAATTTTTCTACCTTTCTCGTTTTTCTTTTCAGAGTCACCTCCCTGACTTGAGATCTCGTTGACCTGTTCTTTTGATTTCTTTATCAATTTGAATTTCAGATTTTCTTCGGGCCAAACATCTCCTTTCCTCAAGATTTTCTTCTTTGGCACAGTTTCATTGCATTCAGCTTTCTAAGCTCTTTTTATGAATTTTCAAATTTCAGTCTCTTCGTCACTCCCGTCTGTATCTGTTTCTGAGACCTCAAATCTGTACCTAGGAACTTCTTTACTCGGCAGCTTCACTCCATTAGTAACATCATCCTTATAGCTGGTACTTGGTAATCCTTCCTCTTCTTCAGGGATCACCTTTAGCTTCCCAGTTTCGGAATTCTTGTTCCCGCATACAGAGCTACTCTTCTGCTTTTCAATACTCTCCTGGACTAGATTATCGTCTTGCTCAGAATTTTCTGCTTCTGAATCCTCTTTTTCTGCTTGAGATTCTTTTTCTAACAGATTTTCCCCATTTTCTTGATCTAGAATCACAATCTCCAGCTCTTTTTCATTCAATGCCTGATTATTTTGCTGATCATCAGACTCTGGATCTTCAGGATCTCCTTCTGAATCCGAATCAGTTGTATCACTTTCTTCATCAGAATTATCAGGAGGTGGTACACGAATGGTGTGACTTGCATGCACCCACCTTTTCAGACCCCTACACTTTACAGCATTAGATGTTACAAGAATTATTTGTCTTGCCTTCTGCCATCTAGGTACTAAACAGTTTCTCTTTCGATGCACCTCTGTTCTGACCCAATCTCTAGGTAATAGATCATGAGCTTGTTCGTTTTCTTTTGTAATCACATCTGTTCCCACCTGGTGAAATACAGAATTAACTACATCAGAAAGATTCTGACAGTACTCAATAATTGCACTATCATTAATACTCAAAAGCTTGCCAACTGGAACAAATGCTTGCCTCATAACTCTACCCATTAAGATATCATGGGGACTAAGGCCTGTCTTTTTCTCAGGAGTGCTTCTCAAAGACATCAAAACAAGTGGCAAAGCATCTGTCCACTTCACTCCTGTAGCTAAACACATTTTTGAAATTCTATTTTTGATTGTTCCATTTATCTGATCTACAACACCTGATGCTACTGGTCTGTATGCACAATGTAGCTTCTGCTCAATTCCCAAAGCTTCACAAATCAATTGTAACAATCTGTTTTCAAAATGCATTCCACAATCACTTTCAATAGTCACCGGAAAACCATATCTAGGTATGATCTCCCTCAACAGTAATTTTGCCACAGTGACTGAGTCATTGTGAGGAGTTGGGAAAGCTTCCACCCATCTTGAAAACAGACAAACAAGCACAAGCACATACTTGAGCATATTGTGTTGTGGCATGTCAATGAAATCCATCTGCAATCTGGTGAAAGGACCACCCTCCCGTCCTATCGTTCCCAAACTTACAACAGTTTTCCTGTTTGGATTAATTTGTTGGCAGGTCAACCATCTTTGGCAAAGTGATTCTGCAATAATTCTGAATTTTGGACTAAACCATGTCTCTCTGAATAATCTGATCATGGAATCTCTTCCTAAATGCCCTGGACCATGGTACATCTGCGCCATGTCAGCAATCATGCAATTTGGCATTACTGGTCTGTCATCTTTGTAAACCCAAAATCCCTCTTCCTCTCGCTGTCTGCACTCTGCTTTTAACCATGTGTTTTTCTCTTCTTCATCTGCCTCATCTTGTAATTATTTTACTCCTGCCATATTTCCACCACAGATATTAGCATGAGAGAGTTCAAAAAATGTGACTTTTGTCTTTTTCCCGATTAATTGAATAATTATTCTTTGCACAATACCTTGCAATTTCATCCGCATAAGCATTACCTTTGGTAATATAGTCCTTACCCTTTTTATGAGCTGCACATTTCACAACAGTAATTTGTTCTGGTAACTGAATGCCATCGATCAATCTCTTGATCAATTTTGCATTTCTGATTGGCGTTCCCGCAGAAGTTAAATAACCCCTTTGAGACCAGAGCTGACCATAGTCATGAACTACGCTATACCAATACTGACTATCAGTCACTATGGTAACTTTTCTCCCTTCTGCTCTTTCACAAGCTCGAATTAGACCCACCAATTCTGCAATTTGGGATGAACGAATTCCATCAAGAGGTGAACCCTCTTCAACATCTGAGACTGTACATACTGAATATGCTGCTCTCAGAATGCCCTCGTCTGTTCTTAGATAGGAACCATCAACAAAGTAAACCAAATCAGATTCAGGCAAAGGAACATCTTTTATATCCTTCCGGGGTTTGGTGCAGTAATCTACAACATCCAGGCACTCATGATCAATGTCAATTTCACTATTAACCTCAGTAACAACACCATCCGGCAATAATGTGGAAGGATTTAAATTCACACATCTTGCAATAGAAACATTATCTGATCCCAAAATTGTTTTCTCGTATTTAGTCAGTCTGTTACTAGTTAAATGCTGAGTTTTGCTTCTGGTAAGAAGAATTTCAACTGAATGAGGTACATATACCTTTACAGGAAATCCCATAATGATCCCTTCACTCTGTTCAAGACTTACACTTGTTGCAGCCACTGCTTTTAAGCAACTTGGCAAAGCTTTTGCAACAGGGTCCAAAACAGCTGAGAAATAAGCAATTGGCTTTCTCAGTTTTCCATGTCTCTGGATCAAGACTGACAGTGCACAACCTACCCTTTCACTGCAGTATAATTCAAATTCTTTTTCATGATCTGGCATTCCCAAGGCTGGAGCTTCACACAAACTTTTTTTTAACTGTTCAAAAGCCTCTAATTCAGTTTTTGTCAATCTTATCGGATCCTTTATGTCTGCTTTTGTCAGTCTTTGCAGTGGTTTTGCAATCACCGAAAATCCACTAATCCACTGACTACAGTAACCAACCATTCCCAGAAACATTCTGACCTGTCTTTGTGTTGTCGGGGGCTGTATTGCTTGAATCATTTTAATCCTTTCTATAGTCACTTGTCTGGTTCCCTTTGAAATTCTGTGACCAAGATATTTTACCTCTTGTTTGCAAAAATGTAATTTTGCAGGTGACACTTTATGTCCTTCATCTGCCAATCGATTTAAAAGGGTAATGGTGTCAGTTACACAATTTTCTCGCGTCTTTGCAGCTACAAGTAAGTCATCAATATACTGGACTAATGTTGAATTTCCAGGTAAAATCAGATCTTCCAGGGATTTCTTTAATAACTGATTAAAAATAGATGGACTTTCAGTATACCCCTGTGGGATACGACACCATGCTAAAATGCGGTTCTGGAACCTAAATGCAAAAATTTGTTGGCTTTCTGGATGCAGTGGAACTGTAAAGAAGGCATTACATACATCTATGACCGTATACCATTCTGCATCATGCGGAATCTGATAAAGAATTACCGCAGGGTTTGGAACAATTGGGCAACATGGAACAACAATCTGGTTAATTTTTCTTAAATCCTGAACAATTCTGTAAGTTCCGTTTGGCTTTTTGATACCTATATTCGGTGAATTACATGGGCTACTCTCAATCTCTTTCAGAACACCTTGACTTATGAATTACTCAATTACTGGAATGACTCCTTCAATTGTTTCAGCTTTCATTTTATACTGAGGAACATTCGGGAAATCTATTCCTTGTTTTACAATAATTTTTACTGGATCCACATGTTTCATGAGACCCATATCATTTCCAGTTAAGTCCCAAATTTCTAGATTGACTGGCTTTTTAATCTCTTCAGGCAAATTGTTTTTGTCAAAAGCAGGAAATAATTTACTTTCCTCTTCAACCATCAACATTGTCAATTTGTAAAGACCATCCACTTCTGAAGTTTTTAACTCAATACCATCCGGTGAGCAATAAATTCTACAGTTCATTTTACAAAGAATATCACGATCTAACAAATTTACAGGACTACTGTCACAAACTAGAAACCTGTGTTTATCTTTGTAATTTCCAATCTCAACTTTTACAGGCTCAGTTAGGCTTGTTTTAATCTGCTGATTTGCTAAACCTACAACTTGGATGCACTCACCAGAGAGAGGAAGGTTTTCAATTTCCACTGATCTAACAGTAGAACGGGTAGCACCTGTGTCCACAAGAAAAGTGACATCAACATCGTTCACTTTACCATTAACAAATGGACCAGCCTGGTCTACCTCAAGAGTGGGTCCAAGCACGCACTCTTCCTCCTCTCTCAGGCACCGCCATGAGTAATCTTCTGATGAATCACTCACTTCATTATCTTTCAACCAAAATTGTTGAGAAACATTTGACACATTTGTTTTTGACATACTGTTTACCTGATTACCTCCACAGAAGCCTGTTTCTGGTGTATACCTTTGAGCATTTACACAGTTTGGAAATGGTGCTTGTGGAATCTGGCTCTGCTGATTCGCTACCTGTCGCTGTAGCTGTCGCTGCTGACTTAACTCGTTTAACTGCTGCTGTAGCTGTTGCTGCTGATTTACCTCACTCTGCATCTGTGAATTCAATGAGGTATTTTTAAAATTTCTGGGCGGATTTTTACACTCGCGCTTCCAGTGTCCAATTTCGCCGCAATTAAAACATGGGAACTTCTGTTTTAGCTCTTCAATATTCACATTAAATGTAGTTTATTATTAAAATTATTTTGAAATTTGCGTTGATTCTGATACACATTTTTATTTTCAAAAGCCATCTGCTGTTGCTCAGCTACCTTCACTTGTGCCCACATAGCCTTTTCCTTAAGATTTTTCTGTTTGGCATCAATCTCGTCACTGCAATATTTTGCTTTTCTCAGGATATCATCAACTGAAAGTGATTGCCATCCCACGATTCCTTGTTTAATCATTTCACTAATTTCAGGTCTCAGACCAAAACCAAATCTGTAAATAAAGTGGCTCATATCTTTTTCACTTAATTTTTCATATCCACTGTATTGTTTAAAGACTAACAGTAACCTTTCATAAAATGAATGTACTGACTCTTTTGGCTCTTGGTTCGTTCTGTCAATTTTAACCCAATCTACTTCTTTCGGGGGAATTTTTTCTTTCAGCCAATAAATTACTTTATTGTATATTTCCATGACATCCTTCAATGGGGCACCTGTAATTGTGTCTCGAGCAGCTTCTTCTTTGGGCCAACTCACAGAAATTTTGCATTCTGTCCAAAGATCTGATGGGACAACAATGTCAAAGAATCCATCCAGATCGATCCACAGAACATTTGACACTTTGATGAATCTGTCTACCTGACGATACCATTCCACAGGCTTTTCTCCCAGCCGAGGAAAATCATTAGTAAATAACAGAATATCCTGTCTTGACCAAGGGACATGCACATATCCTCCACCTGCTATTTCCCTCATTGAAAATTCAGAAACTATTTCACTTCTGACGTTTTTGTCTTGTTCTTTATTCTTTGACCGTTGTATTCTCCATTTAACTAATTCACCTAATCTTTTAAGAAAAACTATCAATTCTTTAATATGAGTTATTCTTCCAGAAGTATTGAGATTATCAATATCTTTCTCAGAAAAATCCACTCTGTAATGTTTCTGCAAATGTTTCTGTTTGCTTCAGTCAATTTCTAATTCTGCAGCCATTTCTTCCAGTTGCTCATACCTGTTTTTCATTTTCCACGAATGCTTTTGCAAATAAAAAGAAGTTCATCATCCTGATACAATCTTAAATTGTCAGTACCAATTGTGCCAATAATTAATTCCTCCAAATCAGCTTTTAATTTCGCAACATCAAGCTTTTTAAATTCAGGAGCTTCTGGAGATAATGCACTTTGTGTTAAATCTATTTTAATCAGGCTTATTTCTGAAGTAGCTGAATCATATACTGCAACAGATGGTGTCTGACAACCTGTCAAGTTTTGATTAAAAGTTAAATTTGGCATCATAGATTTTTCCCTATGGATTTCTGAAAGTTCCGAATAAATTTTCTCAGCCACTTTTTGAATTTCTGCATTCAATGGAGCTGTCAAAGATGAATGTCTATTCTCTCCCTGTTCAAAAACTGGTACAACAGGACCAATCGTTACGGGTACTGTCACTGCTTTCATGCCTTTTGTTAATTGCTGAATTAAATCTTCCTTTGCTCTATTATAATTTGAAATTTCTGGCATATCAGCAAGTCTTTCTCGGTTTCTCAGAAAATCATTTCTCTGTTCAGGAATTCTGTTTTCTCTGGGTGTACTAGAACTATTTATTGACCCTACTCTCTCAGGTAGTTTTAAAAATCTAGGTGAACCTTCATCAGCTTCCCTAGCAGGTGCACTTGGAGAATTTTCTGTAGAAACTCTCGGGGTAGACTGCGAATCTGCCTGATAAGGTGGCCGTTTGCTTTAGAAGAATTAGGGCCCGATGTAGGTGCCTTAATACCGTTCGGAAACGGCCGAATTCGTCCGTTTCCGACCGGTATTACGTTTTTCAGATGTAGGGCATACATTTACAGAATCGGTATTTTACCGATTCTGTATTTACCGATTCGGTAAAATTACCGAATCGGTAAATACAGACTCGGTAAAATACCGATTCTGTAAATGCAGATGTAGCTGGCACATGTCAGAGTGCCACAGGGCATTAAGAATCGGTATTTTACCACCCAATTCTATTGGGTGGTAAAATACCGAATACAGGTGTGCATGCACATCTGTGCATGCACACCTGTGCAATGTAACACACAGACATGCCCTTAGGGCATGTCTGTGTGCCACATGGCACACAAGTCCGGAATTGGGGTGCTAGAGGGTGTCAAAGTGACACCCCCTGCACCCTTGCAACAATCGGAATTTACCGAATCGGTAAATACCGATTCGGTATTCCACATTGATTCCTATGGGCTTCAAGGCCCATAGGAATAAATAGGGGATACCGATTCGGTATTTACAGAATCGGTAAATACCGAATCTTAAGGATTCAGTATTTACCGATTCTGAATTACCTACATTTCCCCCCCTCTAATTTACCACTTCTTAAATACCGAATCGGTATGATTCGGTATTTAAGAAGTGGTAAATTAGAATTACCTACATCGGGCCCTAAATGTCTTCTAAAACTGCATCATCTAATTCCTCATCAAGTTTACTTTTCTTTTGAATTTTCTTTTGACCTGGTTCTTCAGTAATCATTATTCTCACCGGGTACAGACCATCATACATGTCTGCTTTTCTCCAGCGTCTCACTTTGTCCTCATGTGTTTCCCTATTTACAATATATTTTGAGTTTCTAGGTGCTGAGCATTTACTTTCACGTTCTAGTTTCATCATCTCAACTTCCCATACAATTAAAGCTTCAAATTGTGTAGGTCTAGGCTTCGGCATAAGAGCCATCATTTTTT
Organism: Lissotriton vulgaris; assembly: GCF_964263255.1. NCBI lineage: Eukaryota > Metazoa > Chordata > Amphibia > Caudata > Salamandridae > Lissotriton > Lissotriton vulgaris. The sequence continues at coordinate 1,060,151,081 of NC_141698.1, read as the reverse complement.
CTCTCAGGTTTCTCAAAATTTTCATATTAAATGACCCATCATCCGGCCAAGCTAATACGCCGTCATTTTTTGTATGATGCATCCAATTTTCAAACCAAATTACAGTATGATCGCCTTCCATATAGGCTGCGGGTGTTTTGTACTTATGAAGTAATTTTCCACCACATGTTTCAATTTTCTTGATCGGTGTAAATACATGTTTCATTTTCTGAAACCATGAAGGCTTAGTTTTCTCTCTATCGTACCAATAACTCATGTTTTTAAACAAATTTGTTTATTCTTAAAAGATCGTAATGTTTTCTTGATGTTCCGCTACTCTAGCCAATGCGTGCGTGAAAGACACCAACAAGCCTATCAGGTTAAGCTACGTCACCACCTTCCTCAACCAATAGAAATACTGTATTCAGAACAGACCAATCAGCTATCAGCTCGTCACTGTCACAAGAACCAATCAGTGCGCTTGCTGTGACGTATGTTAGCCAATCACAGCACAAACCAAATGACGTGCACTGCCGCTGCAGCCTCGCTGTGTTTTACTCTGTAAACTCACCCCTCCTTCACAAAAACTTTTCACAGCGCCATTTTAAACATTTCTTTTCAATGAACTTCAGATAGTAACTACAAATAAACAAACCATTTGTCTGTTTCTCTGAAAAGGAAAGTTTTTAACAGTCATTCATAATTCGTCTTACATGAAATAGACGACGCTATTTTCACAAACTCACGCATTCAAACGGAAAACCCTGATCACGCACACACAAAATCTTGGCAGGACTTTAACCACCATAGAAATCCATAGACGCTAGTAAGAATAGACGGCGCCTCCTTAACCTTCACTCAAGCTCAAATAGTTCTATTACTCTTTTCACAATAAGTTTTAAAACGGGCTCACCAGGTCCCTATACTTAATGCTACAATTTCATAGACAATCCTCACTATACATTTAACCAATCACATCTAAGGTCCCTAAACTTGTGTTGTACGTCCGCAACACTTGTGATATATTCTATACCACAATTCTGAAACAGATCAAATGTACGGTGTAACTTCACCTGACACACTACTCTTTTGCCGGCAATAACCAGGAATTTTTCACACTGCAGGAAAAATCCTTTCGACTACATACAACAAGTGAACAAACTTAACAACATGTTTTAGACACGTATCCTATGTAATTAACATGTAACATGTCAGATACCATAGTAACCGTACTCTGTTACCAGAAGAATTGATCCAGTGCCCCTATAGCAATTCTGTCTCAAACTATACTAATCTCTACCTAATACTCACCATACTATAATATCACATAAGGCCCATGAGACTGAGACAGAAAATTGAGCAACTGAATCATGTGGCTTAATTAATCAAGCTATCTAAACTTTGTATATTCATAATATACAACTGCAGTATAACATTCTAACCATTAGAAAATAATGAAAACATTAATTAAGTCACTTTTGGCCAATGAATCTACTGATGGTAACGACTAAATTAATCAAGACCAGTTTGACGTTTTAAGTCTTTTTTTTTTTAAAATGTTAAAGCTTTTTGTTTCCAATCACTTTATTAGCTCATTTTATTATTTGCACACATTTTACCAAATCAGTATCTTTTTATTCAGGTTAATGGCAGAAAAGTCTGGCATTTCAAAATTGCTCAAAATCATGAATTAAAGCAAACAAAACCCTAATTCCCTAAATTAAGCTTTCTGACCTGTAAAGGAAAAGACATTTAAATGCATTAAGCAATCTTACATGTCCCAAGAAATCAGACAGCACTTCGCCCTCAGCCCCGCTCCTCTCAATGGGCTTAGTCTTTATACCTTTCTAACTCACTAATCTAACTAAAAATGATATTATTTAATGTTTTTCAGCAACCCGATTGGTTGCTAGTCGTCAGACCATCGTGAGGCCACTTTCTCAAACTCCAAAACGTCATTGCCATTGTCCTTTCACGTGAAGCGACACCAGCTTCCGTGGTTTGCAACATTTTACTGAGAAGGTTCACAGTTTCCTCCATAGCTCGGCCGATCCGCCGCTTGTCACTTCCTTAGCCTTTGAAAAATAACTTTTCAGAGCACATTTCGCACAATAGTTTTTGTTTAGACTTCAGTTTATTCAAAGAAATGTCTTTATGGAAGAGCTTTCCATCATGGCTGTGCTTGGCTCATCTCTGTCAGGCTAACCAACATTCTCCATAAATCACAGGCCTCTAGACTTTCACTCGGGCTAGTATTCAAACAAACATAAAAGAATAATTAATTTCAGGTTATGAAAGTCGTTCTGTTACCCACCCTCCATTGCTAAAGTTAACCCATTAACATATGTTACCTAGCAAAAAGCACAAAGAAAAGCAGCATTTTATAAAATCTACCATTCTTCATAATGTCCAGCAGGATTCTTCATATATATGAAAAAGATAAACAGACACAACATAGACGAAAGCACGTAAAAAATAAGCACATGCCATTAATTAATGAGCTGCATTAATGTTGACAAAGACAATAGGACAAACAAAACAACGTTAGTTATGAATTATAAAACATGCTTGCAAATGCAACATAAAGCACATAACGTTAGTCCCGTGTAATGGTGTGTGAAATTTTACTCTAGATTGATTTAATAATACATAAACATGCAAAAACCTATGAATATAATTAATCAAGTTATGGAAGATTAACTTCACGAGCCCGAATAAAATTATTTCTGAAACTCGCTCCATCAAGATTAAGTCATTCTATCACATCATGTAATTTCGGGAAGAAATATTAACGTGAGGTGTACACTTAAGGTAATTTTTAACATGTGCGTCATTTCCAGTAGATTTTTTAGTACACCATTCTGGTAATTTTTTAGAACAAAACCACAAATATGAACATGAACAGGTGTGGTTTGAATGCAAGTGCAGCATTTCCTTTAATGTGGGTGATCAACACGCATTTCATGTAGATGATTTACCTAAATGACCGTTCGGTAAATTTGAAAGCAAGCGACAGTGTTTTGAATGCAAGAATAAAAAAATTCAACTAAAAATTACGTTGATCCAATTGGGCAAAGACAAAATAGAGTGATCAATTGCCTTAACCTACTCAGGAACCTTTTCCTTAATTGCAGGTATTTGTAGAGATTGATCAAATGTAGGGCCCTATTTTAATGTTGGTCGGAAAGCCTCTATCTGATCGACTTCTTGGGTTGCACTTTTGACCAACACATCACAGTACCGGCAGTCAAAAGTGAAACCATTCATTTCCGGGCTCAAGGAGCCCGTCGAACAGTCAGAGGCCAAACCATAATCCCGGATTTTAGCATTTCCACCCTTAGGATTACGATGTTGGTTTCTGACAGGCTTTGCATGTCAGGCTTTCCGACATGAAAATCCTGTCATAAAGTGAATTTGGGGTCCCCTAGCAGGGCCCTCATTCCGCCATGGTCTCCGGTTGTGGGCTAAGTGGGCACCTATGGCACCCCAATGTTAATCCCGGCACAGTGTGGCAGGCACCTTGAGGTGATGAAGGGATTAACAGAATCTCTCATTTCTCTATGGGAGCTTCTGCTGCTGCTGGTTTCCTGCCGCAGCAGAAGCTCCCATTGAGAAATGGGAGTATACGACTGTACCATGTGCGGTAGCTTTGTAATGGTGGTTTTGGGACTTCTGACCGGAGGTCGGTCTGTCCCGAGACCGCAGCGATGTCCGGCATACTCTTGCAATGCCAGTGCCGGGACCGCTGACCAGACGTAGAATGATCGGTCGTTCCTGAGACCACAGTGAGTCTAACCGACGTTTAATCAGGTCCCTAATGTCCATACAGTGTTCTGAAGCTTCGCATACAAATTCCGAAACAAGCTACTTTTGCTCATCTGACAAAGCCATTTTCTATGGCACAATAATATTTGCTTCTGAAGACAATACAGTGTGCGCTAACCAACTTCTGAACTGACTTAGGGCCAGATGTAGGTAATCCCAATTGATCTATTCATAAATACCAACTTATAGTTGGTGGTAAATAACGAATCCTAAAATGGGAAAAGAACTTATTTGAGTGCTCCCTACGTTGTAAATTCGGTAATTTACCGATTCGGTATTTTAAGGAATCGGTAATTTACCGATTCCTTAAAATACAGAATCGGTAAATTACCGAATTTGCAATTTAGGTCACCTACATCCCAAATGCCCAATACCGGTCGGGAACGGCCAAAATTCGGTAATATCGGCCGCTACAGACCGGTATTGGGCCACCTACATCTGGCCCCAAATGTTTTAATTCGACAAGGTAGCTTCTTACATTGATGAAGAATAGATTTTTCGGCTGACTGCTGTCTTTCTGTGTGTAATGATAATGATGCTTTATTCTGAGCATTTAACCTTCACTTAAACAGCCTTTAACAAAATGAACAGACTTTCCATAGTACATTACTAAATTTCGTGTTTGTCTATCTTTCCCTTCTTTTTTTGATCAAGGGCATTTTATATTGACTAACTTCATAGGTTCAGAAACATTAACATTTCTATGCCGTCCTATCTATGAATATACTGTTAGTACCTTAGTTATAGCTTTTATTTACTCTAAACTGAGTTAAGTTGAACGAAAATCTAATTGCGCAACTAAGACACTTTTTATTACTGACACATTAATATACAGAACTATTGTTACTAGGCATCCCAGTAGTTCGTGGGTCAGGGAATTACAGAGAGGAAATAAGAGAGATGATGTGTGTAACATATTCCAATGGACTGTTACTTTTCGTACCTGGACCATCGTTATTTATGAACCAGTCATAATGAGGGCCTATGGCTGTAAGCACTGTCCACTCAGGTGAAGCATATACCACCTGTGCCAGTACATCTCGCAATTCACTTTGTATTCCTTGATACAATAACAATGCTCTTTTTTTCGCACCAACCAGTCTCGATAAGTAGTAATAGAGTAAAAGTAGTAATAGACCTAAACAGATCTTATGGTCTGTTTTAAACTTAGTAATTCATTAACCTGAGAAAGGGTTTATAGTGTTCTATTGACCACATCTGAAATAGTGCACCGAAGGATGAAAAATTATATAACAATGAATCATTTCTTCCTATTAAAGAAACATTCAAATTCAGAGCATTTTCACAAAAATATGACAAAGTTTTTTTAGCTTAAAATAAAAATGCAAATAAGGAATAGCGCAAATCTTTTGGGGTGGCCTGTGAATCTCTCAGGGCACAATCGGTGTTCATAGTGACTAAATATGCAACTTGAGCTTAACATTGTGTAACTGAGGTGACAAGCCCAATTGATCTGTGTTTTTTAAATCTGAAGGTAATTATACTTAACTATCTGCATTCTTTTTAGACTTTTATATTTGTCTCTTTTTTCATTGTGATTACTTCTGATTGTAAGATCCTATTCTCCGACCTGACCAAATGTTCTTCTTTTTCTAATAATAGTTACTATGTCTTAGATTTGAATAAAGTAGTATCATAATCCATTGCTTAGGTGGGAAGATAACATGGGCTAAGGGTCTGTCAGAATGCATTAACCAGAATTTAGGATCCAATTGGTTTGATTTACTGTTTCTCACTTCTCTGTATCCATGACAAAACATTCATCATAGGAATAGGACGGTCTAGCAGTAGATCCTGGTAAAGGGAAATTGAATAAGAGAGGAAACAGAGAAACTGGGTATCACCACTCTGAGACGTCAACTGGGTCACAGTAAATTACTAAAACCAAAATAATATGTCAGACACCTTGGGGCTGATTTAAACTTTTTACTTTTGAGTAGGTTTATGATTTTTTGCTATTCACAACGGTATTTTACGAGGTAGATGTCAGAGAAAGAAGTAAGTTTATGAAAAACCAGATTAATATCAATTGCACAGATATTTTTGGGGATTTAATTTCGAGGAATGTTAGAGTTCAACCAATTCGACAGAGAGTCGGAGGCACTGAGACATTTTAAGGTTATATCATTTGGTACAGCAAGCGCTTGATGGTTCAATACACAGACAAGGGGCCTGATTCACAAAGATAAACTTACAGTTTTGTGTAAGTTTATGATTGCTTACTATTCACAAAGGTATCTTATGAGTAGTATCTTTATGACTACGGAGTCTGCACACATAAACAGATAGCATTGTCCTATCTTTTCATGTGCGCAGTCTCTTCAGTCGTAAAAATGCTACTTCCATTTTTTTTACTTGTGTTCTGATAAACTCTAACATAAACAAACATCCATCAAGTTTATATAATTCACAATTGCAATAAATCTTTTCCATAAACACCCACTTAGCTTAAACTTAATATATGTCTCACACATATTTCAACCCTTTTTAAAGGTAAACCAGATCCTCTCCATTTCTTCAGGTGATATAGGATCCAAAAATGTTTAATGAAAGATCTAGTCCTATACTTCTCCTAGGCAACCTCAGAAAAATATTTTAAACTATTTAACATCATTTCCAATATACAACTTAACCTCTTATAATACGTCTCAGTATTGAGCTTCAGCTTTCACATATGTTTTAAGAAGGGAAATAAACTATCTTCAAGGTTCTCCCTAGAGCTGTTACCAAGGACACTTGGTGCAGCAAAAAAGTGTCTTGATTGATTAGCAAGGAAGCTAATCCTCGATTTGTCCAATAGAGCTGCTGCCATTTCTAAACATCTCAAGTGCTTTGTTGATTCATGGAAAATGTAATGTTGTGTACAGATGCCTCTTCACAGTGCATCCTCCAGAGCCACAAAGCCTTTCACCATGTGACACTGATGTTGTGGGTGTGCTCCTATCCGTTTCCTCTCTGGAATGACTTTAGCTCTAATGAGTTTGCAGTATTGCACTTCTGCATCCACTGAGAATGGATGAGTGAGTCAGTGACACAGATCATGACAGCAGCTTTTTTTTTATACCTTGGAAGGAGCTCCGGAATAATATGTTGGTAGGATTTCTTCACCACAAGCCAGGGTCTTTGCATCTCAGAATCCGAAAAATTGACTACAAAAAGATTATTTTAGCACCACAGACGATGTGCCAATCAAAGCTCCCCTTTTACCCTCTAGGTACAGTGCCTTGAACTGGGGCATCTATGTGCTAGAAGTTCCTCTGATGGCATCACTCACTGCTCAGCTCTAAGAAGTCTCTTAATGTGGTATTATATCTTTTCAGTAAGGAATTTTAGATACTAGAGTTCAACATCAAGTCACAACATATGTGTTCCAATCAGCAGAGCCTGACAAATAGGCCCGTAAGAAATATAAATTACATCAGAAATTTTGTAAAATTTCCAAATTTCAAGTCACGTGAAATTCACTAAATTTCTTAAAAGCATGCATGCCACAAGTTCATGTAAGTTTCAACTGCAAAAGACTGGTTTGTACAGAAAATATCTTGCTTTAAATTAATTTTATTGGATGAATGGAAGGAAATATAAACATGATACAGATAATACAAAATGAATATCATAAAACTGGGAAAAGAGAGGAATAAAACTTATTTGAAAGAAAGGAAGGAAAGGAAAGAAAAGGGGGGAAAGAAAGAGTGAATAAAGAAAAGTATATAATAAACCTGTATAAGCAAACAATATTATAGAAAAAAAGTTCCTAATGTATTATACAAGCATATAATAAAAAAGTGGAAATAATTAAACAACCAAAGGTTATAAAAGTCAAGGTGGTTTAGGGACTTCGTCAACGGAGGGTTTGTGTAAGGACAACTTTTTAGCAGATACGTTTAAAAAGTTTGTGACAGGTCACCAAAGCAAATCTTTTTTAATTGCAAGTGAGATGGGATATACATAGGCTCTATCCAACCTATGATTATAGCAGACTCCATATAACCATGACTGGAAAGAAACTGCAAAGGTACCTTTCCGTGATTTTGTAATTTGTTGAAAAGCAACAGCAAGGAGTATATCAATAATATGTATATCAGTGGCTTGTGATGACCACATTTCAGAGATGTAAATGTAAATGTAATATGGCTGAGATACCCGCCACCCCCTCTCAACACAATCCCCAAGAATGGGAAGACGGAAACGGTTCTGAACTTTTGGAAGGCGGGAGGGAGTTACCCTCCCGGCCGTATTTATTAAAAATATGAAACAAAATTAAAACATTAAAATAACAGTTTCATATCATGTACAATTTCATTTACACATTACGATGTTCTTGGCTGACCTTAACACATCTCTAATACAAAGGTTCTCCTAGCCGATACTAAACATCCTGTAAATGCATTTCTCAAAATTGAAATTGTACATCCTAACATTACGGGCCAACGGCAAGGTCGTAACCGGTGTCAGATCCCTAATACCAGAACTCCCCCCTCACTTGTGAGGGGCGGGCGCACAGAGGACTGTACCTCTGTGCCCACTTCCAATTTCCCTTGTCTTAGCGGGGGCCCCTGTTAACTCGACGCCATCTTAGTGGTCGTCCGAGGACTCGTGTGAGGTGTCTAGAAGGTAGCGTAGACCCCCCTCCCACCCCACACTGCTTACCACATCTGCCGTCGCAGATGTCCTGGCCCCGGGAAATTCCCAGGAGGGGCCCGTAGCCCCTCCTCCCCAGGAAGGGGCCTATGACCGCCTTCCCTTTCGGCGTCCCCATCCTTAGAGGGGACCGCCTCCCCGTTTGAGAGGCCAATGGCCGCCTCCCCCAGGGCGCTCCCATCCATAATGGGTGACGCCCCACCTCTAGGGATCTTCCAATTACTGCTCACCGATCATGACCTTGCCGCCCGACCAAAATAAATACGACATTCTAAAACTAAAGGGGATGAAAAAGACAAGTATACTGAGCAATTCAAAATATAACTTCTACTACGCATCACTGTTTAACTCTGGTGCAACTACTTTGCAGAAAAAACATGCTGAAACAGCAACAACTTTATTACAAACCAAATTACCAACTTTATTCACAACAACCTGTAAAAGAAACAATATCCCGTCACTCGACTTTATTCAAACAAATGCTGTCATCAGGGGCTGGTGGGTGGGTCAAAATTGGCTCTTCGTTCCGTCTCAAGCTCACGTGCAACGGGGAGGTGCAGCTTCAGAGCACAGGAACAAAAGGATGCTTCCTTGGCTTGTTGCTCCTTTTATCCTTCTTCGGGCGGGCGTGGACCCTCCTCCAATCCGCCTACGGGGCGTGGCCAGCGGTGTAGGTGTCTAGGACAACCCCCTCTTGGGCGGGAAAAAGCGCGCTCCGGCTACGCCGCTTCGGGCATACCAGCCGAGACTCGCCTCCCGCCCAAAAATGGCCTCCCGGGGGGATCGGGGCACTCCACCATACGTTCGGGGGGACCGAGCGGTCGCCCCTTTCCATTTGGCTGAGATACCCGCCACCCCCTCTCAACACAATCCCCAAGAATGGGAAGACGGAAACGGTTCTGAACTTTTGGAAGGCGGGAGGGAGTTACCCTCCCGGCCGTATTTATTAAAAATATGAAACAAAATTAAAACATTAAAATAACAGTTTCATATCATGTACAATTTCATTTACACATTACGATGTTCTTGGCTGACCTTAACACATCTCTAATACAAAGGTTCTCCTAGCCGATACGAAACATCCTGTAAATGCATTTCTCAAAATTGAAATTGTACATCCTAACATTACGGGCCAACGGCAAGGTCGTAACCGGTGTCAGATCCCTAATACCAGAACTCCCCCCTCACTTGTGAGGGGCAGGCGCACAGAGGACTGTACCTCTGTGCCCACTTCCAATTTCCCTTGTCTTAGCGGGGGCCCCTGTTAACTCGACGCCATCTTAGTGGTTGTCCGAGGACTCGTGTGAGGTGTCTAGAAGGTAGCGTAGACCCCCCTCCCACCCCACACTGCTTACCACATCTGCCGCCGCAGATGTCCTGGCCCCGGGAAATTCCCAGGAGGGGCCCGTAGCCCCTCCTCCCCAGGGAGGGGCCTATGACCGCCTTCCCTTTCGGCGTCCCCATCCTTAGAGGGGACCGCCTCCCCGTTTGAGGGGCCAATGGCTGCCTCCCCCCGGGCGCTCCCATCCATAATGGGTGACGCCCCACCTCTAGGGATCTTCCAATTACTGCTCACTGATCATGACCTTACCGCCACAGGCCGGATAGTTGACCGGCTATCCGGACCCCCCACAAAACTCCTACTTAAAGGTCATGGCTGCACAAACTCTTTAACCAAGCTACGAAGTCTCCTATGAGTAAAGCATTCCCCTCCTGGGACAAATGGACCCCATCCTCTAGATACATATGGTCCCCCCTGATACATCCATGAGGAATAGAATGCAATGTACTTGTACGGAACAACCTACCAAGTTTGTTATTCACTTTCTTCACTGAATGATTTAAAGCTGACACAGAATTAGCCCCCCGCCACACCTTCCGCGGAACCATGTGGGATTATGCAATCGTGCACCCCGGAACCCTTCTCGCCAACCAACTTACTGTGGATAGTATTAATTCGAGAAGTACTCGTCGACCAGTGGTCACCAAATCATTGCCCCCAAGATGCACTATGATTACAGATGGCGGTGACCTTGTCCGCCCTAACAAACCCTCCATAAAAGTTTGAAACTGGTCAATACAGAGCCCGCCCCTTCCGTGGAAGGTCACCCTGTACCCGTATTCCCCAGCCATGTGAATCATATCACCTGCTTTGAATACGTCTGCGGCGCGCCTCACGTATGAGTGGCCGACGACCCACACCACTCTTGCCTCAGCCGGTGATCTTTGACCGCTGGTCCCCAGGTGTCGGGTCAACTGCACAGTCCGCCCCGCAAAGCCTGCTCGCGAAACTGTAAACCAAACAGAAAACAAGAAGCGTGAGTGCATGGCATTAACTTCACAACATGTGCAACCGCACATACCTTTTATAACAATTCGAGGACCAACGCCCCAACCGTTTCACTTTTTCCACACTCAGACCCCTGGCTGTAGCCTCTGTAGCAGCCCCTATCCGGAAGGAATGGGTCCCAAAATCGCCCGGGTTCAAGCCCGCCGCTGCGATTGCTGTCCCCGATCGCTCCCTGATCGGTCTTGGACCTGGCAAATGAGACTACCATTGTCTCCCCCTTAATTTGAATGTGCTCTCGGCACAGACCTCCCCCCGTTTCCTGCTTGTTCCTTGCCACCAGTTCGCTTACCCACATAGCCCCATGGAATGCTAATGCAAAAGCGACCCGGAATAGCACTGTCTCTGATTGAGATGAACATGTCGCTGGGAGTACGGACAGTAACAAGGACAACCTTTCTAAACCTATCGGGTGCCTCTCATCCACTCTGCGACCCTCAAGGCATTGCCACCCATGCAGCGCCTTTTGTACTAGAAAGGACGATGTGGGGTCCTGAATGCCATGAGCCCGTGCCATGAAAGAAATGGCAGCCCAGTGCCTATTGGCTGTAGCCACTGATTTGCCTGCCTGATGTAAAGATAACAGAAATTTCAGGACATACTCCTCTTGGCCCCAATGCTCCCCCCTAGCTGAACCCAAAAAGGACCAATAAGAACGGAACGCCCCTTCATATGCCTTCCTTGTCCTGGGTGCTAGACTCTCTCCCACGAGGTTTTGTAATCCGGGGCACCGAGAGACCAGAGAGCTTCGGGAAATGGTGCCGCCACCGGGTCCGCTGAGGGCAGAAAACCCCAGAAGGCCTGCATATGGGAACGAGAAAGCGCATCAGCTGCCTGGTTTAGTACCCCCGGCACGTGTCTTGCCCTAAAGAGGACGTTTAGTCTCATACATAGTAGGACTATTTCCTTCAGCAATCTCAAAATCCATTTGCAGCGTGCTGCCTGACTATTGATACACTCAACCACGGTCATATTATCAGACCAGAACACCACAGAGCGATCACGAAACCCCTCAGGCCAGGTTTCCAAGGCCACCAGAATGGGGAACAGCTCCAGAAACCCAATATTACCAGTGAGTCCATTATTGTGCCACCACTCAGGCCAGGTCCGTGCCGACCATCGATTGCCGAATATGACGCCAAAACCTACACTCCCCGCCGAGTCAGTCCACAAACCCAGTTCTTCCGAGGAAACAGGTGGCTCGTTCCAACCACACGACCGTTGAAATCCGCCAGGAATGCCAGCCATATGCGCATATCCTGGCAAACCTCTGCTGACAGTCTTGTGCGGTGGTGCCCTTCCTTGAGGCCCACCATGGCTTGTGCGATAGAACGGGAAAAGGGGCGAGCCATCGGCATGACTCTCAGGGCAAAGTTAAGCTGACCCACAGCCTGCTGTAACTGGTGAAGAGTTACTTTCGTTTCGTCGAGACATGTTTTTAGTGAGGCCATGAACTTCGTCACCTTCTCTTTGGGCAAGCGGAAGCACCCTTCTACAGAGTTGAGCTCAATTCCCAGAAACTCGAGTGTAGTAGATGGCCCCACCGTCTTACCGGGTGCCAGCGGCACGCCAAACTCCTCCATAAGATTACAGAATTCCCTCAAAGCCTGTGCACATTCCGTGTCCCTGGCTGCCCCCAGAAACAGAAAATCATCAAGATAATGCATAACATGTGTAGAGCCTGTGGCTCTTGTGAACGCCCATTGCAAAAAACTACTGAATTTCTCAAAATACGCACAAGAGATGGAGCAACCCATTGGCATACATTTATCCATGTAATAGCGTCCCTGAAACATAAAACCCAGGAGACGCTGATCATCTGGGTGTACCGGGAGCAACCGGAACGCCGACACGATATCTGATTTAGCCATCAGCACTCCGGGCCCCAGGCGATTCAACATGGCGACGGCCTCATCAAAAGATGCGTACCGCACAGAACACACTCCCGGGTCAATCGCATCGTTTACCGAAAGGCCCCTTGGAGCTGACAAATTATGTTTTAACCTGAACTCCCCTGGGTCCTTTTTGGGGACCACTCCCAGAGGTGAACAAACAAAATTGCCAACTGGCGGTATGTCATATGGTCCAGCAACCCGACCTCGGGCCACTTCTTTCCCAATCTTTGCTTGTACCACCGCCGTATTCTGTTGAACCGATAGTTGGTTCTTACATTGTGCTTCCCCCTGAAACTCCCCCGCCGGGATGCGGAAACCATACGAAAAACCGTCTCGCAACACCCCGGCGGAGATATGATCAGAGTATTCGTTCAGCCAAGGGATCAGTGCCATGATATCAACCGGGGTAGGTAAAGGCGCCCCTCGGTCTACTTCAGACCTGTTTGGCGCCTCCTCTACCTCCCGTATCACCAGTCTTGGATCTGCACGTACTCTCGGAGTGCGAGGACTGTCCGCACCCTGCACACTCATGCCTGAACTTGCAAGACCCCTGTGGCCTAGAACACTTGCCTCTGTTAAAGCTCCAGCAGACCCCTTTCTTACCTGAGTTGCCATTATTCCTTGTGTTCTGATCACTGCTTGTACCCGCCCGAAAGGGCGCCCCCAACGAATGGCGGGAAGGCTCAACCCCATTTCCTCCTAAAGATGGCGACTTCACCGTGCTCGACTTCTCAATTTTTTGCCAGGAAATGGAGTCGAAACAATCCCACGTCAGGGATGAGTCGTGCTCCTTGGACTTACAAAATATGCTATCATAATAAAACCATTGATTACCCCCATATGTTTCATAAAATTCCATGATACGTGTCTGATAAACGGCTAATTCCACCAATAATTCGGGCCTACGTTCCCCCATAATTGCAGTGAACATTCCAAACGCTCTGGCCCAATTGGCTATCGATTCATCCACTCTGAAACCCGCCATCTTTGCGCGCCATACACTAGGATGCAAAAACTCTTTCTGGTTTTTTACATGCTCAATCTCATAGTGATCGGTCAACAAGGAAAACATGTTCACATATTTATCCGCCCATATCCTTTCTTTCACATCAAACGGGATATGTTGAACGACTTTTTCCCTCCTTGAGGGTATCGATCCCTCCCCCGCCATCGGCAATGGCTGCTTACCTGAACCGGTAGCTGTGACCGTTGTCGCTGCCGAACCAACCCCCGACACTGGTAGTTGCACGGGAGCCTGCGGGGAAACAAGAGGACACGGTGCCTTCGCAGCATCTTTCGATCGCCGCAACTGCTTCATTATTGACCTGGCTTCTTCAGCCGTGGCCCCCTCATTCTCTCTGCCCAACCATGCCGCCAACTGGGCACCCAGCTCAGGAGGCATATCCTCCTCGTTCACAGGAGTGACCACCACAGGGATCGGTTGCCCCGCGTTCGGGACTGGAACTGGGGCCTCGATCGGGGTGACCGGGTGCGCTGGAGGTGATTCGGGAACCGGGGCCTCCCCACCCGACGCCCCCCTCTTGGCCCTTCTACCTCTCCCGTTAGGGACCACTCCCGGCAATGCTGGTCTGACGACTCTCTTTGGTCCCCCCGCACCATTCATTGCCGCCATCTGCTTCTTCATGTCCGCCATGTCCTTCACCAGCATACGAAGCATCTGATCAGTCCCAACCCTCTTTCCGACCTTCTTGCCAGGCATCGCCAACGGATAATCCTCAAGGTCTTAGGTCGGGAAGCTCCGAACTCGCTGAAAGAAGAAACACAAAATTAAATTCTCAAAATTGGCTCTTCGTTCCGTCTCAAGCTCACGTGCAACGGGGAGGTGCAGCTTCAGAGCACAGGAACAAGAGGATGCTTCCTTGGCTTGTTGCTCCTTTTATCCTTCTTCGGGCGGGCGTGGACCCTCCTCCAATCCTCCTACGGGGCATGGCCAGCGGTGTAGGTGTCTAGGACAACCCCCTCTTGGGCGGGAAAAGGCGCGCCCCGGCTACGCCGCTTCGGGCATACCAGCCGAGACTCGCCTCCCGCCCAAAAATGGCCTCCCGGGGGGATCGGGGCACTCAACCATACGTTCGGGGGGACCGAGCGGTCGCCCCTTTCCATTTGTACTTGTAAAGCGCACTAATACCCCAACTGGGGTGTCCTGGCGCTGTAACGCATACCACTGTGGAACCCTTCCGGGCTTTTCCCTGTGAAATTTCCACTCCTGGGCACCCCCAAGGTGAAGCCAGGCATTCCAGCGCTGTTGGGGCCGTTGTAGAGATTAAGCAACCTATTGCCCAGAGTTGCAGAGTGGGACCCATGATTAGAATAGGCACCGAGGCGAGAATTATCAGGTCCGAGGAAATTGAGCCCATGACTCGCCGAGGCGGGAATTGAACCCTTGTCCCAGGCCAGACCTCTGCATCAGGGTCTGCTCCGCTAACCATTGAACCACACTTCTCCACAAAGATGCTCCCTAGAAAAATATGAGTGAAGGAAAATGGAATATGAGTGCGGAAAATATTGTTAATATGTTTCCAGACTCAAATCCAAAAAAGTATAAATGAGTGGACAATCAAATAACATACGTTTGAGGTCCACAGATGGACTAGTACAAGACCAACAAGTAGAGGGAAAGCTTGGGTCAAACTTGTGCAGTTTAGCAGGAGTGATGAGAAGTCTATTATAAACAAAAAATAAAGTCTGTGTTGTGTTAGCTGCTCTAGAGGACTTCAGTATTTTTCCCAGATTTTGTTCCAGATTGGAATGAAGAAAGACTCACCTAAATCAGATTCCCATCTATGCCCATTAGGATGGCAGGCAGATTGCCCCCGCCGGGCTGGTGGTAGCCACCGCCAGCCCAGGATGGGCAATCCGCCCGCCATCATCACTGTAATGACCCCCACCATATTAGGATGGCTGGGGAGTCCTCGGCGACGGAAAGACCGTCCACCGCTTTTCTGCTGGTCGCCTTTGCAACCGGCGGAAAAAGTGGGTACATATGGTGGCGGTGTCAGCGAGACACCGCCAACCATATTACAATGCCTTCGGTCCTATGCCTTTCCACGGCGTAAGGCATATGGTCTTTGCTTTGGGGGCCCGTTGCTGGCCCCCAGGGTGAAGGGGGGGTGTGGGGTGCACATGTGATACCCCCCTGCATTTGCATACACAATGCGGCAGTCACCGTGCAGTGCCTGCCCCTTTGTGTATGCAAATGCATCACATGCATTCTTAACATTGCGGCGGGTGCTGGTGTAAACACCACCCGCCGCAATGTTATACATGCATGATGTGCCCGCCACTGTGAGGGGTGCATCCAAATACCCCCTACGGGACCGCGCCCTTATGGCGGGCGGTCCCTTCCCCGATGGGATGGCGGGCAGACTAAGTCCGGCCATCATCCTAATGGACCCCTTAGTTCGCAAAAGCCAGAAATTAGTTAAAGCCTTATAGATTTGAGAGGCAGAGGGTGTATTGCATAAAATTGAAGTTATGTTAGAAAGTGGAAGGGCATGTGGAAGGTTAGAGGATAAGTTATTATAAGATTGAGTTGTTGCAATCAAAGATAAGTACCTGGGTTGATATGATGAGGGAAGAGAAAAACGAGATTGCATTATTGGGAATGGAATACAGAAGCTATCTTGAAAAATTTGATCAGTCCATTTATGGCCATGAGTAAGCCAATCCTTCCAAATGATAAATTTATTATTAAATTTGATATGTTTATTATCCCAAAGGGATAAGTTTAAAAATTGTGAACAGTCATCTTGTGAAGTGGAAAACTTTTCAGGCATTTTTAAGAATGGGAAAAGATAAAGAGGGGGGAGTGTGGGTAAATGAGATAAACTCTTCAAAAAAAAGCAGATGAAAAAGAGATTGTTCAACTTCTACCCATAAGGGGTAAAGTATAATGTCAGATTGATTGTCAGATACAAGAAAAGCAGATTGTTTAAGGAAGAATATAGAATGATAGGAATAAAAATCTGGGAAAATAACTCCTCCCATATATTCAGGTTGTTTACGTTTACAAAGGGACATTCTAGCTGTTTTGTTATTCCATAGGAATTTGGATAGAATAGTATTCAGTTTTTTATAATAGGATTTAGGAATATTGATTGGGATATTAGATAAGTAAAACAGTATGGTAGGGACTAACATCATTTTTATAGTATCTAGTCGACACCACCATGATAAATGCAGGGGGTGCCATCGCGAAATGGACACAGATACTACTGATAATAATGCTTTCAGGTATAGAGCAACAGTATCTTTAATAGAGTGGTGAACCATAAACCAAGATATTTAATCTTATTTGGATACCAATAAAACGATGAGACAGAAAAATCAGCATGAATGCATAAATCATTTAAAGGAATGATTTCGTATTCATCAGCATTTGACTTATAACCAGAGACAAGGGCAAAATCATCTACTTCCACAAGAAAAGATGGTAAAGAAGTTTGAGGATTAGAGATAAATAATAAACTGGCATCTCCATACACTGAGGGGCAGATTTACAAGCCCCTTGCGACACATTTACGCCACCGTTGCATCACTTCTGTGACGCAGCGGCGGCGTAAACCATGCGCCATGTTGCGCCATATTTACAACGTGACGCATCTAGGGAGATGCATCATTTTGTAAAGCCTTGCGCCACATGAAACCTGCGTCAGGTTTCATATGGGCGTTCCGGCGCAGGGTGGGCGTTCCCTCATAGATACGCCTCGTAAAAGTGACGCAGTGAAATCTACAAGATTTCACTGACTCACTTTTATGGCCATGCTGCATCAAAACCCAGAACCTGCTTGAAGAAGGCGTAAGGAGTGACGCAGCATGTTAGTCATAGGGCGCCCCCGAGCCTTGCTGGAGCCACATCGCGCTTGCGACGCGACTCCAGCAATGCACCGCCTTTACTCCGGGGGATGCAACACGCATCTGCCCATCCATGCGCCACGGCATGCTGCATTGTAAATGCGGCGCATCAGTGGTGGCGCAGGGTGGTTTTGCGTGTCGCATCCGTTCTGGTGCATCCCTGCTGATTTGCAGAGATATGCCAGAACTCGTAAATCTGCCCCTGAGAGTTTTAAAGATTTGTCACCATATGGGAATCCTGTAATCGTTTTACTTAATCTGATTTTAATTAAGAACGGTTCCAGGGCAAGAATAAATACTAACAGAGAAAAGGGACAACCTGACGGACTCCTCTATGCAATGGAAAAGAAGGAGATACAAGACCATTGGCTAGAATAGAAGATTTGGGAGATTAATATAATAAAGAAACATAATTAATTAATTTTGGGCCAAAATCAACCTAAGCAAGTGTTGAAAAAATAAAAGACCAACTGACTCTATCAAAAGCCTTTTCGGCATCCAATGAAATTGCTGCTAATGAATTCTTGTATGATCTAGATCTGCTCAAAATATCAACAAGCAATTGAGTATTATCAGATAAATGTCTTCCTTTAATGAAACCGCATTGTTCTTTTCCAATCAAATGGAGTGAAAGGGAATCGAAACGAAGGTCAAGTATTTTTGCAAAAGTTTTATAATCTAAATTGATTAGGAGATGGGTCTATAATTTTTGCATAAAGTATGATCTTTGTTTTCTTTAGGGATGAGACATTATAAGGCCTCTTTAAAAGATCCCTCCGATTTCTGGGTAGATATAAAATAATGGAATAATTGATATAATTTAGGAAGGAGGATCTGAGAGAAATGGGAATAGAATTCGATTGTAAACCCATCTGGTCCCGGGGCTTTAACTTTTTTGATAGAATGAATAGCAATCAAAATGTCTTTAGATTGAATATCTTCTTCTAAAGAAGAAAAGTCAACTCCAGGAGAAGAAGGATATTCTCTTGGAGAGAAGGAGATTCAGGACTATAAAGGGATTTATAAAATTTGATAAATTCTAAAAGAATATCTTTGTTTTTATGAACTGTAATGTTAGCCGAAGTTAGGATTGATTCAATTTATGTTCGTTCTTTTTTAATCTTAAAATAGTTAGCGAGAATTTTCCTGGCCCTATATTGAGCCCCGTAATATTTAGCACTGGATTTAAGCAAAATCTGATTAGCAGATTCAGTTGAAGGTGTATTAAACAGAAATTTGGCTTTAAGAAGCGTGTCTAAATCAGACTGAGATTTAGTAGAGTGAAAGGAATTCTCTAACTGTTTAATCTGTGAAATGAGTATTTGTAATTTTTTGGAAGAGGATTTTCGTTTTTGAGCAACAAAAGAAATAATGAAGTCTCTAGAAGCAGCTTTAAAGGCATCTTAAAGTAGTGTTGGGAAGGTATTTGGAGATTCATTTTCTAGAAAAATTTAGTTGAAAAATGTTGCAAGGCTGGGGTAAAAGTGGGGTCAAATAAAAGAGAATTATTAAATCTCCAACGTTTAGATCCCACTACAGGAGGGAGTTGGTCTAAAGTAAAAGAAACAGGAGCATGGTCTGAAAGTAAAATGGAACCTATTTCAGAATGTGAAACAGGTTGTGTAAATAAGTAATCTATGCGGGATTAAGAGGCTGAACAGGAGGGAAAAAAGTGTATTCTTGAAGGGTAGGGTGGCATAATCTCCAGACATCAACAAGGGAGCATTGGGTGATAGTACATGTGCATTGAGAAACTGAGACCCATTTACCTTTGGTATCTGTTTCTTGAGCAAAAACATGAATATCTAAATGTTTATGACAGAGAATAGCTACCCCATTACGTTTCCCGGAACCAGGAGAGGCAAAAACATGGCCCACCCACTGTTGTTGAAGTTTAGAAATCTCTTTTTTTATTATATTAATCTCTTGCAATAAAACAAAATCATCTTTCAAGGCAGCAATGTGTGATAAAACCCTTTGACTTTTCATAGGTGAACCCAAACCTTTAATATTCCAGGATAAGATATTTATTGACATCTTAATTTTCTAACAACAATTCAAAAATTACAGTAGTGTAAAATAGAAAAGGTAACCAGGAAAGAAATAACAAGAAATTAATAGTGTAGATGAGTATGAAACAAAGGGGAACATGATTCCAAAAAATCATGCAATCATTTATGAGAGAAGAAAGCTAAAAAGGTTGGAAAGAGGGAGAGAAAGAAAAGAATGGAAAAGAAGAAACATTTTAAATATACAAAAATAGAGAAAAGGATCAAAGAATAAAAATACAGTCAAATAAAGAGACCAAAAAAGTCAAAGGAATAGAGAAAATACAAAAAGA
This sequence comes from Lissotriton vulgaris, assembly GCF_964263255.1. Taxonomy (NCBI): domain Eukaryota; kingdom Metazoa; phylum Chordata; class Amphibia; order Caudata; family Salamandridae; genus Lissotriton; species Lissotriton vulgaris. The sequence goes on along the minus strand of NC_141698.1, from coordinate 1,060,131,157 downwards.
CATACCATGAACATACATTAAAAACGGGGGTGGTGTAGCCACATAAGGAAGACGGCACCGCGTATCGGAAAAACTCCAGGATGAGGACGGGTAAGAGTGGAGGACATCCAGATTGAGTAACGGTCACAAATCAGGGGACCACGACAAAACCATACCTAGTGGTACAGAGAAAGAAAATACATTATATACAGGACATACATGTGTGATCTAAAAAACATGACAGTTAAGGAGAAAAGTACATAACAACAATATCAACATAACAATAAAATCAACGAAGAACGTGCGGTCTCTATATCTTCTTCTCTACAGGAATCTAAGAAGCCCTGTAATAGAACAGGATCATCATAGGTAGTGGTTTTATTTTTGTAAGTCACTTTAAAGAGACACAGATGATACAAACCATATCTGGCTTTTAAACTTCAAAGTACAGGTCTCATATCAAGAAATTGCTTCCGACAGTCTGCTGTCACTTTTGCATAATATTGAGCAAAAACAGGTTAGATCCTTGACAAGAAATTGTGCCCTTAAGCTTGGCGGCTTGTAAGACCTTGAGTAAATCAGTATAGTCTAGAAAATATAGAAAAACACCTCATGGTTTATTTGATGGAAAAGAAGCTTGTGGGACACGACCCAGATGGTGTGCTCTTTGGATGTTCAGTGGTGGAATATTAAGAAGCTTTGGCAGAAAAGATTGGAAGAAAGTAAGGGAGTCAGAGCCTTTAAGACCTTCCACAAGGCCATAGATGTGTAGGTTGTTGTGTTTATTTCTATTTTCCAACTTTTCCACTTGTTGTTTTAGATGGAAAATTTCAAGATGCATAGAAGGTATTTGGTTGACAACAATTTGAACAGAGTCAATTCGATTTTCCAAATGAGTAACTTTTTGATTGGTATGGGACCAATTGTCTTCGAGACTTTAGAGGCAAACCTTTGTTTCCATCATGTAAGGTTTGAGAGTACGTATCCTGTCGAGCAGCAACTCCATAGATATGGATGTTGGAGTATTGGTAGGAGAAGGCAGATTTTTTTTAGATGTTTACCTGTCACTGATACATAGGGTAATTTAGAGACTGGTTTTTGGTGAAATTCAGTTGGAAAACAACAGACGCTGCACCATTTGTGGTGAAGGAAGTGGAACTTGATTCCGTCTCTTCCATGTTGTCTTGTAGGATACTGAAAGGATTATATAATCCACCAAGGAAGCAGGATCAGGAGGAGGAGCTCTGCCATGTGGAACTTGTGCCTTTGCCATAAAACTACACACCAATAGCTTTAATACCCTTGTGTATGTAGTAAAGGAGATAAAGAAGAAGAAATTCACCTTAAATCAGCCAGTAGAGGTTATGACCTTGTATATTTGAAAAAGGTAAACAAGAAAAAGTCAAGTAGGCATTGAATTATGGCTTTGAAGTTAACTGGAACTTAAAAGAGGCTGGGTGGTAAGCCATATAAACCAAAAGGAGAAAACATTGTGGTAAAAATGCTTCACTCACTAAAGCAGGTCTCCGCAACGACCCAAGACTTCAATTTGGTGTTCAGGTCCCATATGACACAGAAGAGCTGAGCATAAACAACATGTATATAATGGATATTCAGCCCAATAATGAGGGAAGCATCCTCTTGGACAAAAAAACCAGCTTGGTATTTCAAGTTTTCATGCATGGGAAAGTATCTGGAGGTCAAAATCACTTTTCCTCAAGTAAAAATAGTGTATGGGACTCCGCATTGCCAGCAAAAATCACCACCACAGAGACAAAGCTCATGAAGTTATAAATTGCTCTGAGGTTTCAGGTAGCAGCAGTATGACCAAAAACCTCAAAAAACAGTAGAAAACAGTAGAAGGAAGTGAGGGCATTCAAAAAGTAACCAAAACGTTTGTTTTGCTGAAGCATTGAGGAGCGTTAATTACAGAGCAAAAACCGAGCTGTAAAAACCACTCAAAATGGGGGCCACAAACTGACTGGAACAAAAAGCGACAAAAAGAAAGTGAAACGCTCACCCCAACCTAATGGGAAAGTCACCAGAGAGAAGAAATGTCTGCATCTTGCTGTGGTGTCCGTTTGGGCTGTAGAACACAAGTGGTGCCGCTCCGAGAAGGCTCTTTCCAGCACCTCCGCGGAGCCTCACAGAAAGGCATCCTTTTCCCTCGGCGCCGAAGCAACGCCCAGAAAACATCGTGTTGAGAAACATTTTAGGTCAATTCATAGACTGTATTTTGAAGTACGTAAAGTAGCACTCCAGTGGTTCTGATTACTACAAAATGTAATTCACAAACCTTCAGCTGTACATTTCTACCTCTACTGTCTTTTCTGTACAGATATCTTCACAACAGTACATGTAAGTACACATTTTAGTAGTAAATGTGGGAAGGACCGATGAAATGGTTAGAACATGAGGAATAATTAGTATAAAATGGAAAGGGTTGGGGGAAATTTAAGGAGGGATTTAGGGAGGGACATGCAAATGCAAAAGCACAGTCACAAATAAATAGGAAAATTGCTATTCACAAAATGCATGCCTAATTCTACGACCCCTCTCATAAGGCCAAAACAAACTCCCGTCCAGATTTGGAAAATTCAACCACCACATATTGTCAATGACTGTTACTGCAACACACTCTTATAGAAAACACTGGAGGCAGCAAAGAATATTAAGACAAAATAGGGAAATACATGAGAAATTGATTTTCTATGACTATACCACTGTTTTATTAATACTTTTCAAAAACTATTAAAAAATTAAAGTAGTATTTTTGAAAACAGATTACAACAAGGCTTTCAACAAAAGGAGCACACATGGCAATTCAAGGGGGAGGATTGATGAATCAGGACTCCTCCACCCATCTACAGGTGACACTGATTACAGCAGCAGGGTGACCAAAAGGAATTAATTCACACTCCAAACACGTGTTTTAGGTTCTCTATGTCGATGAATGTCTTTTTAACTCTACCTTTAATTTTGAGGAACAATTATTTGTGGAGGAGAGTGAGTGTTTACAAAGGACCAACATTGTTGGTATCTCCTGGGAAGCATTTATTGCCAGACTTTGACATGACTGCAGAATGGGAGCAAGTCCTCCAGTGACATATACTCCACTCCCAGGCTAGCCCTGCCAGTGTGAAAATACTGGTTGCACTCCATTTCACGGCTATTGGGTCTTTCGAGAGGGTCAGGTCAGACAATGTAGGTATTTTACAGACAAGTGAGTCTCAATGTTTGCACCAGGACCAGAAGAGTACCCCACTTTATCCACAGTCAGTGGAGAAAAGGTAGAGGGAGGCATGGGAATGCTGTCTTTTCCCACTTTCTACAGAATTTTGGTACCTTACCACAGGGAAAACTGTTTTGCAGCAGAAAATTCTGGCATTCCTTTTATGTGTAAGCTGTCTGTGAGGATGGTGGCTGTTTCGATAATCTGTGTGCTGCCTTTCCTGGATGCACAATTGCTGCTACCAAGTAATTGCGCTTACAGCAAGGCTTTTCAAAACACCAGTAATGCAAAGCTTACAAAGTAGAAGATATGAATTACTATTGACTAGTAAAAGGAAAAACATCACCAAGTGTCTGCCATGCAAAACAAGTTATGGTTTATATATTGTGAATTGTCCCTGTTCCAAGAAATAAGTGGGCAGAACTATTTTCCCAGGCCCAATTTGGAGCCTTTTCGAGCCATATTCAACATGAGTTGCCAGGATGCTCAACACTTTCGTGAAGGACCCAATGTTGACGTTCCTGTATTAAATTATTATCAAAGTATTAAGATATTGATTGTATAATGTCGGTGTGAGAGGAGGCAACAGGTAGCAAGCTCTCTGTAGTATGCAATCTAAGCACATAATATAATTGAATACTTTGCAATACAATGGCTTGACATGAGCAAAGAACGGGTTGTTCATTTAATGAATAAACAACCAGAAACATAAGTATAAGTGGTGGCAGGTAGTAGATGGGACAATAACACACAACAGCAAAGGCCCTTAAAAGTGGCGAAAAACTAAAAGTGTATGACCATATTAGTAATAGGAACGTGACAATAAAAGCAATAGTTGGGTAACGTAGTTCAAAATCAAAACAAACCTCCAATTAAAAATGTCGAAGGTGTAACAAAAAAGGTATAGAATCTCCCTATGGTGTCTTAGTGATAATAGTAGCATAATGCATGCATGTGTGAGTTGGTGGGTTATATTTGGGGATTGGATTGTCGCTGTGTGTTGCTCTGTCACATTAAGAATTAATCCTGTTCCAGCTGCAGACACCAAGTTACTTGTAATGGTGACTATATGAGAGGAGGGGAGATTAAAGGGAATTAATACACTTTGCATCATTTGTATATTGTGTTAGAGGCTGTGTTTGAGGGATATGTATGCAATGTCTGCCTAACAGTGTAAGGTTGGGTAAAGGACAGTTGTGTGAGTGGTTATATGATAGATTTTAGGAATAGACAGGAGGTTTAGGTCTTATCTGGCCTTACGTTAGGCTCTCAACTGCAGGTGATTCATACAGCAGCTGGGAGTACATTATGGAGAGGACAGACCCCTGCGAGGTGTGAAATTAAAATGGGATCCAGGTGAGCCTCAAGGAACAGCTTGTGCCATCTGAATCCTGGAGAACTCGCCTTTCACCCATTAACCTGCCATTTCTTCTCAAATTCCCTCACAGTACATGCCTCATTCCAAAATACATTAACAGTGTCTGTGATATTGTCAGGGTTTAGACGCGGTGTGTGCCTACCTGAAATACATTTCCCATGTTTCCGGGGTCTTGAACTACAATTCCCATGATCCCTTGCGGCACCACCGATTATAGCGAGGCGGGGCTGGGAGGTCGGTGCTCGTGATTGTTGGAGTTATGCGGGAGCTTCTTGTTCCCGATTCCTATGGACCCTGTTTTGGATCGGAACTGCCGAACACGGATTCTGTTACCTCAAGGAGAGAACTTCGCTTGGGGTAACGCTTGTTCGCGCTTGCTTTGCGCGTTTGCATTTACTTTTGTATCGGCTCGGTGCAAGTTTCCACAAGCCCGTCAGGTGCCTCACGGCTGTGATTTGGTCACAGCACTCGTGGAGAGTGATTTGGTTGTATGTTCATTGTGTGGAGTTATTGGCAAACATCAAATGACCGGAACGCAGGGGGAGTCCTCCGCATTGCCGTCATGAAGACATGACAAAGTTTTGGTGATTTATTCTTTGTGGATTACAAGTGCCAAAGCGGATGGCAGTAGTGTAGGAACTACACCATACCGTGTTTGGTTTGACTTTTCTACTGGTTGTGAGGATTTGGGCACAATTGTAATAATCATCGCAGATGAAAGAATCTGCTTACGGTGACTGAAGATTCATTCTAGAACACCGATTTGTATGGCGATACATTATCTTTTCATTTTGGATTAAGCACTGGTTTTCTATGCCAGTTTGGATTTGTCTTCAGCGGTTTATCTTTATACCTTCGGGTATGTATATAGTATGAGCTTTTGATCAAGTAGAGCAGTGTTATCCTCATATATACTATATATATGTTAATAGAACTCTTTGTGTTGTTTAGGGCAGGAGGGAGCCAGAATATACCGCTGTATGGAGGTTAAGACAGAGACTTACTACAGGGGAATTCTTCCGCCCTCCATTAGCGAGAATGCAATGAGAGTAGGGTTAAGAATAATATTAACCTGTTGTGTGCTTTTTTTTTCAGCTTCCTTTTCCCTGCTGTCCCTTCCCTTTTTCCTTTTCCCTGTTTTTTTCCCCTTTTGGGGTTTTTTTCCCTCACCGTATCGCTTGAACACCCTGTGATACTCATTCAGGGTGTTCGGGAGGTCTGGAGGTGGAGCATTCCTGCTGCATACGGATCCTGCGGAGTGCAACCTTGACAGATATCCCGCCACAAAGCTGTCTTCCGTGGTCTACTGAGGGTAATGGATGTAGACCATATAGCTATTTGCAATATTTGGCCACAAAATTATCAAGTCTCCTGCTCAGTGAAGTTCCTCTTCCCCTTGAGTTTTGTAGATTGCATTCCAGTGGCTGAATGTGGTTCCAGAGGGATGCAGGTCACATACTCCAAGGGGTAGGGAGCAGATCCTAGGATATTGGCTGCATTTATGTGGGTTGAAGTGAAAACTTGTGTGCCATTTGAGTCATATGTAGTGTATTTGCAAATTCCGAAGGTCTACTCTTAGGTGGCTGAGGTCTCCATCTCTGTTGTTGAGGTCTCCATTCCCATGGTGGAAGCCTCCATATCCATGGCTGGAGGTTTCCTGCTCTGTGGTAGAGGTCTCCTCCCCAGTGGCATACATGTCTGCCTACCAGGCAAATGCAGGAATTAATTTGTAAAAGTAGAAGTACCTGGGGCCTCTTTAGGAGGCCATTTCCACTTGCACTGTCCACTGCCGCTGTCAGCACAAATAACAGGAACAACACAACTTCTAACCATCACACACCTACAAGTGTAACAATTGTGACCTCTCCGGGCCACTAAAGCTATACAAATGGCTGTGGCAGCAGGTATTAGTCATTTTTAAAGTGCATTGAATTAATAAACAACTGTTTTTATGCTCGTGTCTAAATGAGACAAAGAGCACCACCATGCAGCAGACTGTCATAAGTGCCGGTGTTGACAATAGGGTGCTAGTGCCGAGCACGGGAAACCACCAGCTCAAAGTAAGCACTGGAAATGTAAAATAAGCTTGCAGAGTTACTTGAAGTAACTTTAGGGTCACAAATACAGTTGTAGGAAGGGGTGGAAACACATAAGTCTACATCTAGGTGTAAATCTCCACTCGGAAATGGTGAATAGCAAAAACGTGGAGAGTTACAGCTAGGTGTAGGAGTAAATCTACACCTAAGCAAATATACACATCCATAACAACCTTTATGAAGCAGCACCTTTGTTTTGGCAACGGTTTGGGTCAGTATCTTGCATGACTTCTTTACCTGAAATATGCCTTTGTGTGAAATGTTCATGACATTTTGCAAACGTGTGTTTTCACTCCTCCACTGCCAATGTACGGAGGGTTCCAAAGATTGCCATCCACAGACCTGGTACACACACTCCTTCAGCAAATAAAATATAGCTCTTGCAGATAGAGCATCTCGAACATAATACAAAGAAGGGCACATATATAACTCTCGTTTAATTCTTGAAGCCTCCATTCTACACTTACATCCTCCTACCAGACAGGTCCATTGTTTCCCTGAATAAACAATGAAATAGCGCTGTGAGTGGAATAACAGGAGGCAAGGGTTTCACACTCTTAACTTCCCAAAAATTAAGTCAATCTGAGTTCTTGCACCCCTGAAAACCACTATTATGAGAAATGTCTGTGCGCTATAACATATATGAAAAATCCATAGCTGAATAAATAAGTTATCTACTGCAGCCTCCAATTCACCAAATTAGGTATAGCCTCGTGTGGAGCAGGCAGGAACATTCTCACATAGCCATTGATTAAATGTATTAGACATACATGTTTTAGTATGCCTGTAAAGGTAATAAATAATGCATGCATTAAATGCCTTGAGTTTAAATCCATAACATTCAATTTACAATATGAATATAAAAATGGATGTTCCCATACAACGTTTTTTATATTATGTGAATATACCCTGAATGCACAAGCTATCGCTTAATAATACAAATTATAAATGCACACATAAACGTCTCTTGTCTGTAACCCAATAATTTCTTTCATTAACAGCCTCTCAATTTCTGTTCAAATGTTTCTGACTCCAACCTATCACCCAGTTATCACTGTATTGTTTTCCTGGATAAGGCATATAAGTTAATTTGATAATATAGTTTGTTTTCAACTCTTGCTATAATGATGAATGTGATTCCGTGAATAGTCGTTAATCCAGCAGTGACACAGCTTAGAATGTTCCTCTGTAGCCACGTACACTACATCCATGGTAACCATCCCTCCTTTAGCGGGTATTAGGAAGTGGGAGGCTGATATTTAAGTCCACTCTATCATACCCTGTGGTGCATGCCTCTAAAGCATAGGGCCTGATTTAGATCTTGGCAGAGGGAAATACTTCGTCACAAACGTGAGGGATATCCCGTCCGTCGTATTACAATCCCATTATACCCTATGGAGATCATAATACGGTGTACAGTCACAGCCGGCATGACTTGCGGGTGGTGGCCGTGAGTCACGTGGGGAGGGGTTCAAGCAGGGGGGGAATTTTAAATAAAAAAACGTACCTTCGGTGGTCTAGTCCAGCGTTGTGTCCTCCTTGCAGGAGGCAGCCGCAGGCAGCCTCCCTCCCCTAAGCCAATCACAATGCTGCAATGACAGCGTTGTGATTGGCTGGGATGCCAACTGCAGAGGCGTCTATAGGGAGGCCGTTTTCTTCATGTAGGCTGCAGGAGAGAAAAGGGGGCGTGTACATGACTGTTTTGGTTGGGGCGTGAGGCTGACCAAAGAGTTAGCGGCAACAACATTGGGCTAGCCACTTCTCGCCCACCTGCCTCCAACCAAACCGTTCTTCTGCTTTCTCGCAGTGTGAGAAGCACAAACATAAAATATAAATCATAAAATGGTATTTATACCATTTTATGTTTCTGCTTCTCGCACTGCAAGAAAGCAGTAGGGCAACTTCGCTTCACCCACATGGAGGAGCCACCCCTGACCGTGGACAGTCTATCCGTCATGTTTGTGACATAGCATTCCATCCGCTGAGATCTAAATAAGACCTATAATACTGAAAAGATGCATGACAAAAATGATTTTGTTTTCATCTGCATGGATTTCAGAGCAAATGAAAATACACATAGGCACCTTGTGAATAGTCTTTACCCCATATCAACAGCGAATACATCTTGGCAGCACGGCTGGACTGAGAACCAAAAGCTGGCCTGGCAAAAATGTTCAAGCCATCCCCAACTTCTTTCCTTCTCGCTCCCTCCTCTCTCTGTCCTCTCTCTCTTTCGTCTCCCTTAACCCGAAGCTCCTCCCCACTCCCACCTGCTGTAATAATACCAGAGAAAACTGGAGAAAGTGACAGAGGTGCCAACAGTGCCCCCTTCCCTAATAACCTGCCTCCAAAGGCTCCAGCCTGCTTCACAGCCTTGCAACTGAAATGTCAAAACTTTCTGGAGCCCTATTTTGTGGCCAGACCTTATCTCTCAGCGTGTCTGAGAGAAAAAAGCACTGTGAATTGAAGAGCGCCATTGACGTGCACCTCTGTCCATCTCCAACAGATCTACTTTGCTTCACATCTCCCTTTCATCAGAGTTCCCTTGACAAAACTCTCATCAGGATTTTCTTCCCAAAGTCACTAACACAAAACCCCATATATCAGTGTAACATTCAGGGTCTTGTGAATAAGCCTCTGAATGCTTGCACCGCCGGTGCATAACTTTTATTGACGCATCGGCAGCGCAATGGGCTTCCCAAGGCCACCTAAAGTCACCCTGCTTAACTTTTCATGGCCTTGTAAATATGTTTCCCTTTCATGCACAGCTCTGCGTGAAATGGGTGTTCCATGGGTGTTGCTGTGGGTGCTCCGACGCAAAATCCATGGAACTTGACGCTTTCACAGATTTACACCATTTTGTGAACTTGGGAATGCGTCAGAATCCTACGCCTCCACAGGGGAGGTGTACTTTTATTTCTCCCCATGTTTTCCTCTTTCTCTTCGTCCTGCATAATAGAAGAGGAAAATGCCCTTATTGATTTTGTGGAGGAAGGTGTCCATTCCTGCACAAAAACAATAATCCTCTCAGCGCAGACACCCTTGCAAAATGACACAAGGGTATCTGCGCTGGCGCGGGGCCGCTGTTTGTGTGTGGACGCAGCGGAGGACAGAAATGTGCCGAATCTTGAAGATGTGGCGCATTCCTGCCCTTTTATTTTGATGCAGGGCAGCACAGCAGAAGGTTTGCTGCACTGCCCTGTGGCCAGCCGTGGGGAGGGGCAGGGTGGGGGGTCGTAATGTATGGATTACGGACTTTAAAAGGTAAGTAAACATAAAAATAAATTGAACGAATTTCGTTGCACACACGACATCACCAAATGCCATGCAGTTTGTGCAAGGAAATTTGTTTTATGTGTTTATATGTTTACTTACATTTTAAAGTCTGTAATCCATACATTACTACCCCCCACCCTGCACCTCTCCCTCCCCACGTCACCGCCGGGCCGGTACTCCCACTTCCGGCCACGGCTGCCTGCGGCAAAACATTGCAAATGAGGCCCTCAAATTCTAGATGCACCACTGCGGCATGGTCGGGCCTCTTTTTTTACTACTGAACTACTTCCAGTATAAAAGTGCATAATCCCAAATCCGCAGGCCGAGGGAAGACCTATTACAATGTGTATGTCGAACAAAAATAGCTCAGCATGAGTGGCATTTTTGGCACACATTACATATTTCCATTTGTTGGTCATGACACATAGATTGTAAACATATATATGAGCACATTTTGACACATACTTGCCAAATGATTCTTTAAAAGGTCTAACACATACTGGCAACCCTGTATTCCTGTCTGTAAATTAAGGAATTGTAAATACATAAATTGAATAGTTCATGTACTGCTGCTGTTTTGTCATACATATTGGAACAGCAAAAAATATGTTACTTTATTTCCGGGCACAGCTAAAAGGCCGATAGTCATGTCTACTCTTTGAGTGACCATGGAGACCTAGAGTGTTCTCGCTTTTGTACTACTTACGGAACTCATCTGGACTCAGAAGAGCTGGTGGATGTCACGTAGAAACTCACAAGTGTTTTTTCTTAGTTAGTCAAGACGTCTTCTGAGATTCATGTTGAGCAACAACTCTCTACTGGCTGTTGTGCTGCGTATTTCTTTAAAAAAAACTTGTTTTTAATGATGAAAAATTCTTTGCAAGTAAGAATACGACTTAAGCAAAGGTAGCATTGACTTTGAAATACTGACTAATTGAATTACTAATGAAGACATAGAGTAACCACACAACGAGTGACGGCTAAAGATAAATAATGGTAAATTATAGAAAGAAAAAAGCATTAGCATGGTAAGGTATTGATCCACCAACGCTGGCACAGGAGTGCACTATTTTTTTATATGGATGGGCACAAGTGATCAGGTGAAACGACATCACTCACAGTGTGATGGGCAAGCGGTTGTAGCAGGCTAACCTACACTTTATGCTATGATTGGACGCACACTGAATGACAGTTGAACAAACAAGCGGATGAATAGGGAATATCTACGCCCCCGCCATGTATTATGTATGCATGTATTATTTTGAGATTTTTTATTACGTTTGTTTTGGTGAGAGAGTTAAAGCTATTTCTAGGCCACACCTAATGGCTTAAGACAAACAGAGTAAGTCATATTAATAGCTACTGTAGGTTTACTGATTTCTACAGGCAAATGAGCACACGGGTCTGAGCAAAGCTCATCCTTGTCAAGTCAAGTCAAGTCAGAATTTATATAGCGCACTACATACCCAGAGGGTCTCAAGGCGCTTGAGGAAGGGGTGGGGGGGGGGGGGGGGGGTTTACTTATCGAATATCCAGGTTTTAAGCTGTTTTCTGAAGGCTAGGTGGTTTTGAGTGAGGCGGAGATGGATGGGAAGGGAATTCCAGGTTTTGGCCGCTGAGTAGGAGAAGGATCTTCCCCCCATAATAATGGCTGGGGTAAAAAAAGGTGCAAAGTCAAGGACAAGGATTCTCGGTCGACAGAATGCTGGGGAAACTGTCCTAGATGAAGAAGGTTCATCTTTGGAGAAAAAAACCCGCTCTGTTGGCAGTGCACAAGTTACCTTCATAACCCTTGCTTGAAGAATAGCTAGTGATGTCAGGTCCTGCTAGCATGGATAGTGACCATCTGCTCTTAATATCAGTGGATGAGAAAACATCTTCCATGGCCACAGAAACACTGTATAGTTATTGGAAGCTGAAAAGTGTAATTAAGGTAACACATAAGAGATTGTGGGCAAATCTATGGGTAAGGGAAGTATCACATACCAGCCATAAATATGAAGAGAATTATAGGTTTTAGTTGTACTGTACAATGATGGGTGTCTACATAACAAAATGTCACGAGGTTTGAGCTTACGTACTTAAGCATGTCAAATGTTTCTAGCACCCTTGATGCAGCCATGGCCACCTACAGTTTCACAGATACTGTAGGACATTTAGTGCATCAACTAAGTGAAAATGACACAGTCAACATAAGCAGAAGAAAAGACTGAATTAGATGAACTAAGAGTAGTCCAATCATTGGGGTCGATGGAAGATTACACCCGCGGAAGACATATTACTCTCAAGCTTATAACAAATATATGCTTAGCAGGACAGCATGCTTCACCCTCTAAAATATAAGGAACTAGCGTACCCGTCGCGCGTTGCTGCGATCTCAGAAGAAAGGAAATTTAAGGAAACTTGTTATGATAACATTCAATTTACATTGTGTCATTTTTATTGAAACGTATTCATTTTAATATGGAAAACATTTTAAAGTGTTGTTTTAATTCTGTTTATTTAATCGAGTGCTTGTGGATACAGGGTATTTTTTGTTTTTCCGTCTGATGCGTACACAAATAAATCAGAAGGTTTTCCGACGCGTGAGCTGGCCACATACAGTTGTCCATGTGAGAAGCGCGGATTCTCGAAATCTAGTCCACACACTTGCAGCGATTGTCCTTGTGCTTTGTTGATGGTCATTGCAAAAGCGAGTCGCACCGTAAACTGTAAACGTTCAGTATTGGAAATATTATGAGGGCCCAGGGGGCCGGGGGGCCAATATTTAGCATTTTTTTTTTTTTGCCAGAAACCTTCGTGGGAGTGCACTCAACAACTATTAACAATTGTTTCTTTGGTTTTATTTTTTATTTGCCAGAAACCTTCGCCGGAGTGTACTCAACAACTTCTCAAAGTTTTATGGCGATCGGATGAATGGTGTAGTAATGCATAAAGGACAAACAGACATACTTTCGTTTTTATATATATAGATAGATTTGTGACTTGCTTGTTTGTAAGCCTTGCTCTCGTTTGTCTCATGACACTCCCTCCAAACCCCTCAAGTCCCTCCCCCCTCAAGCGCCATGTTGTTCTGTCCCTCCCCGCTTCTCGTACTGCGAGTTTTGCACATCCCCAGTGGGACTGACACAGAAAGGGAGGACCCAGAGCTGCTGTTGGGACTGACATCACAGGTGAGCTGTCGAGCATCCTTCCTTCTTCCCTCGGGATCAGATCTACGAAGTCGGGCTGGGACACGAGACGTTGTCAAAATCACAAGCCCCTGATAATAGGAACCATTAAAAACGTGTTTTCCTTATCTTTTCACAGCTGTTCAGCACGAGCATGTTTCTAGGGTGTTCCCTAACCAGTTTGACAGCCTGTCAGCACGCAGTTAATATGTGCTGAGATATAGTTATTTTTAAGACACAATAGTCTTTTCTTCTTAAACATTTTTAATTCTCCTGGAAGTAAAAGAAAACAGGCATTAGCAAAGCCAGCAGGTCTGGCATTTGCATGCTGGTGCGATGGCCCGTTATAATATTTTATTCCAGGCATATGCCACAAACATTAAAGAAAACAAGCACTGGCAATGCCAATAGTTCTGGCTGATGAATAGAAATGCCTTGCATGTCATATATGCTCCCTGTCACTCATTTTCACACGCTTTCGTCCATCCACTGACTCATTTTTGCATTCACCCCTGAAACAAACATAATAAAACACTGACACACTCAACAACGTGTGCAAGCTAAATTAAAAGAATAAAAGTGGAAAAAGAAAAGATTGCTGTCTAAACACAGTAGGGATATGCTTACAATATTGAAGCTAAACAATGCAGTGGTATTGTACATAGTCTGCCATTGCTTTAAGGTTCCGACATAACCACCATGTTAAGAAGCAACATGTTAGCCATCTTAGAATGGTAAGCCAATAGCCCTTTATGGGCAACAGAATTCCATAACAGTAACGTGGTTTAGAGGAAGTGGCCACGCAGGATGTGATGCACTGCAGATGAAATGAGAGGCAAGCACTGCCTGGGAAGCTGTACTTACCACCTAAAAACCAGGCTATTTTCTATGCCCTAACCAACCCTGTACTCCTTCCGTTCTACAGCGCCAAGACGCCTCGGCATAAGAGCGCTTTAAAAATATTTCAGTCAGTCAGTCACCTAAGAAAAATTAAAATACTTCATCGCCTTACTCTCCCGAGTTGAGTGAAGTGCTGCGCTAGCTGCCAGAAGGGGTCCTACTCATTGGCGGGGATTTTAATGTGCTACTCTCACCTGACCTGGACAAGCACGCTCAAGCCCACTCGACCCACTGGGACTCCACGCTATTTAACTTTGTCACTGCCCTCAGCTTAGCCGACACCTGGTGTACGCGACACCAGACAGACTTTCAATACACCTTTCTGTCTGGGGTTCATCACAGTCTTTGAAACGTACAACGAAGCAGACCAGGTCAAACGATGGTGTGTAACTGTACCAGTGACTGAGAAACAAATAGAATGCATGTGTGCATCAATGCCGTTGGTAGTTATTGGCAGCAAATAACTAGAAAGAATCCCATCAGACCACCCTTGTTGGTGGAGTTTACGTCACTTGGGAGTCATTGATCATACCATACGACAAATGGCCATATAGTGCCGTAGTGAAATGGATGTCAGTAATCTAGTCATAGTGTTTGCCATAAGGTGGACATAGTGATGTGCAATGCTCGAGTGATAAGGGTGAAATAAAATTGACTACCCTAGTTCTGACAAAGTGTACATACAGAAACTTTGGTGTCAAAAATTAAAAACGCCTGGTGGAAAGTCTACCCTATGGCGCTGTGCAGGACGGTCGACATGTTTCAGCCTCTGGGACATTGTCCCGGCTTTCTTCAGGACCATAGATACAAGGAAGCTACTGCAACTAGAACCACAAGCGATGCGTTGGGTACAAAACTGATACATATCTACCAGAAATTCAAACGTTTTAGGCGTCCACTGGTGGGAGAAGATAGTTTTCTTCCTGTCAACAAACAAAAGATGATTGTATAACAACATTGAATTACACATACACAACCACCTGGATACAGAGAGACCGTATACAGGAACACACCTGCATGAATACATTATATTCCGCATATATAAGGAAAAGCATATTAGCTAAATCCCCTAGAGGCATTTCCTCTAAGTGATACTCACCCAGCCTTGTGTGGGTGAAGACCTCACCTCACCCGGCAACCGCTCGGGAGTAGGAGGCCCCGCTCTATGGTGTAGAAATAGAACACAGTAAGTGAAACTTTACGGTGCCCAAGCCAATCGCTCTACACATTGAACCTAACTAACGTGTGGTGTGTACCCCTCTGCCAAACCAAGGTCCCCACAGCCCATCTCTAGTGACATATTAGAAATCGCAAATGTTGTGAAATGTCTCATACTGCCAGACTTAATATAGACCCTAGGGAGTGTCTATGAACAATTTTTACATATAACTAATACATCCCAAACATATGCTAATGGTCAGATAGAAGTTTAGAAGTAGTCCAATGGTGACTAAGTAGACTACCCAGAAGTAAGGGCTTCTTCAGTGTAGTGGGATATGGGTCATATAAGTCCCCTAAAACTGCCCAACCATACAAAGAGCTGGGACCATTAAAACTAACTTAAGTCTTGAATACTTGGAGCAGCTGTCTGGTCTGAAATCACGCGAAAGACAGAGCATTCAGATACTCACCTGTCCGTCGTTGCCCCAGTGTGTGAGCCAAGCGGAAGAGGAGGTATCGATAGGGACGCCCCGATCATTTAAATAACTTCCTGGCAGTAACGTATACCAAGAGGAAAAACGCGATAGGAGACACTGCTCCCTCGCGCATGCGCAGGCGGTAGTGAGGCGCCGGTATGCATACCTGTTAATATCCACATTACACTGCGCAGTGGATAAAAGAGAAGAATATTTTCTGAAAACCAAGAGTGGATTCAACAGTAAATCCCCTTAGAGGGGTCTGCCCTGCGTTGTTATTCGATGTTTTGCAGAGCGCCCGGGTGCATGACCAGTGCGAGAGACCCTGTTCTCTGGAGCATGCGCCCGGCGGCCTGTGTGCATTCATCTTAGAGTAAATATACAAATGCTGAAAATGCGTAGCGTTTATCTCCCGATAGGAGAAGCTGCAACTGTGCCTAAGAGCAGCTAACTTGCTTAATGTTGAAACCGGTACAACTATTAGATGTAATGTGTGCTCTCATCATAGAGATGTCCACCCTGAGTTCACCCTGAGTTCGGTGGAGAATTCATTATCATTGTATTATGGGTGCAGTTAAGCAGTCAGCATACTATTTAAATTGAATTCACACACTCATAAAAGAACAAGACCAGAATACGCCGATGACTGTATTTTGAAATGTAATCCATCAATGGTCTGAAAAATATATGCACTAGCGCCAATCACTTAATGCTCAAAAGCAACTTGACTTAACTTGACTTAAGGGTCAACAGGAAGTTGTTATCTTCAAATGGCATTGAGGGAGGGATGTGGAGGGGAGGAGGTAGGCAGAAAAAGGGACACACACAATTCAGCTAGGTGAGCTATCAAGGTGCGAATAACCAAGGATTCCACCTATTTTCAATGGACCCGCAACTGAAAAGTTGCTCTCAATACTAACAAAAAAATGTGTGTGGAGGGTAATTTTTTTGTTATTATTGAGAGCAACTTTTCAGTTGATAGCTCACCTAGCTGAATTGTGTGTGTCCCTTTTTCTGCCTACCTCCTCCCCTCCACATCCCTCCCTCAATGACATTTGAAGATAACAACTTCCTGTTCCCATGTCATTTAGCTTGTGAATATGATGACCCTTAAGTCAAGTTGCTTTTGAGCATTAAGTGATTGGCGCTAGTGCATATATTTTTCAGACCATTGATGGATTACATTTCAAAATACAGTCAAACTTTAGCATCTAATGTGCACCCTTTCTTGTACCCTCTGACAGAAACTGCAGGATCTCTGACTGCTCACAGGCTCGTTTAAGCGCAAATTATGTGCATCGACCCCTGATTTTTCTCAGAAATTTGATAATAATTCACCTAACATACACTGGGTAAGATCTACCTCTAAGTAGTAATGGGCTCTCTCTATAAAAACTGAATACATCGTGAAAATATTTACCATTACTTTTTCTAGATGAATTCTACTGTGTATGAATACGTGAACCCTATGTGGGTGAAGTTCAGACGCTACATCCAACTTGGATGAGCGATCTCCGCATTCGATAGGTATGTCCTTTAACATCTAAATAGGTTTTTTTCTTGTGACCACTAATACACAGATCTAAAATATAAGTTCTTAATTTCCAGTCAGGTCCCTAGGATACTGTGATCCTTCCAAGATCTTCTTGCGGATGACGATAATCCGCAAACAGGTATTTACAAAGCATACAGACCTAGACTAATAGATGGACACCACTACTGATTCATAAAGGGTTTCATATAACATCCTATATACAATTTCTTTAACTGAATGATTTCGCATTAATGCTGAACATATAGATTTGCAACTATGAAGTCGTCATAGCAATGATTTAATGTATGCGACCATTTGTTTGATATGGATACAATGACCCTGATGTAATATAGGTCTTTCAACCCAAGAGTTAAATGGTTTGTTTGAACACAAAATGGTTCTAGAATGTTTTTGATTTTACTACAAACAGAACATGAGAAGTAAATGTTTATTGTGGACAGATTAAACCAATGCAATGCTTGTTGTCTTTTAAATTAATGAACCACAAAGTGATATTGTCTTTAGAAGCATGAACTTTATGTTCACGTATATGTTGTAAATATAATGTCTTTTGTCGCTACAGTTTAGTGTAATTGTTTTGTCACCAGGGTGTGTTGAATATAGCCAATGTAATATTGTAACTGTAAATATCTTTTAACTTGCAGACTACAATATTTCTATACAGATCTGAACTGATTACAGTCCTGAGGATGGTTTCATCAAATAACTGCTAAGAAACCGAAACGTCGACTTTGCACTTCATCCCTTGCTTTGTTTTACTCAATGTGTTTTGGGATAGGTGTCTTTTAGGTTCTGTTGAGTCACTTAGCAATTTATTTTTATGTGTACCCACAGTCCTAAAATCTTATTCGCTTATTTGTCTGTATATGAAGCTGATTTTTCTTAATGAATTATTTGATAAAAACACTTTTTTCGTATACACCCTGTGTCTTTGTTTATATGTTTCATGTTGACAACACAATTTGATCAGTTTTGATTCACTCATTGTAAGGATGATAAATTGGTTCTTCTCATATTAATTTTAAATAACAAAACTTAGATTGAACAAAGTCCCTTGAAGGCATCTTTACCTTTCTATATTTACTTACCCAAGCCCTCAAGGGTATTCCGGGTTGCTCACTTCCTTAATAATTACTTTGTATGGTTGGGCAGTTTTAGGGGACTTATATGACCCATATCCCACTACACTGAAGAAGCCCTTACTTCTGGGTAGTCTACTTAGTCACCATTGGACTACTTCTAAACTTCTATCTGACCATTAGCATATGTTTGGGATGTATTAGTTATATGTAAAAATTGTTCATAGACACTCCCTAGGGTCTATATTAAGTCTGGCAGTATGAGACATTTCACAACATTTGCGATTTCTAATATGTCACTAGAGATGGGCTGTGGGGACCTTGGTTTGGCAGAGGGGTACACACCACACGTTAGTTAGGTTCAATGTGTAGAGCGATTGGCTTGGGCACCGTAAAGTTTCACTTACTGTGTTCTATTTCTACACCATAGAGCGGGGCCTCCTACTCCCGAGCGGTTGCCGGGTGAGGTGAGGTCTTCACCCACACAAAGCTGGGTGAGTATCACTTAGAGGAAATGCCTCTAGGGGATTTAGCTAATATGCTTTTCCTTATATATGCGGAATATAATGTATTCATGCGGGTGTGTTCCTGTATACGGTCTCTCTGTATCCAGGTGGTTGTGTATGTGTAATTCAATGTTGTTATACAATCATCTTTTGTTTGTTGACAGGAAGAAGACTATCTTCTCCCACCAGTGGACGCCTAAAACGTTTGAATTTCTGGTAGATATGCATCAGTTTTGTACCCAACGCATCGCTTGTGGTTCTAGTTGCAGCAGCTTCCTTGTATCTATGGTCCTGAAGAAAGCCGGGACAATGTCCCAGAGGCTGAAACATGTCGACCGTCCTGCACAGCGCCATAGGGTAGACTTTCCACCAGGCGTTTTTAATTTTTGACACCAAAGTTTCTGTATGTACACTTTGTCAGAACTATGGTAGTCAATTTTATTTCACCCTTATCACTCGAGCACTGCACATCACTATGTCCACCTTATGGCAAACACTATGACTAGATTACTGACATCCATTTCACTACGGCACTATATGGCCATTTGTGGTATGGTATGATCAATGACTCCCAAGTGACGTAAACTCCACCAACAAGGGTGGTCTGATGGGATTCTTTCTAGTTATTTGCTGCCAATAACTACCAACGGCATTGATGCACACATGCATTCTATTTGTTTCTCAGTCACTGGTACAGTTACACACCATCGTTTGACCTGGTCTGCTTCGTTGTACGTTTCATAGTCTGAGTAGGGGTGATAGCCGACAGGTTGGTAAATATGCCCCTTGACCCTCCACACACATTTTTTTGTTAGTTCATCACAGTCTTTCCAGATTAGACTATATCTTTACTCAAGTGATCCACCTGGCTAAGGTGGCCGAGGTGAGACACTTGGCCAGGGGAATCTCAGATCACTCCCCAGTATGGTTAGAACTACGGGGACGTGCCAAAACAACTCGCAGCCAACAACCTATTGACGCCTGGCACCTCCAAGACACCAAGTTTACTAGGAATTTGACTCAGGCCACGGCTGCCTATTTTGAAACCAATGAGGGATCAGTCACCTCCTATCTGATTCTCTGGGAGGCCTATAAAGCAGTCATACGGGCAGTGCATGTTCATTAATAAAGAGAGAAGCAAAAATCACTCCTCATGCTGGGGAGCGAATTGAGAACCTTGGAGAGAGCAGGAGGTAATGACTCAAACGAAGACTGCCTACACACTCACCGCCTCAAGCAGAAAGAGTATAGAGACTTACTGGAGGACAGGGCGAGGAGCTCCTATACCCTGTCCCACAGACGCCTATATGAAGTGGGCAACAAAATGGGGAAACTACTCGCATGGCTCAAAAAGAGGGAATGAGCGAGGGGGTGGGTGCCACATGTCACTACGGACCTAGCCAAAACAATTTTTGATCCTGTGGATATAGCGGAAACATTTGCGTAATACTATGAGCCCCTATATTCCCCCAAAAACATTGATCATCCATGGACATTCACGACTTTTTGAGAGACATGAAACTTCCTACTCTTTCAGAGGAACATCGCACTTTCTTAGAGGCGGATATTGAACCCCATGTAGAAAAGGCAATACCTGCATTGAACTCCGGCAAGGCTATGGGACCCAATGTACTGAACTTTACAAATGCCTTGCATCCAAAATTCTCTTCAGATACTCCATATGTGGAGGGAAGCACAGGGCGAACACATACTTCTAGTAGACCAAAGTTTGGTGATTATAGTCATCATCCATAAGGCAGGAAAGCCGCCGGACAGATGCAGCTCCTATCGACCCATCTCCATCCTCAATGTTGAATTTAAAGTCTTAGCCAAGTTCCTAACTAACAGGCTCCACCAGGTAATAACCACTTTGGTTCATCCTGACCAATCTGGCTTTATGCCAAACAGAGGGACTCGTCTTAACCTGCGCAGGCTGTACAGAGTGATGGCGGGCTAACAAAATGATGAGGTATCCACTATGGTTCTATCAATGGATGCCTCAATGGACTTCAACACCCTGAAATGAACTTACATGTTTAGAGTGCTTGAAAGAATGGGCTTCAGGCCCAATTTACTGGGTTGGATGCACTTACTATATCAAGACCCAATGGCCCACGTCAAGGTTAATTGTATTGTGTCCCGTAATTTTACCCTGGGCAGGAGGACCAGACAGGGATGCTCCTCTCCCCATTCAAATGCGTACTCACCTTAGAGTCTCTGGCAACTTGGGTACGACAAGACCCGATTGCAAGAGGCATCACCTGGGGGGGGAAACAGGGGAAGAATGCACTTCTTTCTATGCGGATTATATCTTCTTCTATGCAACCAGCCCCCCTCAACAATCACCTGGCTCACTCACATCCTGCTAATCTTTGGCCAATACTCCGGATACACTGTAAATTGGGACACATCACTCATGCACCTAATAACAGGTACCATACCCACGCTGCCTCTTAAGCATTTGCCTACCCCTGTTTGCTGGACATTTCAAATATCTAGGCATACATGTCACCATGGACCCCATTTTATTCTATTGTCTAAAATTAGCTCCTCACCTTGATCACATTGCATCAGATGTACAACACTGGAAAACTCTCCCCCTCTCACTTTTGGGGCGAGCGGCAACATTTAAAATGATGGAGTTACCCCAAATGCTTTACGCATTATCAAATATCCCCATCATATACAGAATACATTCTTCCAGACTAACAAATACCTCCTCCGATCGCTTTTGTGGAATTCAACCTCACCACAGATTGCCCTCTCCAAGGTGATGTGTGGAGTGTACGATGGAGGGATTGGTCTCCCTGACATTAAAAGATACTATTGGGCATCGCACTTAGCAATAGCAAATGATTCAGTATTTGCTCCCTGGGATGATCCGGCCTTCAGGATGGGAATGTTCTCGATGAGACCTGAAGGATATCAGGGTATACTCTACAATTCACTCAAGGTCAAAACTGTATTTCCCCAGATGCATACAGTAGTTCGGATTTGGAGATCAGCCACATCATTTCTGGGTTGGAGGGAGAAACTTACTGACATGACCCCATTGTGGAATAGTGACGCACTTTCCCAGGTGTGCAGACTTCAGGGTTTCAAAGCGTGGAACCTTACAGGGAAATCCTTGTTGGGGGATGTATGGAGAGAGGGCAACATGCTTACATGGGCGGAGCTGCAGCCCCAAACCGAATTGGCCACCACTGAAGCCTACAGATACCTCCAGCTCAACATACTCTCAGGACACACATCTCCAGTGGGACCTCCATTTCAGATTCTCCCCCCCTGGAAGATAGAATCCTAACTGAACCACTGCCCAAAAACATGGTTTTCCCGATCTACAAAAAGCAAATGAACAATTCACTCAACACTCTCACAGCACTTAGGACCAAATAAGAGGAAGACATTGTCATGATGAAGAATGGGAAGAGGCGCTGTAGACCTTCCACAATGTAGCCATACATGCAGGGTTCCGATTGCTCTTTTTACGTATACTACACTGCTCTTGCTTTTCACGCATGGCACTTAGAGTCATGGGCCATGCTCCAACAGACCTCTGCCTTCGGGGCTGTGGTGATAGAGGTACCTTCGTCCACATCATATATCATATCACATCATATCATTTGTAAAGCGCACTACTTACCCGTGAGGGTCTCAAGGCGCTGGGGGGTGGGGAATGCTGCTCCTGCTCAAAGAGCCGGGTCTTGAGAAGTCTTCTGAAGGTCAGCAGGTCTTGGGTCTGCCGTAGGTGGATGGGGAGGGTGTTCCAGGTTTTGGCGACGAGGTGGGAGAACGATCTGCTGCCAGAGGTCGCTCTTCGGATGTGGGGGACTGTGGCAAGGGCGAGGTCGGCGGAGCAGAGCTGGCGGGTGGGGGTGTTGAAGCTAAGTCGTCCATTGAGGTATGCTGGTCCGGTGTGGTGGAGTGCTTTGTGTGCGTGGGTGAGGAGCTTGAAGGTTATCCTCTTGTTGATGGGGAGCCAGTGCAGGACTCTCAGGTGGGGTGTGATGTGGCTGCAGCGAGGGATGTCGAGGATCAGGCATGCAGAGGTGTTCTGAATGCGTTGAAGCCGTCTCAGGAGTTTGTCCGAGGCTTCTGCATAGAGGGTGTTTCCGTAGTCCAACCTGCTGCTGACAAGGGCCTGGGTGACCGTTCTTCTCGTTTTGATGGGGATCCACTTGTAGATCCTGCGGGGCATGTGGAGGGTGTTGAAACAGGGGGAAGAGACGGCGTTGACCTGCTTAGTCATTGAGAGGGTGGAATCCAGGATGACCCCTAGGTTGCATGCGTGGTCGGTGGGTGTTGGAGCGGTTCCCAGTGAGGTCAGCCACCAGAGTAGTCCCAGGTCAAGGGGGTGGGTCAGAGGATGAGGACCTCCGTCTTGTCCGAGTTCAGCTTCAGTCGGCTGTTCCTAATCCATTCGGCGATGGCCTTCATTCCTCATGGAGGTTGGTTTTGGTGGTGTCGGGGTCCTTGGTGAAGGAGAGGATCAGCTGGGTGTCATCGGCGTAGGAGATGATGTTGAGGTCGTGCAGTCGTGCGATGTGGGCGAGTGATGCCATGTAGATGTTAAACAGCGTTGGGCTGAGGGATTGTCCTGATTCCACCAAGTATCAACCCACACTGCAGGAGTAAAGAAAAGCCCAGTCCCCTACCTCTGCCCTGGCGGCTATTACCAAAGGAGATATATACAGGGAACAGCCACCAGAGACAAATGGAGAGGGTGGAAAAACAGAAGATAACTCCACATCTAGACCAGCACTACTTGTTCTTCTTGGGGGGCTGCTACCAAAGCGGGGCTTTCGATCCCTGAATAAAACAGAAAGTACAAAGAAAGTGAGAAAAACCCTCCCCAAATAGTAAGCCCCTGAACATGCATGAATCAGAGCAACAATGCACAATAATAATTCCTCTTACCAAAGTTGGGAACTCATGTAGTGTAGCAGTTTCCAACAAATACACGTATTTTCAAAAAACATCCAAACAAAGGCAATTGCTGGTATATGTGGACAATAAAGGGGAAAACATACTCAAGAAGTATCAAAAAAACCCTCTGAAATAGTGGCTCCAAAAACAGAGAATAACCCCACTAACTAACTAAACTGAATACCTAATGAAAAACACCCCACCTTCACGAAGGATTCCAACAACGATGGGGACAGTTTGCAAAATTTCCAGGAAGTACAAGGTCCCAAAGCAATCAGGAACGCAGCCGCGTACCTGAAAAGTTAAAACAATGAGGCCACCGAAGACTGTAGCCTCCAGGAACAGTGGAGAAATGCCGGGAAGAAACGGACTTCCTTGATGATCACGAAGTGCCTGCAAGCCTGCAGGTGAACTGGCAGAGGTCCAAGGAGCAACACGAACACAAGGAAAATCCGGACGAAGATCCCACAGGAAGGAAGGAACCGGAACCAAAGGCCAAGCGCTTCCGGGTAAACAGGACCAGGAAGTGAAACCAAGAGTCTTAACAAGGTAAGACGGCCGGTTTTATACTAAGAAAAATGTGCGAATTCCAAAGCACACGTGCAATGCTCTGTCATGCATGTCCAAGAAGCAGAGGAAGAGGAAGTTACAGCGCTCAATTCCTAACAGGGATGAGCCCTGGGGTACGCCGCAGATGATCTTGGTGGCTTAGAAGCAGAAGGCGGACGCTCTGTGTTCTGCCGGAGAGGAAGGAGGTGGTCCAGTCCAGGGACTACTCTGGGATCCCGCCGTCGTGGAGGAGTGTTCGTAGTGTGCGGTGGCAGACTGTGTCGAAGGCGGCTGAAAGGTCCAGGAGGATGAGGGCCGCAGTTTCTCTGTTGTCTAGCAGGGTCCTGATGTAGTCAGTGGCGGCAATGAGGGCAGTTTCGGTGCTGTGGTTGCTGCGGAACCTGGCCTGGGAAGGGTCCAGGATGCTGTTCTCCTTGAGGTAGCGGGTCAGTTGTTTGTTGACAGTCTTCCCGATGACCTTCGCCGGGAACGGGAGCAGGGAGATGGGCTGGAAATTCTTGAGGTCCGCCTTGGGTTTCTTGAGTAAGGCGTTGATCTCGGCGTACTTCCAGCTCTCCGGAAAGTTGCTGTCTCGAAGGAGATGTTGATGGCTTTCCAGAGATGGGGTGCGATGGCGGTGCTGGCTTTGTTGAAGATGGGGTGTGGGCATGGGTCTGACGGAGACTAGGAGTGGATGGTGTTCATGATCTTGATGGTGTTGTCGTCATTGATGTTAGTCCAGGAGAGCAGGCGGTTGGTGCGGGTGCGGATCGTGGAGGCGGAGGTCTAAGTGGTTGTCGGGGTGGTCGTGGCATTGAAGCTGTCGTGGATGTCTGAGATCTTGCGATGGAAGAAGGTGGCCAGTGAATCGCACAGGTCTTGTGAAGGTGGGATGTCGTTGGTGTTGGAGCTGGGGTTGGAGAGTTCCTTCACGATGTTGAGGAGCTCT
Organism: Lissotriton vulgaris; assembly: GCF_964263255.1. Lineage (NCBI taxonomy): Eukaryota > Metazoa > Chordata > Amphibia > Caudata > Salamandridae > Lissotriton > Lissotriton vulgaris. The sequence goes on along the minus strand of NC_141698.1, from coordinate 1,060,105,925 downwards.
TTGCTGTTGTGTGCGTTGTTGTCTAGGCGGTCTTTGAAGGAGGCCCTTTTGGCGGATCTGATGAGGTGATGGTGTCTGCCACTGGCGTTCTTGTGGGCTGCGTAGCTGTCCGGTGTTCGTTCACGGAGCCAGTTCTTCTCCAGTTTCGTCAGGTTTTTTTGGGGGCCTGAAGGTCTTCAGTGAACCAGATGGTGCTCTTGCTGGTGTGACTGTTGGAAGGTTTCTTGAATGGGGCATGGGTGTTGGCGCAGTCGCGATGCACTGTCTTAGGTTGCGAGTGGCGATGTCTCGGTCGGTGGGGTCAGCGGGTGGGCTCTGGGTGAGGGTGGTGGTTCGCAGGTCTTCAGTGACTTTGCTCCAGCAGCGGTGGGGCATCTGTTGGGTGTGGTGGTGCGTGGTGGGTTTCCAGAAGGTGAAGTGGATGCAGCGATGGTCAGTCCAGTGGAGTTCGGTGGTGTGGTTGAAGGAGACGTGGGGGCTTGCAATGAAGATGGGGTCAAGCGTGTGACCGGTGCAGTGGGTGGGTGTTGTGACGAGTAGTCTGAGTCCAAGGTTGGCTAGGTTGGCGATCAGGGTGGTGGAGTTTATGTCGTTGTCGTTGTAGTTCTCGAGGTGGAAGTTCAGGTCCCCGAGGAGGATGTAGTCTGTGGAGGCGAGGGCGTGTGCGCTGATGAAGTCGGTGATGGAGTCATTGAACTGTGGTCAGGGTCCGGGGTGTCTGTAGACAAGGGGTCTTCTGAGGATGGTGTTGGGGTCGGTGTGGATCTGGAAGTGCAGATGTTCGGCGGCACTGAGGCTGTCTTTGGTGTTGGTTGAGACTCTGAGAGTGTTCTTGTGGATGATGGCAATTCCTCCTCCTACTCCGTTGGTGCGGTCCCTGTGTGTGATCTTGTTGCCTTCTGGGATGGCTATGGCAATTTTGGGTGCCGAGGAAGGGTTTAGCCAGGTCTTTGTCAGGAAGACGATGCGTGGGGAGCTTGAGTCGAGAAGGTCCCAGAGTTCGACGGCATGTTTGCGGGCAGAGCGGGTGTTGAGGAGAATGCATCTGAGGTAGTTGGGTTCTTTCCTGGTCAGTGGCTTGGCGGGCGGATGCTGGTGAAGCTGCAGTTCCGGCAAGAGAAGGGGCCTTGGGTGCGTTTTGGGGCGGCCAGGCAGCAGGTGCTTGATCGTCCGATGTTGAGTGCGTGGAGAGTGCTGGCATAGTAGTGGCCTCGGGTATTGTGGCGTTCACTGGGTCCAGGAGTCCTGGCACTGGGCGCAGTCAAGGTGCGGACGGGCACAGATGGGCTTGCCTTAGGCATGGCTTTGGCGCCCCAGCGGCGTGCCCGTTGGGTGCGCCCCCTGCGCAGCCTCCATATAAGGGGAGGTGGGAGGGAGGAGCAGCTGGGAGGCGGGAGCGGGGCGACAAATGGGCAGTAGGGGGGCGGGGAAACACCATGGCGCTCATTCTGCTGGACCTGAGCGCAGCCTTCAACACCGTGTCGCATTCCATCCTCATTGACTCTCTGAAATCTCTAGGTGTGGCAGGCCAGGCCTTGGCTTGGCTGGTGTCTTTTCTCAACGACCGAAGCTTTCAAGTGTTTTCTTCTAAAGCAGCTTCCACCATCTGCCCATCGACCCGCGGCGTTCCCCAGGGCTCAATCCTTAGCCCTCTATTATTTAACATTTACGTTAAACCCTTGGCAACCATAGTTGAACAGGCTGGGCTAACCCTGTTCTCCTATGCAGATGACACCCAGATTGTCTTCTCCTTATCAGGGAGAGACGAGAACAATATCTCCGCACTCAAGGTGGGCCTCACTTTTGTGGCCGATTGGATGCGGAGAAACTGTCTCAAGCTGAATGGGGAGAAGACCGAGGTGGTCATTCTGGGACGGAATAAACATCTATGGGGCCCCCGCCATTGGCCCACCGAACTGGGAAATGCACCTACACCATCTACTGCAGTTCGTAACCTGGGTGTCATTATTGACGACAGGCTAACTATGAGGCAACAGGCTACTAAGGTTGCAGCCACTTGCTTCTCAACACTGCGATGGCTTTATAAGATTCTGTGGATGCTGCCCCTCTCCTCCCGCAGAACCGTAGTCCAGGCACTTGTAACATCACGCCTGGACTATGGCAACATTCTCTACTTGGGCGCAGATAAAGCCACCATACATGTGCTGCAGGTGGTGCAAAATGCGGCTGCGCGCCTGCTAAAGAACGTCCCTAGACGTACTTCAACCACTGCCGCCTTGCGAGACCTTCACTGGCTGAGCATCCCTGAACGTGTTAAATTCAAGGCACTCTGTTACATGTTCAAGACCAAGCAGGGTAGCGCCCCAGCATATATCCAAGGGCTGGTAAAACCCTACAGACCCCTGCGCTCACTAAGATCATCGGACACTGGTAACTTCACAGTGCCAAGATGGAAGCTGACAAAAATGGGAGGCCGCTCCTTTTCTACTTTGGGTCCTAAATACTGGAACTCCCTCCCATTGGCACTAAAATCAGAGACCAACCTACTCCGCTTTCGTAAGGCTCTGAAGACTCTGCTTTTTACTAAGCGTGACCAATAGTCGGCTGTGGCCTCAAGTCAGGTAGTACTCCCTCCTTTCTTCTATAGTCTATCCCTGGCGCCGGGAAACCCATTGTGGGTAGCTGTGCGCGATATAAGCTTAAATAAATAAATAAAATAAATACAGGGAAGCAGCGGCAGGAAAGAACGGGTGAGGACGGCCGGGGAAACAGGAGGCAGAGAAAGGACAACGAGAGTAAGACAACAACAAGAGGGGAAAAAAGCAAGTTATGGCAAAACACAACAGACAAGCACAATCCAACACAATGCAGCAGCAGAGCAGTAGGCAACTACAGACAAGAGCAACGCAGCAGTGTGGGGAGTGACCTACTTGGGAGAAGGATCAAAGGTAGCTCCTTTCACCCCTGCCCGGCCTCCATATAAGGGGAAGTGGGAGGAAGGAGCAGCTGGGAGGTGGGAGCGGGGCGGCGAATGGGCAGCAGGGTGGGCGGGGCTGCAGGGATCCAGCGGCGGGAAAGAACAGTGAGGACAGTGGGGGAAACAGGAGGCAGAGAAAGGACAACAAGAGTAAGACAACAACAAGAGGGGAAAAAGCAAATTAAGGCAAAACACAGCAGACAAGCACAATCCAACACAATGCAGCAGCAGAGCAATAGGCAACTACAGAAGAGAGCAATGCAGCAGTGTGGGGAGTGACCTGCCTGGGAGCAGGGTCAGAGGTCGCTCCTTTCACCGCTGCGCGTCCTCCATATATGGGGAGGTGGGAGGGGGGAACAGCTTGGAGGCGGGAGCGGGCGGCGAATGGGCAGCAGGGGCGGCAGGGCCACAGGGATGCAGCGACGGGAAAGAACGGGTGAGGACGGCAGGGCAAACAGGAGGCAGAGAAAGGATAACGAGAGTAAGACAACAACAAGAGGGGAAAAAAGCAAGTTAAGGCAAAACCCAGCAGACAACCACAATCCAACACAGTGCAGCAGCAGAGCAATAGGCAACTACAGACAAGAACAACGCAGCAGCATGGGGAGCAACCTGCCTGGGAGCAGGGTCAGAGGTCGCATCATATGATCATGCCCCATGATCCAAACCTTCTGGAAAGAATTACAAAGAATCATGGGGGAGGGTACAATGGAGCCCACCCTCCACCCCCCGAAAAATAGCAAAACAAATTATTTTACAAATCTGGAAAGAGGACCCGCCACCAAAATATTCTAAGATATGGCTGTCACTAGGCCTAATAGTAGCTAAACGGAACATTGCACGGCTTTGGGGGACAGCAGGAACTCCGACGGAATATGGACTGGTACATGACAAACGAGAAACCGTTCTATCAAGGGAGAGGTTGCCCATGTAAGTGGGAGAAAGTCTGGGTCGGATACCGCTCATATAGGTGTTTGGATGTGGGACTCGCCCCACCACATGATGACACACTTGCAGCCTAGAATTACTGGCACGATGGGTCAATCCCTACCGCAACTTAGCCAGTCATTCTAACCCACTTGTATTCCATGGAGGCTGCCTTCTCTCATTCAAGGTGGCATGTATGATTGTGTTATAACTTCTTTTTACTACTTAACGTTATGTTTATTTCATGCTTCTTTCGTTTGTTAAAAATCAAAAAAATATTTTAGAAAAAAAAAAATGAAATAAAAAAGAAACAAAGAAATGAAAGGAGAACTATAAATGAGGAAATTGAAAACTAAAGTACTGGCCTAACAGCCCTGACACTGAAGAATTTTCAGATGGATGTGCAAAAGTGATAAGAAAAGCCATCAGTATAGGGCATGAGAGCCAACGACTGATGTGGACTGAACCATCACATTATGCAGAAATCATGGATGGTAGCAAATAGGAGGAGGCAGTAGTCCCAACCCTCCTGAGCCTCTGAGTTTTCTTCTGTGTGAGCTGCAGGGCAGGTAAGTTTATGCTATTAAATGTTTGGTGTGCGCATGTGTGTATGTATACATGTATGAATTTGTTGTGAGTGTTTTGAATGGATATGTGCGTGTGTGTTTGTGAATGCATTGGTGTAAGTGAGTGTATATGTGTGCATTTGTGGCCCACCCGCTAGCTCGCCTGCCGCCAAAATTGCCAGCCGCCACTGAAAGCATGGAAAGAAAATAGGATTTGAAAGGGAAAAAAACCTCCCACCTTCCCTGGCAGTTAAGTGCACTTCTTATTAGGCAGATGTGCAAAAGGGATCAGGAAATAAAATGATACTGCTCGCGGTGCAAGAGAACCAATGGCAGAAGTGGGTCGATCCTTTGCCCCAGGCTCTATCCTGTGGTGGGCTGAAGCAAATGTCAATAACAGTGAAAAAGGAAAATAACTGATGGGAGCTCCCCCCAGGCCCCTCTTTGTAAGTATGTGTGTATATGTTTTATTTATGATTTTTTTGAACCAATGAGCCAGGCTTACAAATCGGTGTCACTCTGTCAACTGTCTTGAAAGTGAAGAAGTAAAACTATGTGGCCACAGTGTCACCATATGTGGACACAGCAAATGCCCAGCCAAGCTGCCAGATGCATTGGGATCATTTGTGTTGCTTTACATGTTACGAGTGACAACATAATTAATTTTAAGGATCTTTTATTTATTCAAAAAGATTTTTAATGCACAAAAGAAAAACTCACTAGAGGTCTGCATCACCGAATGACATTTACGGCCAGATGTAGGAAGGCTATTGCCGGTCGGTGACGGGCGAAATGAACGTATTTCGGCTATTACCGACCGGTAATAGGCTTTTCTGATGTAGGGGCCTAAATTAAGGATTCGGTAATTTATCGAATCGGTAATTTAAGGAATCGGTAAATTACTGATTTCTTAAATACTGATTCGGTAAATCACCGAATTCCTAATGTAGGGAGCACTTAAATGAGTGCTTATCCGATGTTAGGATTCGGTATTTACCACCAACTACAAGATGGTGGTAAATAAGGAAAAAAAAAAAAGCAATTTTATGCAAATTGCTTCAATGCCCTTAGGGTATGTATGTCTGCAACATGTGCACCCATACACAATTGAGGGGTGAAACAGGGTGTCAAAGTGACACCCTGCCACCCTTCAATGTTTTCCCCCTTTTACCGAAACGGTATTTACGATTCGGTAATTGGAAAATACCGATTCGGTAAATTCCGAATTTTAAAGATTCGGTAAAATGTACCGAAAAATTACCTACATACTATTTACCTATTTTTAAATACTGAATCAGTAAAATTCGGTATTTAAGAATAGGTAAATAGTATTTACCTACATCTGGCCCTTAGCCCCTAATGGACTCCTGCTTCTGTGGATTTTGCATACATTTCAATGGTGAGCACGCATTGGGTAAGAATGCACCTCTGCTTTTGTAAAATGCAGATACAATCAATACAATTCAAGGTGAATGAGTTAAGCCAGTGGTTCTTAACCTGTGGTGTGGGGACCCTGCATGGTCCATGAAGCCTGCTCAGGGATCCATGACTGTTTAGAAAATTAAGTAATGTTAACAGATTTAATAAAGTGTATGTAGATAAAGAACCAAAATATAAAAATTAAAATTTCAAAATTGGAGGCTAAAAATGAAGCTAGTGTCCTCAGATTGATTGGCGAGAGCAATGCAGTTGCTTCAAACAGAATATAGTCTGGACGACGAGTGACCTTCACTGAATTTAGAAAAACTTCAACCTTCCAATTAATATTTGTGTTTTTAATTTTTATAATATTTGTTTGTGTATATTTTATAATTAGCTGTGAAGCATTTACCCAATCACAGGTGTAGGTTAAAGGATTTGCCTTATTGCCAATGATTATAAATTACCATATTCACAAGAGACTCATAACTGAAAATGTTATGTTTTTTTCACAGAATACCAAATGCAGTCCTCACGAGTCATGCTGCTTTTCCCGCACTGGTTCCTACAATCTGATCCGCTCTACGCACCAAGGAGAAGGCTGCAACATCAGGTTTTCCCCCGGGCTGTTGAGACTCACCACCGCCACCCTCCCGCCGCCCTGCTGTCTCACGACACCTGATAGCGGGGCCGCCGAGCGGAGAGAGGCGAGGGGCTGCCTACAACTCCCCGCAGCCCTCGAGGTCGCCAGCACCACCGTGATCACGCCGCGCCAGGAGGCGCATAAAGGGCGTCACTGCTGCAGCGAGCTGTGACACGCTGCTTTTCCCGCACTGGTTCCTACAATCTGATCCGCTCTACGCACCAAGGAGAAGGCTGCAACATCAGCTTTCCCCCGGGCTGTTGAGACTCACCACCGCCACCCTCCCGCTGCCCTGCTGTCTAACGACACCTGATAGCGGGGCCGCCGAGCGGAGAGAGGCGAGGGGCTGCCTACAACTCCCGGTAGCCCTCAAGGTCTCCAGCACCACCGTGATCACGCCGCACCAGGAGGCGCATAAAGGGCGTCACTGTTCCCCCTCGCGGGACGCTGGGCGAAGCCTGGGCCAAGGGTGGGCCCGTCCTAGCCGGTCACAGACCGGAGGAGACTGGGCTGGGCCCACCCCCCTAAGAACCAACACAAGGCAAAGCCCCGATTAGTAAGTAACCCTGCGAACATATGTCATCTATGTTCTCAATTTAAATCAAGCTCACTCTATTGGCACTACTGTCTATTAGCACACAATGACTACCAGAGGCTCTAGGAGCAAAACTTTAAAAAACATGGCAACTACTGTAGGCCCCATTGATCTTTTCATCACTAAAGTGAATCAAACCATCGATCAAACGGTAATGCTGATCGACCGACGAGTATCCTACGAACTAGACCAAGCAAGATGCTCGTCAATGGGCATGCTAGCACAAGCACGAACCCCAAATGTCCTACCACAAAACAGTATTAACTTGGAAACAAATGCGGACATTCATGTGATTCCGAATACCGTTGATCTATCAGTATCTTTACAACTGTCAGACTCACAATTGACCCAAGGTCTCGAGCAGACCCCTGACATTTTTGCAAGTCCGCAGCCAACACTAACTGAATCTATACAGAGTGAATTAAGAGGGATTAGGGAAGGGGCAATCCCTAAACTGCCGCATCATAAAGAAACACTCCTAAAAAATTCAACTAATACAGCTGTAACAAATTTAGACCCTGATTCACTTCTCAAACTGTGTGACTCAAATAACGATCAAAATCAAAATAGTGGTAAATCTATTGCACCCACTGAATCTAACAGTAATACCAACTCCGATGTACTCTTAGTCGAAGATCACAACGACAGACCTAACTCTAAGCAGATCCACAAGAAACCGGTGGCTCCCATTCCAACAAAAAACTTCAACAACAATGCCAAGACACAATCTTCCTTATTAAAGGAAATAGCTGAAATAGTCAAATATCAGCTACAACCTATCCAAAAAAGTTTAGAAATCATAGAGAAGCAAGTAGCAATATTAGTTGCTACTTCAAAAACAACCTCTAATTTAAGAAATAAAGAACACCTAAACTTACCTGGACCCAATGTCATATCATGCAATGCAAAGCCTACAGATAAATCAAAACAATCAGCCATTAGCACGGCTACAACAAACAACACAAACGCAAAACCAGGAGAGCCAGCTAAAAAATCAAATAATTTAATTCCTTCACCAAAAAATAAGATCCCTCAAGAAACTCTCAAAACAGCTATAGGTTCACAAAACAAATCACCAGGAAAAGTTTCCAGAGCAAATGGTCCTGAAACAAAAGCTCTCTCAGCAAACACCCCCTCCATACTCCCTGCACCAAATACCCCCCGTCACGATCAGACACAGAGACAAACTAACAAACCAGAAAGACTAAATAAAAAACGGCCCAAACTAGTAAACCTCCCACCGGAAGCAGCACCTTTCGTAGTCATTCTAACCGGGGTCCCAGAATTAAGCAACGACACAGAGGAACCAACTTGGTCCTTATTAAATAAAACTTGCTACTGGCTGAACATTAACAGACCCAATCACCCAAATAATGTCACTAGAATCACTACAGCAAGAAGGGCCTCATGGATAGGTCATCAACCAAAAACAATACCCGGTGACTGTATAATTGTCAACCTTGAAAACCCTTGTGCTGTGGACTACATATGTTCTTGGGATTCATCGGGAAATAATGGAGGAATAAAGGTAAAACGTATATCCTTCTTCTATCCTCGACAAAACCATCGCTCTGAGGACTTTAATTGGCCCTCAGAATGGTCTTGGAACCAGCCTGATCACGAACAGAGAAGCTGGAACCAGGGAGACTGGGGCCAAGGAAACAACCATAGGAGTTGGCACCAGGGAGAATGGGGGCACGATTATAATGACCGGGGTGACTGGAATAATTATGGTAGGAGGGCACGTCAATTACCTCATAGGGATCCATGGTCTGGAATACCAACTTCTAACAGCTACAGCTGCTTAGATATGGTCGACTGACATTATGACCTTTCCGTATAACAACAGAGCTCACTCCAACAGGCCAGTCAAACATCCCAAGAGCAAGATATTTAACAAAGCTCATTGTACATCAAAAACCAGGCAACATGAACTAATAGTAACGACAAAATCTCAAATCATGGTAAAACAGGCTCAAGAATGTCAATGCCTTATTAAGGCTAGTATTAGACCCTTAATTATGTCACAAATTGCCCAAAAAGAGCAGACATACTCGCCAAACTTGAACTTGGAATCTCCCGTCATTCAATCAAATGAAGAAATCATTGCTCAGCCGAGGCCACCTGTCAATACCAGTAAAAATCTTGACAGGAACATGTTATTTTGGAACGTGGCGGGACTAGCAACCAAATATCTGGAAAAAAGTTTTCTAGAACTGGTCCACTTGAATGATATAATCTGTCTTCAGGAGACATGGCTTAACGATCCAATCCACCTTGTGGGATACAGAACATACTTCTCCCAGGCAATAAAATCAAATTCAGGGAGAAGTAAAGGAGGCTTAACTATATATATCTCCAACCTCTGGCCGTGTCGCGAAATAACACCTGTATTACTCCATCAGAACTATCAGATTATCAACATCAAAGGAATTAATCAAGAGGTTTATACCCTCATAAACTTCTATAACAACATGACCCTAATGGAGATGTCTAAGGCCTTAAATGAAATTTCTGACGAGACTAATGACTTAAAAATAAAATATGCTAAAGTCTCACATACAATAATCTGGGGAGGAGACTTTAATCTTCATATATGTAATAAAAGCGACGCCTCTACCTGTGGGATTACAGATGAATATGGAAATTCCCTATCTCATTTTTCCCACACTGCTGAAGGCACTAACATGCAGGCCATCATGTCCGAATTAGATATAGGGTTCGCAAACATGTTAAAAACGCCTATAACTCAATTCACCTCAACTTTTCATGGCAGAGGTTTTGAAACGTTAATAGACTATATCCTGATATCCAGTAACAAAGCCACACGCATAAAGTCCTTGGAAGTGGATAACAATGCACTTAGCGACCATTTCCCACTTAGACTAACGTTTCTAGAACCAGATCTTCGAAAGAAAACAGATAAGGCCTATCCCGGTTTGCTACATCAAGAAGCATTAACATTGGACAGATTAAATGGCTACACCCTTAAATGGGGTAAAGTAGATCAAGAACTTACCAGTGCGAAAATAATCAAAACATGTAGTAACGAAATTGACAAATGCCTAGACCCTTCTACAAAACCAACAGAGATCATGAACAGCTATAACGTAATAGTGAAAACCATAAGCAATGAATTAACCAGGCCCAATAAACAAAATAATACCTCAAGAAATGGCTGGTTTAATACGAAATGCACAAAAGCCTATTCTGATTTAAAGAAAGCTCTAGCAAAAAAACAAAGAAACAGAGAAGAGGTAATTGAATTAAGGAAGTCTTATACACAGGCAATCAAACAAAGGAAAAAGGAGATACAAGCAAACCTCTGGACCCAACTCCTAAAAAGCAGCACCCTAAAAGACAGTGCAGCCTTCTGGGAAACAGTCAAAACCCCTTTTCTAACAGATAACAACGATGGCCCCTCCTTGGATGTTGCCATAAGCGCAGAAGATTGGGTACAACATTTTTCAGGGTTTTTTGGAGAGGTCAAATCTACAGATTCAACTTCCCTGGATCCTCTCCCGTCGGTGAAATACCCAATAGAAATACATTTCACAATCAACGAAACAATGAACGCCATAAAGTCCGCTAAAATTGGCAAAGCACCAGGACCAGATTCTATTCCCATGGATTTTTACAAATTTCTACCAGATCTATGGTCTCCTCTTTTAGCCAAAGTGTTAAACGCAGCAAAAGATACTGACCCTTCTGACTCCTGGTCAACATCGATCCTGGTCCCTATTTTTAAAAAGGGCAACAGAGACAGTCCCTCCTGCTATCGCCCCATTTCCCTCCTGGACTCTATCGGAAAGATGGCAGGGCGTATACTTCTTGACCGACTCCAGGAGTGGTCAAAAGAGCAAGGGGTACTCTCAGACCTTCAATATGGGTTTAGGGCAGGTCTGAGTACCGTGGATCAAGTCCTGAACTTAACACTACTCGCTGGAAAATATGTAACAGCAAAAAAGTCCTGCCTACACATGGTCTACGTCGACCTCACAGCAGCGTTCGACTGTGTGGAACATTCAAAGCTTTGGACATTAATGTTGCAAATGGGGATCGAACCATCTATAGTATTTTTATTTATTTATTTATGATATTTGTAAAGCGCTTGCAAATACCCGTAGGCGTCTCGGCGCTAGAAATGCAAGTGTTGTCTCACCCTGATCAGGAAGTGCGGAGATGTAAATTACTGGTTAAATAGCCACGTTTTCAGTTTTTTTCTAAACTGAAGGAGCGAAGGGCATGTTTTTATGTGGATTGGAAGGGTGTTCCAGAGTCTAGGGGCCGCAATTGAAAAACGGTGATCACCCCAAGAAGCTGTTCGGCTACGTTGCACCAATAGTTGGTTGAGTGAGGTGGATCGGAGGGTTCTCGATGGGTTGTAGAGTATCAGTTGATTTTTAAGGAAACGAGGTCCTTGATCCTGTAATGTCTTGTAGACTGTGCATAGAGCTTTGAATTTCACCCTGTTGTGAATGGACAGCCAATGGTAATTTTTCAGAGTGTCTGAGATAGGTGCAAATTTGGGTCTTTTTGATAGTACGCGAGCGGCCACATTCTGCACGGTCTGTAGTTTTTTAATAACTCTGCTCTGAGCATTAAGCAGCAGACCGTTGCAATAATCTAGTGATGTCAAGACTAGAGAGGTGACTAGCGTTTTGGCTGCTGAGTCTGGTAGATACGGTATGATTTTTCTTACCGTTCTAAGTTTGAAGTGGGCGTTGGCTGCCACCTTATTTGCATGGGCCATGAAGTTCAGCTGGTCATCAAAAGTAACACCTAGGTTTCTGACTTTGACCGCAGGAGAGGGAGGTGTGCCTAAGGCCGATGGCCACCAATCGGCAGACCAGGCTGGTGAGAGATTGTCAAAGATAACCACCTCCGTTTTATCGGAATTAAGCTTCAGGCAATTCCTTGCCATCCACTCACCGATGGTGATCATCCCGGTTTTAAATCTCTCTGCAACCCTCTGTCCATCACCCTTTATTGCCAGCACCAGCTGGGTGTCGTCAGCGTATGAGGTAAGGCTCATCCCATGTGCTTTGATGACATTAGCAAGGTCCGACACATATATATTAAATAGTGTCGGACTTAGGGATGAGCCTTGGGGAACCCCGCACGGTAACGACAACTCAGCTGACTGGAAGGGGCCCAGTGTAACCGCCTGGGTTCTATTGGCTAGAAAGGAGGCGAGTAAGTCCCTAGCAGTGAGCTGAATGCCCATCCTCTCGACACGGTCGACCAAGATCTTGTGGTCGACCGTGTCGAAAGCCGCCGAGAGATCCAAGAGAACCAACAAGGCAGTTCCTCCTTGATCGCGGATGACTCTTAGTAGACTTTCTCCGTGAGTTATACACCGGAGCCACGGGAAAGGTTAGATTTGGGTCAGCAGGACAATTAACCAACAGCTTTCCAATTCAGAAGGGGGTCAGACAAGGGTGCGTGCTGGCCCTCTTCTTATTTACGCTCTACACGAACGGTCTTGAGGCTGCAATGCTAAAGGGCGTTAAAGATCTCCCAGAAGCCGGTCGTCGGCAGATTCCAGCGTTACTATATGCCGACGACGCGGTAATTCTGGCTCGAACACCAGTCCAGCTTCAGAGGGCTTTAAACAACTATTGCACCTTTATGACCAGTTTAAACTTAAAAGTGAATATAAGGAAAACTTATGTAATGCACGCCGGTAACAAAGGGAAAAAAGTGAAGAAAATCTACGTGGACAATTTGCCCCTTGAAAGAGCCAATACATATCCTTATCTTGGCATCACTATTGATGAGGCGTTGAATTGGAGAGAAGCAATCAATTCCAGAAAGTTAGCCCTCATAAGAACAGTTGGTGCTTTAAAAGCCTTTTCTCTTCGTTTGGGAAAAAGACCTCCGAACGAGATGATTAAGATATATAACGCAAAATGCATCAGTGCAGCCACCTTTGGAGCAGGAGTCTGGGGTACAACGAATGTTGAACAACTACAAAAAGTTGAAAACTCCTTTTTAAAGTTTCTATTGGCTGTTCCAAAAAGCACAACCACATTCGGATGTCACCTCGAACTTGGGGTACATTATATATCTGACATCATCAAGATCCAGCCTATCATGCTATGGCGCAGAATATGGGCCACGGACGAGTGCCATCTCACAAGAACAATAATAGAGGACTGCATGAAACTAGAGAACATGAAAAAGATAAAATGGTTGGTCTATGCAAAATCTTTTTTCACCGATATTGGCTTCCCGAGATTCTTTGATGACCCACTGTCTGTAACAGACATATCAAAAAAAGAACTAAAATCACTTTGTCTGTCGCATCTATCTGAACTACGGATGCTGTGTGAAATAGGCAAGCCATCAGTTCAACAATGCCTATTAATACAGTTGGTCCCAACCATCCAACCGTATTTGCAGTACGACTTGTCACAATTTGAAAAACTCCTCCTCACTCATTTCAGGTTTAATTTATATCATTATATGGTTTTATTTCCCATCCAGAACATATGGACTCATAATATCTCAGCGTGCCCCTGCGACCTAATGTCGCCACAGTCTACAATTCACGTCCTTTTCTTTTGCAAATTTTACACGCCACTAAGCAGGAGGTGGATATTACCACTATTAAAAGTTATGAACATTCGTAGATGTCGCCCTGCCTATTTGGCACTGCAATTTTTGGAAAATAATTTAATGACAAAATCTGTGGCACAATATTTAAAACTATGCATCAGGCACCGTATGAATTTATAAAAATATGTATCAGTTTTCTATCGAAAAAGGATCTTAAAAACGTTTTTTATAATACTGTATTTGTAACGAATGAATAATGGTTTTTAATATGTATTGTGTTTTTATGTACTTTTATGGCTTTCACAAATGGAAACCGAATAAAGATGTTTTGAGTCATGCTGAGACATTCATGAGTCATACATGGTGTAAGTCATGGGTGTCCAACGTGGGGGCGGGAGGTGTGGATTCATGCCGAATTGAAGGGTTTTAACATGAAATGCATTTGCATGTTGTGCGTCTAAGTGACGCATTTTTATATATCCGCTGATAATTCTCAAAATCTGTCAAGGATCAGCCCTTTCTGCTCCATTCCTGACAAACAGCTGGAGGAAATCTGGACGAAAAAATTGCACAAAAGCATGCAGAATCTCTTTAATTCTTTTTACATAGTATGACCAATTTAAGCCCGAGCTGTACTGACGTGTAACACGCCAATCTATATCACACGTCATTTATATTTCTTGAACATATCGATCCAACACACGTTAAACATGCTCTTGGTCATGCAAGGTCGGTGTTTGCATGTGCCAGATCTATGTGACATTACAAGCAGTGGTACCCAATGACGGCTGCAAATTGCTATGGAGGCAGGAAGCAATTATCTGATGGGGAAAATACCATGCCCAACCAAGCTGCACATATTAAGATGCCAACTGATATGTGCCCAGTGGGCAATGTGCCACAAACAACCTTCATGATGGCATATTGTCCATGAGGCAGCTAGGCTGCTAATTCTGTGCATGCAAGCACATCTTGTGAGGCATAGAGTTTATACATTGTGCATGATTAAAAGTCAGTGAATCTCCAGACATAAGTGCTTTGCACACAGCTGCCTGGTGCCAATTGGCAATGCCCTTGGTGGAATGAGGCCTGGATATGCTCCCCTGCACCTGGAGTGCTTATCTATCCATCCCTTCTTGCACACAACACATTTTGACTAACGATTTATTGATAGCCCTATAATTTGATTTTAAACTGTCTTAGGGAAGCATAAGAGAGGGCGGCTAAAAGTCGTACCGGATCTCCAAGAAGCGCTAGAAGCTGGGCTTGCTGTAGTACACTAACCAAACAATGCCCTTTATTTTTATTTTGACAGTTTGTAATAGTATGAACTGGGCCACGGACCCCATCTGAACATATCATGCATTTCAAGACATAAGTATAAAGCAGCCAAAAATGAAGTCACACAAATAAAATAAGAGGATTGTCACCAGCTCTATCTCCTTAATTATGTGAGAATGAATAATAAAAGGATCTTCTTGCCCAATGGCTTTTAATCACTCTCACCTTTATTGGCAGGGTATCTCTGATCAAGATGTCGATTCTACCTTTATTAATATTCTTGTTTTGTAATGTTCCTTTTTAAAGACATCGAATCTATGATCAGAAGTTTTGTTTGGGGGGGGGGGGGGGGGGGAAGCCCCTAGGGTAAAGCTGTCCGTGATCCAACTTCCAGTTGAGCAGGGGGGACTGGCTCTTCCACATTTAAAAACATACTATGTTGCAGCCTTTCTTGATTTAGTGGCAGGCCTGATAGGTTCAAAAAACAATCGAGACAGCTTCTTCTTAGTAAAAATTATACAAGAGTCTGATTCTCAAACCCAGGTATTTTTAAAGAATGCAAAACTCCCCAAAAGGACGAGATACAAGACCCTGAAATAATATTTATCTAGATTACAGTCCTTTTTTAAGAAAAATCTTAGTTCTTCAGCTTCCCAGTTTTTAAGCTTACAAGAATGTTTTTGTCTGGGCCTCCAAATTAGTAACAGTCAAATATTGAATTGGGAGAATTTGGGATTTCGGGAGTTAAGGCACTTCTTTGTTCTGAATAGAAATATTTTGTGGCAAGAAGTGCTGGATAGAGTTATTACTCCCGGGCGACCAACGCTTTTTGAACATTTACAAATTGTCCACTTCCTGAGAAGAAATATTGGTGGACTTCTTGCCTCAACGGGTCAGATAGTAACACTCCTATATGAAACCAAAATTAGCGGCATAGGAAATTGGTACAAGAGCCTCCATTGTGTCCGGCAATTAGACATGGTGGACCGCCATCTTGATAAAATAACTAGCCTAACACAATGTAACTTAACACATAAGGAATGGGAAATCACAAGTTTGCTAGGCTATAAATCATTACGTGCCGCTAATTTCAAGAGGATGGATCTTCTTGTCCCGTTGGCTAGCGTATTGGACTCCGGAAGCACTTGAGAAAAGGTTCCCGGAGGTCGAGAACAAGTGCTTTAGATGCCAAGCCGCTGGCCAGGGGGGTTGGCTTCATATTTTCTTTACTTGTCCCCAACTGAAATCTTTCTGGGAGGCCATACTCATAGACATTGAGACGGCTATAGGGAAAACACTGATACCCTCAGCCGAATCGGCCCTCTTTGGTATATCCAAAGACAGAGGTACTCTCAAAGGTGATGAGGAAATATTTGTGTTTATCTCTTGTGCAGTTGCTCGCTCCCTAATACTCCAAAATTGGAAATCAAAGGAACTTCCATCCCATTTAAAATGGCTTAACAAAATGAGGAGGTCATGGAATTTTGAAAAAGCCTATGCTTGCAGCTTGGGAGCAGTCAGGAGTTTCGAAAGGAATTGGAAGTATTTTGAGAATTTGGAGGAAATAAAGGGGGGTTAAGCTAGAAATTAGAATACTAAAACTAAATCTATACGATTCTAAAAGCAGTCTTGAAATGTTGGTAGACTCTATCAACAAGTCATAAGTGTACTCTTTTCTCTGTAATATTTGCATTCTTAGTAAATTTCTTAGCACTAGCACTTTATTCCAGGTTGGATTGCACTGTATTGCACTTGCACTTTATGATCAAAGTTTGCGGATGTTGCACATTGCTTGCACTTGAAAATTAATATTTTTTGTAACATTGACTGCTTATGAGTTTTAAGTATTTAAAATCCCCCTGTCTTAATTCGTTTTTTTATCCAGTTTTGTTCTAGTAGAAGAAGCTTTTAAAAATGTTGTATCCATTTCCATTGCTCAAATTGTTTATACATGAATTGTACCTTAAATATGTTCTGCTCAATAAAAAATGTATGTAGAAAAAAATAAAAATAAATAAGAGTTCCTGTTTGATTTTTGCAGGTGCCAATGAGCAGCTGCTTTTTACAGGAAGTGGGCGTTGCGGGGCTCTTGAAAACACAGAGTTGGAATCCCACTCTGACTTAGCACTGTGTTCCAGATGCTGTGATTATTTTTAGGGAGCGCGCATCCCCGGGTGGATTTATTCGTAGAGTAAGGGCGTCTTGTTTGAGGAGCTCCTTCTAATCTCGCATTTCAGCCCTGAGATAGCCCCATTGCCAGAAACGTAAGGGAGGGGTGATGCATGCCCCCTCCCCATTAAACATATTTTCGGCCCTGGGGGTTAGGTCTACGAGACATCTTAAGCCACAGGGAGAGGGGAGCTACGCCCTTTTTTTAAAAACTTCTGTCAATTATAACTGTTGAATGTATGTGTTTTTTTTAGTTCAAAACTTTAAAATTGTCACTATACATTAGTTTAAACTTTGCTTTTTGCAGATCAGTGTATCTATCTATCTATCTATCTATCTATCTATCTATCTATCTATCTATCTATCTATCTATCTATCTATCTATCTATCTATCTCTATATATATATATATATATATATTACCTACTGGCGGTCGCCAGTAGGTAGTTATAGTTAGGACCTATTATCCATAGGAAAATCGTAACATTCTATTCCCAATAATTTTGTTGCCAATTGACGAATCTTCGCGAAATGTTCAAAACTAATGGCCCGTTCCGGTTAGCTCATATCCTGAAAGTTTGGGGGTGATTCGTCAAGCGAGGGCTGGAAAAAAGGGGGGTCCCAAAACGCATTTTCCCCATGTTATTTCCCATAGGAAATTTTAGACGCGGCTACAGCCCGAACTAATGAACGGAATTTCACCAAATTTTGCAAAAAGGGAGACCTTGGTTCAGAAAGCGCCTTTTTTTTAAAATGGTGTAAATCCGTTCAGTGGTTCCTGAGAAATTAAAAAAATAGTGGTCAAAAAATCTTTTTCCCATAGGAAACTTTAGACACAGTTACAGCATAAACTGATGAACGGAATTACACTAAATTTGGCAAAAAGGTCTTGCTTGGTTCAGAAAGCGACCTTTTTAAAAATGGTGTAAATCGGTTCAGTGGTTTTTGAGAAATAAAGATAGTGATATCTAGAGGCACGGTGGATCCGCGCACCCTCCCGATCACGAGCTTTATTCTAATTGGCTGTCAACACTCCATACCAAGAAGTGTTGGCAGCCATCTTGTTCCTCGGTAGAACCGAGGCACATGAAAACTGGAAAAAAACAGCGAAAAACAAGAAAAGGGGGCAGGGTAGAAACACCCTGACCCCCTAGGCCTGCTCAGGGGGTCCCACAATGGCCCAAAAAGGGTGGGCCAAGTCCCCTGGGCATGCGAAAAAATTTGTGGAGGGGGCCCCAATCCCCCTCACACTGCCCCGGGGACCGCCACCCCTGGGGCTTTCTGTAAATATTTGCGGGGAGGGACACAGCCCTCCCTGCAACCCCGGGGACCACCACCCCCGGGTCTTTCTATAAATATTTGTTCACTACTACCAGTGGAATTTCGAGTTGTATCAGGAAGATATAAATATGCTGAGTCTCTCGTCTGCCGTGTCTGGATTATGGGTCAGAGTTTCTAGTTTCCTGCAGGTTTTCATCTTGATGGAAAATCTTTCCGGCATATCACTGCCTCAGTCTAAATTACCCTGTGATGGGCGCTTCTAATGCAGCTTGTGTTACAATGAGAGTGTTGCAGGGCACCCCTGTGGTGTATCTGGGGTGGGGGTGGCAGGGTCTGAGTACAGCAGCTTTCATTCCTGCAGCTGCCTTCACACCTCCTCCATGGACCAATAAGCATCCCTTAAACACTGCACGGAGAGTGAGAAGTAAGCACCTGAAAGGAGAAAGAAACAAACAAAAAAACAAATGACTTACCTCTGGCTTTAAGCCGACGAGTTTCGAGGTGCGGTTAATGTTTAATTTGAGGTATCAAATGTTCGAACTTGAAACATTTTCACTCCCTTCCCTTTTATTTCACTAATTTGGGTTCTTTTTCCTCCGTGGGTTTTTCTGTCATGGTTTAGTCTTTCACTTCCCCTGCTTTCACCCTTTTGCGTTTTCTGTCTCTTGCTTTAGGTCAAAGTTTGAAGAGGGAAAGTAAGAGAACAGGCCCCCAAAACTGAGTGCCAGGGGAACTTCACTGTTAAACACCGGCTCAAATTAGGCACGGATGACACAGTACTATGAGAAACACACACTGCCATCCTCCTCAACTCCAGAGATCTCATTTGTGCCCCTCACAACTACCCACAACGTGAACTCACCCGGGCAACTGATTTCAGAGCATGTACAAGAGTCATGCTGCGTAAAAGAAATGCAGAAAAAAGTCAATATTCTTAGGAAATGCAAGATAAGATAAAACGTGAAATGCAGCAGAGATTGCATCAGACAGGATTACCTTTCCGCAATAAAGTTTACGACGTGACTGTATAGAGCCCAACTTTTAATTACGGGGTCTGAGACCCAGCGTCCCCCCTCCCACCCTGTGTGAATCAGTGGAAGGGCAAGCGCTGCGAAAGCGCAGACACACAGTGTGCCCCTCCTCATATCAGTTGGGCGGACTCCCCGTCTGGTGCTGGTGCCCCTCCCTCCCTCCCTCCCTACCTTAGCAGATCCAAAGCTTCCCTGGGTGCAGGTAACGGTGCTCCACCCTAAAAGACAGCTCTGAGTGTCAGTCAATGAGAAAAGGGGCTCCCTCCCCCTCCCTGGTGCCGGTATGACCTGCCGAGCCCACTCCCAGGACCGGAGTTTTGGCTCGGTCCCGCACCTGCCACCATGCTGCTGCTCTCACCTGTAAGTACCAGCCGCCCCTGAGGGGGTTAATACTATATAATGCTCTGGCTACCACTATGTGTATGCGTAGGTATGTTTTCATTATGGATTTGTATCACTCTAAGAGGGTTCATGGTTTTAATGACATTTGTCTGTGGCCCTGGGGATGGGGTCCCCAGGGCCAATTAAATAGGAAAGGAAGGGGGGCAACACAGCCCCCTTCTTAAAAAAATAAATAAAAAAAAAAAACAGCATCGCACCAGAGGCCCCGCCCCCTCCCTGCATCACATTTGACTGATGACATTTGAGATGTCATCAGTGATGTCATCAGTAATGTCACTGACCATGTCATGAGTGATGTAATATGTGACGTCATCAGCAGTGCATTGCGGGGGCGTGAGTTATAGTTAGCTGAATTAACTATAACGAGGGAATTTCTATGGTTTTGTACGAGTGAAATGCCCAACTAACTATAACTTTCCCTAAAACCTATGGTTTTTTCAGTGAATATATATATAGAAATAGATAGATAGATAGATAGATAGATAGATAGATAGATAGATAGATAGATAGATAGATAGATAGATAGATAGATAGATAGATAGATAGATAGATAGATAGATAGATAGATAGATAGATAGATAGATAGATAGATAGATAGATAGATAGATAGATAGATAGATAGATAGATAGAGAGGTACATCTCAACCAACTCCAGTCTTCCATTAAAAAATACAGATACTGACACCACAAGAGAAATTGACTTGAAAGTTTTTAATTTAGCTATAATGTGTTTCAGCAGTTACTGCTGCCTTGGTCAACCACAATAGGCACCATTGCTCCTGCCTTTTAAATAATGGAACACATGATGTTTACACATAATAGACATAGTAGAAACACTTTTGCAAAGATTACAGCATAGTCTGTTTTTTTTCTTTTACTAGTTCATCTGTTACTCTTCTATTTTTTTTCATAATTCATGTACAAAGTGCTTGTGCTGTGCAATATACTAATTCACTACAACAGCTAATTGTCATATCTAGACAAAATGGGTGTAAAGTGTGAGTGCTATGCAGAAATAGCATTGTTGCTGCAGCTCTCTCTACCATTAATGGTTTATATTAAGGTGCAAATGCTGTCTACTCTAGCCGCTACAATTTTTCAAAGTGCTAGGGCTGTGTTAAAATATACATACCACCATTTCTACAATAAAAAAATGATTGAGATGTTATAATATTTCTAAAACTAATTGGTGTTCGCCACTGGGTAGTTATAGTTAGGTCAGCTGTTCCTTAGGAAAAGCGTTTTTTGTGTTGCTAACAACTTTGGTACCGTTTAACTAACCTTACCACCAAATTACTACTTTTTGACTTGTTTATGCATGGCAATTTTCTGGGTGATCCATCAAACAGGAGCTTAAAAAAAGGGGGTACCAAAACGCTAAAAATCCATGCATTTTCCATCAACCTCTTTACAAAAGTCTACAGCAAAAACTGGAATCACTCTGAATTTGGCAAGAAGCTAGATGTTGGTACGCAGATTGAGTTTTCTGTGATTTAGTGTAAATCTGTTCAGTAGGTTTTCAGAAATGAAGGTTAATAAAAATATAGATTATCTGGACGGTTGGATCAGAGAGATGCTCAACAGACTCTTGCGGAATGCCAATTTCAAAATAAAGCATTCTGATTGGCTCAAAACTTTTCTTCTCTTGAGCCATATATCTCCTGTTTGAGCCAGGCTCCAACGGGAATAAGCGCTCTGGTTGACTGCTAGCAACATGAGAAAACATATACTGCGAGCCATTACAGGACTTGGGGACTTAGGGGCATATTATCAAGGGGGTTTATCTCCGCTTTTTTGGCTTTAAAAGCCAAGAAAGCAGAGATAACATTATCTCCCTATTACCTAGCTGTCGCTAACGCCAGTTAGCGACAGCTAGTAGGAGATAGCGACCATCTTGGGCCCCGCTTTGCATGTCAGTGAAATTTATCACTAATGACATGCAAAGTGGGCGTGCCAAGATGTTAGCGACTGGAAACAGTCGCTAACATCGCTATCTCCTATTACCAACTTTTGGAGATATACGTGCTAAGCGGGAATATCTCCAAAAGCTAACACCTGCCCCTGAGCAGTTCTTAGCCATGTTATCCAATGGTAGGTAGATAACATGGCTAAGAGCATTAGCTTGGTAATGAATAAATATTGCTGACTTTTCAGCGATATTCATGCATTTCGGCCGATTTTTATCGCTTAGGAGATAAGCCTTGATAATAGCAAAGGTTCCTAAGCGATAAAAATCGCCGCAGCTCGGCGATAAAAATATTGCCGCTAAGCCAACATAGCGATAATTATCGCTAGTTGTTGGTAATATGCCCCTTAGTCCCCCATCTTGAACATGTAAAAATAAATATATGAGGCAGGGTAGGGATAACCTGAATGCCCTGATCCTCTATGTTCCATGTGTAGACCCAGAGGGACACCCCTCTCCCCATAGCCAGGAACAAATAACAAAATCTGCAAAACTAGCAGTGATCCAGTGGGACTACCATGGATTGTAAAAATAAAACCAAAATAGTGGCTGCGCCTCTTTGTTTGATGAATTGAAGTGGTCATGTGGCCCCCTTCCCTAGCCCCTAAAGTCCCCGAGGAGCCCCTTCCGGGGTCGAAATTACTGAATGTAGGGAAGGTATACGCTGAGCCCCCCTCCTCGAGCCATCATAGGCACCAAGGAGCTCACCCCCGGGACCAAAAGTATTGATAATGGGGAAGGCGGCCACATGGATCCCCTACCCAAGTCATCACAGGCCTGGGAGAGCCCACCTTTGGGGCCTACATTTCTGAAAATGGGGAGGCGGGCCATGCAGCGCCCATCCACGAGCCATCACAGGCCCCAGGAAGCTCACCCCATGGGTCGAAATTTGTCAAAAAAGGGAGGTGACTGCATAGGGTCAGAGCCTCTAAAGCAGGGCTGCTAAAGTAATTAAAAGGAGGGGGGCCATGTGGCATCCACTCTTGCCTTTGAGTCTCAGATTCCATGTTCCCACAAACTTGAGCAGTGATATACAAAGTAATCTGAATCACAAATATGTATTTTTTGTGGATTCTAAACTTGAGCAAATAATGCTGTTTTACTGAGGAACAGGCGTTTCTCTCTTTCGATCAATCCTTGTTTCACATCGTTTTTCTTAATAAATCCTTTCAAAATGATGATGACATTGCAGCAAATGTTGTACCTTGATTGCTGTGTTATGGAGCATTAAGTTTAATTTCAAATTTTTCAAGAAATTCATGTTTTGTTCCTTTTTAATTAGGTGCTTTAATGTTTTCGGGTTTGTGTTAACACATTCACAGATATAGTTTATTGCTCAACATTTTGCATATATATTTTATAAACTTCAGCTATGATTTTCGTGGTGACTAATGAAGAAGTGTACAGTAGAAAAGGTGTTAACTGCATGGCTATCCTTACCCTACATACACCCTACGATCTTAAATGCTGCTTAAACCTAATGCCTCTACCCTTATCTATGCACTCTAGTACCTTTAGCTTGCTTATACACTGGTTCTTCTTTCTCTCTTCCCTAATGCTGCTACATTGTCTCCTTTTCTTCTAGAGTGTTATTTGAATGTTTTTATCCCCCTTTATAAGAAATTGGATTATTCATTGGTGTGAGTTATTACACACCTCAAGAAATAATCACAACCCTGACTACCTAAATTAACCTAGCCCAACCTCCTGGCAGCTATGGCATAGAGCACTTAAACTTAACTTAGGGCAGTTTATCATCATTTATGCAGTACCAACACAGTAAATAAGTAAGAATGCAAGACAATAAAAATCCTAAACTGAATTAGAAAATTAGAGTACAATTTAATAAACGAAATGACACCAAAATGACAAAAATCCAATAAATGGAACCAGAAATAGGATTTTTTTTAAATCTTAGGTAGAAATAGCACCAACAAGCACACAGAGCAAATGATAGTCGCATTAGACTGGGACCTAGGTGCAAATTGAAGCTGACCATTATAGGCGAGGGTCGATACACCAGCCAGGTTCACCCGTGGCATAGAATTTCCCTTCTGACTTAGTCCTTTAAATCTCAATCCACCACAGAAGTACACTTCTAAGTCCCCCCCCCCCCGCCGTACCTCAAGGGAGGCCGTTAGAGACTCACAGGGTGTGAAGCGGAGGCCAACAGCAGAATCCAGTCCAGGTCCAGTTGTCACTAGTCAGATGGGCAGTTGCAGGAAAAGCTTTGTTCTATCCCTGTAACTTTAACAGGATGTCAGCACTATGTGCCTTGGAGTCCACGTATTTGTCTTCGGTACAAAAGGTATAAAAGGGAACAAATCTAGTTCTTCTGGGCTCCTCTTTGGTCACAAACATCAGGCACAGTCCTTCTCTGTTCTTCCTCAGGTGAGAGAGAGTGTTTTGACGTGGGTGCCTGGAAATACCATATTTATGCCCGGCACAAGCTAGGGGATGGAATGACTCCTGGGCACACCCTAAAAATAAGGTAATAGTCTCAGGCCAACATACCTACTTTGTGCATTTTCAAGAAGGTGAAAGCATTCAGCCACACTCAACTTAGGCTCTGAGGGCTGGGGCTTGTATGTGGGGGGTGTACTATGGTAATTCTAGTGTCCTCCCATATCTAACATTAAAATCCAGTTTGAGGCAGCCACTGTACCCAGAATAAGCCCAGATACAGAAGTCTGCTACAAAAAAGTAGGGTCTTCCAGCAACCAGACAGTGGATACCCAAGAACTGATTGGGCATCTTGTATCCCTTCCTTTCAAGTACACTCCCAGTCTATATGTGAAACCCAGAGACAGAGATCTAGTGGGACAAAGCGGGTCATTCAGCAACTAAACAGTGGATAAACAACAATTATCTTGGCATCCTGTATTTTGACTTTGTAGTATGCTCCAATGTGTAATATGTAAACTCAGCAGATGTGTCAAGCAAAGCGTGACACTCAAGCAGGATTTGAAACTGTAATGCCCAAAGGGAGTTTCAGAGTAATCATATCTGCCCATTCAGGTCAGCCTAATATTTGCACTTTGGGGGCATTTCACACCTATTCATATGCTAATCCATCGCTGGGAGAAGTTTGAGAGCAAATTCAAATTAGCCTCTAGCAACTTCAGTTAGGGACAATATAACTTTCTAAAAGTTACTTTTCGTTATTATCTATTAAAATCCGACTTAACCATTGAATTGGAATTTTAATCACTATTAAAAAATGGTGTTCAGTTATTTTTCTAGTTAGTACCATTCCTGAGGTACAATATTAGGACCGTTTAATTGTACTCTGGTTTTCTACACAGGACAGCTAGGTCTGTAACAATGAAAAATAGCTTGTGGGTGGTAAGTCACTTTATCAACATGTTAACATTACATTTCTACATGTTCTACCTTTAAATACTATGCATCCTGCCTTGTGAGTGACAAGACCTGCATGGGTGACTTGTTAATATTTCAAAGGGAGGTTTTGGCCTGACATACGGGTTTATTTTGACAGCTAGATTTGCTATTTGTGCACTGCTAGAGTCATGCTACAATGATAAGCCTGACACAGTGGGTGCCAGAGTTCATTAGTGCCGCTTTACTTCCAGGCCACATTGGTAAATCTTATGCCATATACCAGGAACTTATAGGTAAGTTAAATTTACCAGTTAGGAGTATGCCAGTGCAATCATGTTTAAAGGGGCAGCACAGGCACTTTACTAATCCCTAATTTTTCTGGCGACAGTAGGGATTTCCGGTCTTGCCCTGGAATGGTTCCGCTCCTTCCTGAAGGACAGATCCTTCCGGGTGTCAGCTCCCCCATTTCTTTCCATCGAACAGGGAGTCCCTCAGGGCTCTGCACTTAGCCCATCCCTTTTTAATCTATATGTGCAGCCACTCGCGGCAGTGGCTAAGGAGTGGGACCTAACGCTGGTGTCATACGCAGATGACACGCAGCTGGTCATCACTCTCACCGAAGGTCCTTCTACTTCGGCCTCAAGATTTAGGGATGGCCTGGCTGCAGTAGCCCAGTGGATGACGGACAACTGCCTGCAGCTTAATGCAGGCACGACGGAGGTGCTGCTCCTCAGAAAGAATACCAGCTACTGGAATGAGCACTGGTGGCCCTCGTCACTGGGCACCATTCCACCACCTAAATCCTTGGTCAAAAACCTAGGCGTCTGGATGGACTCCTCGCTTAGCTTCCAGACCCACACAAAAAAAGTGGCAGCTACTTGTGTGGGCCTGTTGAGGAGCCTCAACCCAATACTCGTTTTTTTTTACTCTAAGGTTCGCCAACTCATTGTCCAAGCCACAATTCTCTCCCGCTTGGACTACGCCAATGTTTTACTTCTGGGCGCCAACAAAGTGGAGATAGCGCGACTGCAACGCATGCAGAACTCTGCGGCAAGAGCCTTGGTTGGTCTTCCCCGCAGATGTTTGGTCAGAGCTACTATTCGAAAGTTGCACTGGCTACCCATCGAATCCCGAATCCAGTTCAAAACCCTCATCATGACATATAAAATCCTCAAATCCGGATGCCCAGAACTTCTGCGCCCACTCCTAACACCGTATGTGCCACAGCGCAACCTGCGCTCATTAGGCCAGCACCTATTGATTGTACCCCTTACAAAGCTATGCCGTACTGGCGGTCGTTTCTTTAGGGTTTTGGGAGCCAAGCTCTGGAACGCCTTGCCACTGAACATTCGTTCTTTATAAAACCTGTCTGCCTTCCGGAGAGCCATTAAGACCCATCTGTTCCCCTCTCCTTAGGACTCCTGTCTGTCTTCCTCCTTTCTTCCTCAGTATAGCTAATGTGGTTCCTTAGCGCCGGGACGCCTCTGAAGTACCGGGTTTTTATGGACCCGGCGGTGCCAGGGAGAACACCTGAAAACTTCGAGTCCTTCCTGTTTCAGACTACAGAAACACAGAGTCTTCTTGGTGAAGTCAAAGATCGTATTTATTGGCTGCAACCAGTAACAGGTATCCTAGAAGTACAACGGCATGTATGTTCTCAGGAGACTGCTCAACCTACAAAATCGGCGTTCTCTTTTTATACACGATATCGTGCTTCAGGCAAATATTCCTTATTTTATGGCTGGCTTATTCACATATTTTCAATACAAAGAGAAAAGGAGAGTCATGATGCCAAACACATATTTCAGTTCGTCCAGCCCATAATTGATTACCCAGCAAGACCCAGTATTTCCATCAGATATCGACAGACCCCTAATAAAATCGGGCACCTCCTCCTCGTAAAGCAGGTCATAAAGCAACAGAAAGGGACAGGTGTATGTAAGATTAGGCATGGTTTGTGTGCGATGAAAGGTTTATGATATGTTGTGCTTTGATACTGATCTCGCTCGGCCACTGGGAAAGGACCTGGCCAAACAGGTTTGGCTGTAGGCAGTGGAGTCAGCTTGCCCAGGTCATGGCGGAGTCAGCAAAGGTGTACGTGTCCTTCAGGCTCGTCTTGGCTTTAGTCATTGCCTTATGTGAGGGCAATCACAAAATGGATGCCGTTCACAAAATGGAACCCGAGGGTTCGTGACGGAAATGCTGATTTCAGGGTGATCCCAACATTCGATCGTGACGAAAAGTGCTTGTGTATACCGCACTCGCTATTCGCGGTTCGCGGATACCAAAATCGTCATGAATCGACGATGTTTATAACACAGGTCCAGAATTCTCAATACCACAGACCCTCGTTTTGCCCTTAAAAAGGCAATAACCTATACTCAATTTAATCTGAGTCCAGGTCTGTGTTCATAAAGTCATTGAGATGTTGCTGTAGCATCATCCTATTTAGCTCGTTTCTTGATACATGTTTCCTTACACATGATGTAGCACAGAGGCCACATATTGCAGGAGCGCACTGTACACACAGACAGAACAGAAAAAGAATGGCTAAGACCATCCCAATGACTATCAGAATCTTCTATCCCCAGGCGGATATCAGTCCCCAGAACCACCCCACCAATTACATCTCCTTTATCCGTGTGGATAGATTCTGAGATTTTATGCAGTTCGGAGATGGCCTGGTAGACTGTCGGGGCGTTATCTGGGATGAAGATGCAGCAACTTGATTGGATCACTTTACATACCCCACCTCGGTCTGCAAGTATGACGTCTAGTTCGACCCTGTTTTGGAGAGTCATAAGGCGATCCGACTGGAGCTCGGCAGTCAAATTGCTAAGGGCACCGGCTGTTTCAATGATAGTGGATTCGACCACCCTTGTCAATTGCCTTATGTCCCTGCTGTTCACCATAGGCCCCCAAAAAGGCAGAAAACCCCTTAAGAAATCTCCAAATTCTTGTCCGGCAGTGTCATCTTTACTCATGATACCTCTAACTATCCTTGTCCTATGGTAATCTGCGGCGGCCGTGTAGGTGGGAGGCAAGAGGAACGAAACAAAACATGTGCCCGAGAAGTCAGGGGGCAACCATGTATAGGCTCTATCATGGCAGATGAAATAGGTGTCCCGAGCTGCCAGGAACGAAGGGGAAGTCTGAGATGCGAAAACATATGTCTCAGTGCAGACACTTCTCCCTAACTGAGCTCTGGGATTTTTACCATTACCTTGCAGACACAGGCGACCCTGATGGGGTACTATCCAAATTGGGGAGGACCTCTTTGCTCGCTGGTTCTCACTCAAAGTGACTCTATACCCTGTTATGTTCCATCTATCATAAGCCTGCAACTCATCTCTTGGAATCATTGTTTACGAATCGATGTTCCTGCTCATGTTCGTTATTCCCACTACCAATGCTTTGTTGCTCAGGTTACTTCTCGTGGAACGTGTGGGATATGGTTCGATGGCGTATATGAACATTGTTTGAAATGCCCACAAAGAACCATTGAAACTAAACGGTAAGACCAAGTACGGGATACCCTTATCTGTCGTATGTGGCATGAGACCACACACCCAACAATTAGTTGTGTTAACTACTAGCTGGTGTTGGTGCAGGAGCTGAACAAAGGAATTATTAATAAATTCGGATCTCCTAGCGGACTCGTGTTCAGGCAGAGGGTGGAAAGAATGCGGGGAGGCAGTAGAAGGAGGTGTAGGTTGTACAGTAGGCATAAACATTACTTGAAAAGAGAATGTCACATAACCAATTAGGAACATCATTAAGCTCAATAGCAAAAACAAACATAATATTAAAAAACGTTTAGTTGTAGTCAATTTACATAATTTCTGTCTGAAAGTTATTGTCCGTGCAGGTCTCTCCAACTCAAGGAAATCCATCCTCTCTATTTGCTGCCCGCGGTGGTAGGTTGATTCTGCTAAAGAATGCTTCTGTCAGTCCAGGGCAACTCCCTTAGACCAACCAGAACCGTCGACCTTATGTCTCAGGCTGCACTCAGAAGACTTTAAGCAACCGCGGCCTTAGCAGCTGAACCTGGATGGTGGTTCAAAAGAAAAAAATTAGTAGATCCTCGGTGAAGAGCTTAACCTGCAACCAGTAAAAATCATAAAAAAAACTATTTTGCTTTTTATTTGTCCATGACTCTTGGTCTCAAATTATAACGGTTTCTTTCAGGGAGTTCTTGATTCTTGAACAATAGTTCAGGCTCTGTAGTGTTCAATCGAATTGACGGTGGCACAGCTTCTTGCAACATATTATAATTTTTCAGTTCAGAAGTTGTTCTTTCTACACGAGCGTTGCTGAAAGGTAGAAGGCGTGGCACAGTCTCCGTTTCAGAGTCAGCAATCCCCTCCTGGACCCACCGGTCGTACGGCGAGGGCTACGGAACCCGCTTACAATGGGCACCGTGCACCCAATTCTTTTTGCCGTGGACACGTACTGCAGAGCGGGTAGCCAACAACACTTGGAAGGGTCCGGACCAGCGAGGCTGCTCGTTCTTGGTTCGCTGGAAGTTGCGCACCAGGACCCAGGTGCCAGGTTCAATTGCGTGGCCTGGATCGTCAGACGCTGGCGGTAAGGAGCTGTGGTCCTGTTGGTGTAAGACACGCAATTTAGTCGTCAATTCGTACAAATAATCAAGCAGTACAGGGTGTTCTACTTTGCTAAACCTGGTGGGCCTTGGCACTCCCCAAATGTTGGCCGGACGGCTCAACACTATCTCATACGGACTAAGTCCCAGTCGCGAATGCGCAGTCATTCTTGTTGATAGGAGTGCTAAAGGCAGGGAGTCAGGCCATTTAAGACCAGAGCTTGCTTAAATCTTGGCCAATTTCAGTTTTAATGTGCCATTATAGCACTCTACTAATCCAGCTGATTGGGGGTGATTTGCAGCATGGAACTTCTGATTGATGCCTAGCCCTTCACATACTCTCTTCATCACTCGACCCACAAATTCACTTCCGTTATCACTCCAGACCATTCTCGGCATTCCAAATCTAGGGAAGAACTCTTTGACAAGGGCTTTAGCTGTGGACAAGGCAGTGTTGTCCTTTAAGGGGTATGCCTCTACCCATCTTGAAAAGGCACAAACAACAACGAGTACGTATTTCAAATTGTTGCACCTTCCCATGTGGATGAAATCTAGCTGCAAAACCTCGAACGGATACGTTGGAGGCGCAAAATGACCAGCTGGAGTTGGGGTTCCCCTACCAGGATTGTTTGTCAAACACACCATGCAATTCTTGACCACATTCTCTGCACACTTGGATATACCCGCATTTTGCCATACCGGAGCTAACAGCTTACAAATCCCTTTCACACTGATATGAGCCATACCATAGCCATTGTCACCACTGCAAGCACATACGCATCGGGCAACAACCATCGTTGGTGTTCTGACAATTCGACCCAACAACCATTCGCATCCAATCTACCTTTACTTTCTCTCCATTCATTCAACTCTTTCTCTGAAGCTTCAGCTTGAATCGACTTCACGCTCTCTATCGTGTCTTCACACATTCCAACATCACCAACCCATCTCGCAGGACCTGCAAAATACATTCGACTCATCACATTTCTTGCAGTTTCTTTCGCGACTTCGTCGGCAAATGCATTACCACGACCGACATCATCCGTGACCTTTTTGTGTGCACTGCACTTCACAATCGCAACTTGTAACGGCAAAGTAAGTGATTCAAGGAGCTCATTCACCAACTGACCATGCTGAATCCTAGCACCGTGTGAAGTCAGGAAACCACGTTCACGCCACAATCGTCCAAAACTATGAGCCACTCCAAACGCATACTGACTGTCAGAGTACACATTCACTCGTTTGCCTTTTGCCAACACGCACGCTCTTGTAAGTGCAATCAACTCTGTGGCTTGCGCTGAGTTATGTGGGATTCGTGCCGCTTCGACAATTGTATGCAAAGTCGTGACAGCATATGCCGCAGTCGTATTGCCATTCGGAAGCTTAAAGCACGAACCATCAACCCACAAAGTACCATCACATTCAGTAAGCGGAGTGTCGCTCAAGTCTGCTCTCCCTTTCGTTTCTTCTTCTGTCCTAAAGAAACAGTTGTGCTGCTTTTCAGCATTCTCTGTCTCAACTGGGATCGGCAACAACGTGGCTGGGTTTAATGAGCTGCATCTTTTAATATGGACATGGCTTGCTAGCAAGGTTAACTCATAACCTGACAATCGAGCACTAGTTAAGTGCTGTGTCTTGGTTCTATTCATCAAAGTGTCCACCGCATGTGGCACCATCACGATCAACGTGTTGTTCATCACTAACCCAGCAGACTGTCGACTAGAAACAGCTGCCGCGGCTGTGGCCCTCAGACAACTCGGCAACGCCCTAGCTACCAAATCTAAAGTCGACGAGAAATACGCGCATGGACGTTGCTTGTCCCCAAAAGACTGCATTAACACTGATAATGCACATCCTTCTTTCTCATGGACATATAGTGTAAAGGGCTTACTGTAGTCTGGGGTACCCAACACAGGAGCCGAACACAACGCATCACGCAACTCGGAAAAACTTCTCTGACACTCTTCAGACCACGGAATGGGATTCGGTGTATCCTTACACGTTAATGCCACCAAAGGTTTGGCCAACAGGGAAAAATTTGGTATCCGTTGCCTACAATATTATGTAATGCCCAAGAAAGTACGCACTTCTCTCTGTGTCTTTGGCACACTCAATTCTGCAATCGCCTGAATTCTTTCTGGGGTCAGTTTCCTTCCCTCCTTCGATAAGAGGTGACCTAAGTAGGTTACTTCTTGTCGACAATATTGTAATTTAGATAGAGACACTTTATGATGTAAATCGGACAAATGACGCAACAATGGCAAGGTAGTTTTTTTTACAAATCTCCTCTGTATCTGTAGCAACTAGCAAATCGTCGACGTACTGGATAAGCATAGCGCCATCAGGTAAAACAATCCTGTCAAGCTGTGTTTTCAAAGCCTGACTGTATATCGATGGACTTTCACAGTAGCCCTGAGGAGCGCGCTTAAAGCGGAAACTTCGCCCTCCTAAACTGAAGCCGAAAATGTCTCTGCTCTCCTCGGCAATCGAGATGCTAAAGAAAGCATTCTTCAAGTCAATCACCGAGAACCAAGTGGCTGAAGCTGGAATCATAGTCAATAGGGCAGTGATATCAGGGACAATGGGAAACTGTGGCACAACAACTTTATTCACCTCTCTAAGATCAATCACGAACCTGTAAACAGGTGGCTGGGAAGGATCAGTACGCTTCAAAACAGGCAGAACAGGACTATTGCAAACGTTGCCTCTCGTCTCTTCAATCACATCCTTTTCGATCAGATCATAAATGATCGCTAACAACGCCTTTTCACCTTCGCTAGAGATCTTGTATTGGGGAATGCGCGGCATTCTAACATTGGCTTTTAATGTCACAACATATGGCGGTATTTCCAAAAGTCCCACATCATTAAGACCTTTAGCCCAAAGAACATCCGGGAGACAAGACAATTCTGTCGGGAGCATGTCTTTCGATAAATACATCGGAGAAACCACTTTCTTTCCTAGTGTAAGTCGCACTCCCGAAGGAGAACAGTACAAAGTCGCATATAATCTTTTCAATAGGTCCAATCCTAATAAGTTTTCACCTCAACCCGTCGTCAGAATAAGGGGTGCTTCAAGTTCACAAGGTCCAACAGAAAGAGACATAGGGCTGGAAATCGGGTTCCTAACCGGGGCGCCAGAAAAACCTACTGAAACATTCATTTCGCCAGACAAAGGTGCGCCAGGGAGTTTCGAGTGCATAATAGAACTCTTTGTAGCACCAGTATCCAACAGAAAAGGTTCTGACACACCTGATGTAATAACCTCAACATAGGGTCCAC
This sequence comes from Lissotriton vulgaris, assembly GCF_964263255.1. Taxonomy (NCBI): domain Eukaryota; kingdom Metazoa; phylum Chordata; class Amphibia; order Caudata; family Salamandridae; genus Lissotriton; species Lissotriton vulgaris. The sequence continues at coordinate 1,060,072,921 of NC_141698.1, read as the reverse complement.
TCTGATCTACTGGAACTGAAACCACTCCCTCTCTTTGTCCATGGCTGTCCTAGCAGTCAGTATTATTCATATCCTCTTCTTCTGCATAGTAGTCATCAGCATAGTACTGAGCCGTCCTACCAGATGCATTATTCTGCTGATCAAAACTATTCATAGAATTCTGAGATGGAAAGGATCCCACGTTGTGTGGGAACGCACTGCGTCCCCTCCCTCTAGGAGCCTGTTGAATACTTCGACCTCTTGCACCAGGAGCACCGTTTGTGCGCTGTAACAAAACCGGACAACTATTCTTAAAGTGACCCTCTTTCTTGCAATACGCGCACTGATTGGGTCCATACTGTAAGCGTTGTTGAGGAAACTTGTTTCTTTGCGAGTTCCCCGAATATTGCTGAGGCTGTTGATAATTGCGCTGACTATTGGTACGGGGCGGATAAGCTTGTTGTAAGAGAACCTTAGTCTTTAGTTCTTTAGTCTTCTTATCCGCTTTTTCTAACTCATCTTTGCGCCTATTTTCATAGTACTGGGCCGTAGCTAAAATCTGTGCTGACGTGGAAACAGCCCAAGCACTCTCAGAATCCTTCAACTTATTGCACAATTCAGGAAGTAAATTATGTACAAATTTGTCGACGAACAATCTCTGGCCACCCTCAGTAGCCATATCCTGACCACTATGATCTGCAAACGTTTCTTCAAACCGCGTGAAAAAGTCAGACACAGTCTCATCTTTCTTCTGCTTACATGCAGACAACTTGTCCCAGTTAACGCGCAATTCGGGCATTAGAGTTTTCATATAAGTAAGGATTCTACCAGGTAGTTCAGAGATTAAAGGCTCGGGTTTAGCACCACCAACTTGTCTGTTATCTATAGCAGCAATATTAGCCCATGTATCACCTAACTCCTGATCGTGATCCGTATGACGGATCTTTCCCCATAAAGGCTGTTGGACAACATTTCCAAACAACATGTCTATATCAGCTAAATTCATAATGCATGAGCCTATAGTTTGTGACAATTCCTTATAATACCCTGCAGGATTTTTACGGGGGTCAGGTAGTGTTTGTTTGAGAGCCAGAACTTCAGATCTCTTCCAAGGGACATGTACCCATACACGCTGAAAATGCGGGGGAATGGCTGGATTGGCGTTGCGTCCCCTTCCCTCCAAACCGGGGGAATCTCTCTCATGGGATACTGTCGCGCCTTTTTCCTACCGGGTGTGTTATGGTCAGAGGATGACCGGGAAGTGCCTCCCTTACTCCGATACGACAACAGTATCGCAACCGCTCTCTCAACGTCAGTGCCCACGATCATGCCCTCCGAGAACTCGAACCGCACACGCCAGAATTCAGGCAGGTCGTGTTCCGGATCGTTTCCCTCCAAATCTTCACAAAGAAATACACACATTTGTTCAAAAACATATCTCTGCTTCGACGCTTCCCATTGATGGAAAACTTCCATGATAGACTGTATATCATATCTCGCAGTATCGACAACCCATTTACGCGCTAACCTATTCAGTAACTCTCTCTCTCGATAGTCGGGCAGTTGGCTCCGCAACTGTCTTCGTTCTGCGATAGGGGTCGCATTAGGCGATCCAAAGAAAGGCGAGAAAAGGCCACTAAAAGTGTTGGCCATTCTCTGCCGAACAGAAGGAGAAACTGACGGAAGGATAGAAACACCAGGAAAGACATGCAGGGGTAAAGCAGAGGTGGGGGCAGTGGCAGAGGGAGTATTAGGATAAACAGTCGGAGCAGTAGGCGAAGTCGTAGGGAACACAGATGGAGTAGGTAGCAAAAGCGGCGGCCCTTGAGGGGGCTGCGCCGGAGGAGTGGGAACCAGCTGAAGAGGGGCTGGTGATTGCGGTAGAACCTGTGGCCCAACAATCGGGTGTTGCACAACCAAAGGATGCTGAGGTGCTGTAGCACTCTGCGCATAAGGAGGTGGTGAACTCAATAAATGAGACATTAAAGGATCTTTATCAATCTTTTCCTTCGATTCTTGTTCTTTACGTGGCAAAACTGGGTAGCACTTATCTACCGCTAACTTCCTCATTCTCTGCATTTGTTCGCTCTCTTGTTCTTCCTCATTATCCCTAAACGCAACAGCGGCTTGTACCATTGACATACCTCGTTTATTTTTCTTTGCTAATTTTATTTCTTTTTGTTTGGCTTCCTTGCGCCATAGGCGAAAAGAGTCAAACATTGCCGGCCGGGCTTTCTTCTTAAAAAGTGTCAAAACTACCATATTGGGGCCATTTTAAAACACCATCTTTTTTGGTGTATCGGATCCAGACTTCATTATATGTGATCGGGCCTACGCCATGTTTCACATAGAGTTCATATGTTGGAGTTCCAATCGGAGGAACCGGACACGATTCCTCCAATCGGGAATCCCTATTACAACCAAGACAAAACAAATTTCCAAGTCTGCTAAGACCAGGCATCTTCGCTCTCTAGTCTAGCTTCAAACTTCAAAGGATTATCGAATACGATAGTCTCGTGAAAACACGAATCCTTCGGTTTTGGCACTTGCAAGTTCCAAACAAAAACCCAAAGAATACCGAACTAAGAACCAAACTAAGGACTGGGAGACGCTCCACTTATACTTAACTGAGGTATCGATGACGTCACCAGAAGACTCGTCTATCGTTTCGCTCTACCAAGGATCAAAGGTCCAAAACAGGGCGATAGTCAGGGCAGCAGTCCTTCGTAGCCGTCGGGACGTGGGGAACCTCGCAGCAAAGACTTTCGGACCACGTCGACATACAGGGGTCGAGGAAGCCCCCCAGGATTCGGGCACACGAAGCTCCTCACGAACCTCTGGCTTGGACCGGTACCGCTGATACCGCCCCATGTTGGGCGCCAATTGAAGTACCGGGTTTTTATGGACCCGGCGGTGCCAGGGAGAACACCTGAAAACTTCGAGTCCTTCCTGTTTCAGACTACAGAAACACAGAGTCTTCTTGGTGAAGTCAAAGATCGTATTTATTGGCTGCAACCAGTAACAGGTATCCTAGAAGTACAACGGCATGTATGTTCTCAGGAGACTGCTCAACTTACAAAATCAGATTTCTCTTTTTATACACGATATCGTGCTTCAGGCAAACATTCCTTATTTTATGGCTGGCTTATTCACATATTTTCAATACAAAGAGAAAAGCAGAGTCATGATGTCAAACACATATTTCAGTTCATCCAGCCCATAATTGATTACCCGGCAAGACCCAGTATTTCCATCAGATATCGACAGACCCCTAATAAAATCGGGCACCTCCTCCTCGTAAAGCAGGTCATAAAGCAACAGAAAGGGACAGGTGTATGTAAGATTAGGCATGGTTTGTGTGCGATGAAAGGTTTATGATATGTTGTGCCTCGATACTGATCTTGCTCGGCCACTGGGAAAGGACCTGGCCGAACAGGTTTGGCTGTAGGCAGTGGAGTCAGCTTGCCCAGGTCATGGGGGAGTCAGCAAAGGTGAACGTGTTCTTCTGGCTCGTCTTGGCTTTAGTCATTGCCTTATGTGAGGGCAATCACAAAATGGATGCCGTTCACAAAATGGAACCCGAGGGTTCGTGACGGAAATGCTGATTTCAGGGTGATCCCAACATTCGATCGTGACGAAAAGTGCTTGTGTATACCGCACTCGCTATTCGCGGTTCGCGGATACCAAAATCGTCATGAATCGACGATGTTTATAACACAGGTCCAGAATTCTCAGTACCACACCTCTTTGCTGGGTCAGCTGTTGCGCTTTATCAAAATGTTAACATAACATAACATAACTACTGGTTAGTAGGAGTAAAGTGTACAGCAAAAATATAGGATCAGGCACAAGGCGAAACAACAGGCGGGATCACGCAGAAAAGGTATACTTCCAATAAACACTCTTTCCTGATTTTGCTTAGTACAATTTTAATTTCTTTAGGATTAAGGGCATGATTTAGATCATGGCAGACAGATTACTCTGCCACAACCATGATGGATATCCCATCCACTTGAAGGACCAGGTTTTAGAACCTAGCGGCGCCAGGGAAAATGCCCGATGCCTTCGAGTTCCCCTGCCTCGGCAAACAGAGACACGGGACGCTTCTTGATGACGTCAAAGACCAAAGTTTATTGGCTGCAACCAGGAACAGAGGTCTACCAAGCACAACACAGGTGGTTTGCTAGAGACTGCACAAATTCAATGAGCGGAGCATGGTCTTTTATGCCAAAAATCACATTCCAAAGCTGGCATCAGTTACATACAAATTAGCCAATCACAGGGTGACATTTCAAACATATCGCATGACGACAAACCCACTTTCCGTTGTCCAGCCCACCAGAAATGACCAAGCACATTCCAATTTCTTGTTCTATCAGGCCGGACAAACCCATCATAAAACCTCAACCCAAATCAGTGATTATGTCGTAAAGGAAGGAGCAGAAACAGATGAGAAGCAAGATAGAAAAGTGGGTGCAGTGTGCTGTAAACTTCGGCACGTCCTGCTCTTTGATCTTTATCTGACCAACTGTTTAACAAGGAACTGGCTCAGCGAGGTCAGCCTCGGGCAAGGAGTCAGTTCGGCCAGGTCATTCAGAAGTCAGCTAAGGTGTACGTGTCCCAAAGACTCGCTCGTCCGCAGTCATCGGCCTATGTGAGGGCAACCACACAAAATGGCTGCCGTTCACAAAATGGAACCCGAAGGTTCAAACGAAATCCCTGCATGCATAGTGTTCTCATTGATCGATTAATGCGAAAACACTCGTACATACCGCACTCGTGATTTGCGGTCCGCTGATACCAAAATCGTCTACTTTTGACGACCCTTATCGAACGGGTTCGGAACCACCGAACCTCAGACCCTCAGCCTACAGAACTACAGCCCCTCCTTTTGCCCTTACATAGGTAACAAACCCAAACTCATGTCAGTCTGAATCTGGATCTATATTCATCAGATCATCGATATGTTGCTGTAGCATCATCCTAGTACTTAGTACCTCTCTCCGGACAGGTCTCCTTGCACACGTAGTGGCACAGAGCCACAAATAGCAGGAGCACACTGTATACAGAGACAGAACAGGAAAAGGATAGCTAAGACCATCCCAATGACCATCAGAATCTTCCATCCCCAAATGGATATCAATCCCCATAACCATCCCATCAACGACCAATCTCCTTTATCCAAATGGACAGAATCGGAGATCTTATGTAGCTTGGAAATGGCCTGGAAGACTGACTGAGCGTTGGCTGGAATGAAAACGCAGCAGCTCGATTGAATCAGTTTACATACTCCACCTCGGTCTGCTAGTATGACGTCAAGAGCAACTCTATTCTGAAGTGTCATAAGTCTATCTGACTGGAGCTCAGCAGTCAAGTTACTAAGGGCACCAGCTGTTTCGACTATGGTGGACTCAACCACTCTCGTCAACTGGCAAATATTCCTGCCGTTAGCCATCGGTACCCAGAACGGCAGAAAACCCTTAAAGAAATCTCCTAACTCTTGCCCTGCAGTGTCTTCCTGACTGAAGACACCTCTTGCAACTCTCGTCTTATGGTAATCTGCCGCAGCTGTAAAAGTTGGAGGCAACAAGAAGGAAACAAAACATGTGCCCGAAAAGTCAGGGGGCAACCATGTATATGCTTTGTCGTAGCAAACAAAATAAGTACCCTTAGCGGCTAGAAATGCTGGGGAAGACTGAGACGTAAATACATAGGTGTCAGTGCAAACGCTCTTCCCTAGTTGAGCTCTCGGATTCTTGCCATTACCCTGCAGACAATAGCGACCCTGATGGGGCACTATCCAAATCGGTGGAGAACTCTTTGCTCGCTGGTTAACACTCAGACTAACTCCATATTCAGTAACGTTCAAACCAATGTATGCTTGTGTCTCATCTCTCGGAATAGTCTCATACGAACTAATCCCTCTAATCATATCGACTATACCCTTGACCAGAGCACTATTCTTTGGGTTGTCTTTCACTGAACGTTGGGGATAGACACTATGGGCATAGATAAACATCGTTCTGTAAGCCCAAATAGAACCATTTAAACTAAAAGGCAAAACCAAGTACGGAATACCTTTATCGGTCATATGGGGCATTAGACCACAAACCCAACAGTTCGTTGTATTCATCACTAACTGGTGTTGGTGCAAAAGTTGAATAAAGGAATTATTGGCAAATTCCAGTCGTCTAACTACATCATGTTCAGGCAAAGGATGAAAAGAATGAGAAAAAATAGTGGGTGTAGGTGTAGGTTGCACAGTGGGAATAAACGTCACTTTAAAAGAGAATGTCACATAACCAATCAAAAATATCATTAAACTCAATAGCAAAAACAAACATGGTATTAAAAATCTTTTCTGTGTGATTAGCTTGCATATCTTATTCTTAAAATTCATTGTCCTTACAGGTCTCTCCAACTCGAAGAAATCCATCCTAACTAAATATGCTGCTCGCGATGGTAGGGTGTTCTATGCTAAGGAATGCCTCTGTCAACCCAGGGCAACTCCCTTAGGCCAACCAGAACCTTCGACCTATTGTCTCAGGCTTGCACTCCAAAGACTTGGCACCGCGACCCTACAGCTGAACCCGGGTGGCGGTTCGAAAAACAAAAATGAGTAGATCCTCGGTGGAGAGTTAACCTGCAAACAGAAAAATCATAAAAACGTTATTTATTTTTTTATTAGTCCCACGACTCTTGGTCGCAAATTATAATGATCTTTCCCAGACAATGTTGGATCTTTGAACAAGAGTTCAGGCTCAGTCGTGTTCAATCGATTCAAAGGAGGCACAGGTTCTTGCAAAATATCGTCACTTTCTTTCTCAGAGTTTGTTCCAATCAGACGGGCATCGCTGAATGGCACAAATCGTGGCACAGTTTCTGTTTCAGAGTCTGGGAGTCCTTCCTGGACCCACCGGTCGTACGGTAAGGGCAATGGTAGCCGCTTGCAATGTACGCCGTGGATCCAGTGTTTCTTGCCTTGCACTCGAACTGTAGAACGTGTTGACAGGAGGACTAGATGTGGTCCTGTCCAACGGGGCTGATCATTCTTGTTCCGCTGGAAGTTTTTAGTGAGAATCCAGTCACCGGGTTTGATGTCATGACCTGGATCCTCAGAAGCTTGTGGCAGACTTTCATGAACCTGTTGGTGTAAAACACGCAGTTTAGCCGTCAGTTCGTGCAAGTAATCAAGCAACACAGGATACTCGAGGTCACTAAACTTTGTTGGTCTTGGTACGCCCCAAATATTCGCTGGGCGACCAAACACAACCTCATACGGACTCAAACCCATTTGCGAATGCACAGTCATTCTTGTGGACAGGAGCACTAAGGGCAAAGCATCTGGCCACTGTAAACCAGTGCTTGCTTGGATTTTGGCTAATTTTAATTTTAGAGTGCCGTTATAGCACTCAACTAAACCAGCTGATTGGGAGTGATTTGCAGCGTGGAACTTCTGCCGGATTCCTAATCCCTTACACACTCTCTTCATTACTTGACCCACAAATTCACTCCCATTGTCACTCCAGATAATTCTCGGCAATCCAAATCTAGGGAAAAACTCTTTGATTAGGGCTTTCGCTGTGGACAAGGCAGTATTGTCCTTCAAAGGATAAGCTTCCACCCATCTAGAGAAGGAGCAAACAACCACCAAAACATATTTCAGGTTGTTGCACCTCTTCATGTGGATGAAATCTAGCTGCAAAGCCTCGAGCGGATACGTTGGAGGAGCAAAATGACCAGCTGGTTTTGGAGTTCCCTTACCAGGATTGTACATCAAACACACCATACAATTATTGACCAAATTCTCTGCACATTTGGGAATTCCCGCATTCTGCCAAACCGGAGCCAACAACTTACAAATCCCTTTCATGCTGATATGTGCCATCCCATGAGCCATTGTAACAACTGGAAGCACATACGCGTCAGGCAACAACCATCTTTGATGCTCGGACAAATCAGTCCAACAACCATTCGAGTCCAATCTACCCTTACTTTCTCTCCATTTATTCCACTCTTTCTCTGTAGTTTCAGCTTGGATGGATTTCCCACTCTCAATCGTATCTTCACACATATTTTTCTCTGGAACCCATCTTGCCGGACCTGCAACATACATTCGGCTCATCACATTTCTCGCAGTTTCTTTCGCAACTTCATCCGCAAACGCATTTCCGCGACCAACATCTTCCGTAACTTTCTTATGGGCACTGCATTTCACAATCGCTACTTGCAATGGCAAAGTAAATGATTCAAGAAGTTCATTTACCAACTGCCCATGTTGAATCTTCGTTCCATGCGAGGTCAAAAACCCACGTTCACGCCACAAACGTCCAAAGCTATGAGCCACACCAAACGCGAACTGGCTGTCAGTATACACATTCATTTGTTTTCCTTTCGCCAACACACATGCTCTCGTTAATGCAATTAATTCTGCTGCCTGCGCTGAATTATGTGGGATACGTGCAGCTTCAACAATCGTATGCAAAGTCGTAACAGCATATGCCGCAGTTGTATCGCCATTCGGCAACTTAAAGCACGAACCATCAACCCATAAAGTACCATCACACTCTGGAAGAGGTGTATCCCTAAGGTCTATTCTCCCTTTCGTTTCTTCCTCAGTTCTCAGAAAACAATCATGTTGTTCTTCACTATCATTATCTGTCTCAGCTGAAATTGGCAACAACGTGGCTGGATTCAACGTGATGCATGTCTTAATGTGCACGTGACTCGCTAACAAGGTCAACTTGTAACCCGACAACCGAGCACTAGTTAAGTGCTGTGTCTTGGTACGGTTCAACAAGGTATCCACTGCATGTGGAACCATTACGACTAACGTGTTGTCCATAACCAAACCAGCAGACTGTCGAATTGAAACAGCCGCTGCCGCCGTAGCTCTCAAACAACTCGGCAACGCTCTAGCTACCGGATCTAAAGTCGACGAAAAGTACGCACATGGGCGTTGCTTATCGCCAAATTGCTGAGTCCACACTGATAATGCACATCCCTCTCTCTCGTGGACATACAATGTGAAAGGCTTACTGTAGTCGGGAGTACCCAACACAGGAGCCGAACACAACGCATTGCGTAATTCGGAAAAGCTCTTCTGACATTCGCCAGTCCAAGGAATAGGATTTGGAGTATCCTTAACAGTAAGAGCTATCAAAGGCTTCGCTAGCAAAGAAAAATTAGGAATCCACTGTCTACAGTACGACGTAATTAAGCATGGGCGAATTTTGCGAATTCGCGATCCGCGAATTTGCAGATTTGCGAATTCGCGATCCGCAAAATTTGCGAATTTGTGCGAATGTGCGGATTTTCGTTTTTTTGCGTGTTCACGGGGTTTTTTGCGTGTTCGCGGGGATTTTTGCGTCTTCGCGAGCCGCTTGCATAGCGAAGTTACCCATGCAGTCGTTTATGGGAGAGGGAGAGAGAGATAGATAGATAGATAGATAGATAGATAGATAGATAGATAGATAGATAGATAGATAGATAGATAGATAGATAGATAGATAGATAGAAAGAGAGAGAAAGAGAGGGAAAGTGAGAGGGAGAGAGAGAACGAGTGAAAGAAAGAGAGGCCGGATCTCTGAAGGGCCAGATTCCTGAGTTGCCCCTACAGAACATACAGCTTTTTATTTTTAGCAAAATGCATATGAAAATTGTGCTGTAAAGGTCTCTTTTAGTTTAACCCCTCCTGACAACTCAAAATGGGTGTATTTGCCATCCTCTCCCTTCTTCCTGTTTTTTATATCTGTAAGTGCTTCCTGATGATGTTTAGTTCCTTGGACAGGTGCCTCGTTGCCTACTTGTAACTATTCTCTGACCCTGCTTCAAGGGTCAGAGCAGGGTCAGAGAATAGTTGCAAGTAGGCAACGAGGCGCCAGGAAGCACTTAGCAGCAGGTGTCCAAGTTGAAGTTAATTTGTTTGTAACCCTTTTGTAAAAGGTTACAAAGAAATTAGGTTCAACTTTTGCACCTGCTGCTGTAACCCTTGCTTGGCTGAAAATTCGTCCCCGCTGATTTGCGGATTTTACCGCGATTTCGCGAGATTCGGGGATCGCGAAATCGCGGAAAATAAGCAAATTCGCCCGCGAAACGGATTTTACGCCCACCCTTAGACGTAATACCCAAAAGCGCGCATACTTCTCTCTGTGTTGTAGGAACACTCATTTTCGCAATAGCTTGAATTCTCTCTGGGGTCAGTTTCCTTCCCTCCTTCGATAAGAGGTGACCTAAGTAGGTTACTTCTTGTCAACAATATTGGAACTTGGAGAGAGAAACTTTGTGATGAAAATCAGACAAGTGGCGTAACAACGACAAAGTGGCTTCCCTACAAATCTCTTCATTGTCAGCGGCGATTAGCAAATCGTCAACATATTGAATAAGGGCAGCATCATCAGGTAACACCAACAGATCAAGTTGCGTTTTCAAAGCTTGACTATATATTGATGGACTCTCGCAATAGCCTTGAGGAGCGCGCTTAAAGCGGAAACTTCGTCCTCCTAAAGAGAATCCAAAGATATCTCTACTTTCCACGGCAATCGGGATGCTGAAGAAAGCATTCTTCAAGTCAATCACTGAGAACCATGTGGCTGTAGCCGGAATCAGAGTCAACAAAGCAGTAATATCAGGCACAACAGGAAACTGTGGAACAACAATCTTGTTCACTTCGCAAAGATCGATCACAAACCTGTATACAGGAGGCTGTGAAGAATCTGTTCTCTTCAGAACAGGCAAAACCGGAATATTGCACACATTACCTCTCGTTTCCTCAATCACACCCTTTTCGATCAGATAATAAATAATCGCCAAAAGTGCTCTCTCACCATCACTCGAGATACGGTACTGTGGTATGCGTGGTATTTTAGCATTCGCCTTCAGTGTCACAACATATGGAGGAATCTCTAAAAGACCGACATTGTTCGGACCAACAGCCCACAACGAATCAGGTAAAGAAGACAATTCAGGTGGAAGTCTATCTTTCGTAATGTACATCGGAGAGATCACTCTCTTACCCAACGTAAGATGTACTCCTGACGGAGAACAATACAACGTCACATACAATCTCTTCAATACATCTAATCCCAACAAGTTCTCACCGCAACCTGTAGTCAAAATGAGGGGTGCTACAAACTTACGAGGTCCAACAGAAAGAGACAATGGAGCAGAAATCGGATTTGTAACCAGGGCGCCAGAAAAACCTACAGAAACGTTCTCAAAGCCAGACAAAGGTGCGCCAGGGAGTTTAGAGTGTATTATAGAACTCTTCGTAGCACCAGTGTCTAACAGAAAAGGCTCTGACACACCTGATGCAATCACTTCAACATAAGGTCCACTCTGATCTACTGGAACTGAAACAACTCCCTCTCTTTGTCCATGGCTATCCTAACAATCATTACCTTCCACTTCCTCACCTTCGACATAGTAATCATCCGTATAGTACTGTGCTGTCCTACCAGACGAACCTTGCTGCTGATCAAAACTATTCATTGAGTTCTGTGGAGGCAAAGGACGCATATTCTGTCCTCGACCTCTACCTCTAGGCGCTTGTTGAGCACCTCGACCTCTTACACCAGAGGCACCATTCGTGCGTTGTAACAAAACCGGACAACTATTCTTAAAATGGCCCTCTTCTTTGCAATGCGCACACTGATTAGGCCCATACGGAAAACGCTGTTGAGAAGACTCGTTTCTTTGCAAGTTTCTCGAATATTGCTGATTCTGCTGATAATCGCGTTGATTATTAGTACGAGGTGGATAAGCTTGTTGTAGAAGAACTTTAGTCTTCAATTCCTTAGTCTTCTTATACGCTTTCTCTAACTCACATTTATGCCTATTTTCATAGTACTGGGCTGTAGCTAAAATCTGCGCTGACGTGGAAACAGCCCAAGCACTCTCAGAATCTTTCAGCTTAGTGCATAATTCAGGAAGCAAATATGTACAAATTTTTCGACGAACAATCTCTGGCCACCCTCAGTAGCCATATCCTGACCACTATGATCTACAAAGGTCTCTTCAAACCGCGTGAAAAAGTCAGACACTGTCTCGTCTTTCTTCTGCTTACAAGCAGACAACTTGTCCCAATTAACACACATTTCAGGCATCAAAGTCTTCATATAATTAATTATCCTGCCAGGGAATTGAGTAATGAGATCTTCAGGCTTAGCACCTCCAACTTATCTATCATTCGCAGCACTAATATTAACCCATGTATCACCCAATTCTTGGTCATGATCCGTATGTCGAATCGTACTCCAAATGGGCTGTGGGACAACATTTCCAAACAACATATCTATATCTGCTAAATTCATGATGCACAAACTCACAGTCTGAGTGAGCTCTTTATAATATCCTGCTGGATTTTTGCGCGGATCAGGTAAAGACTGCTTAGTTGCCAAAACTTCAACACGCTTCCAAGGAACATGTACCCATACTCGCTGAAAATGTGCAGCAACATTTCCATATTGAGGTCTCCAAACTGGAGGAACCTCTTGCATCAGATATTGACGCGCTTTTCTCCCTACTGATGAATCAGGCTCAAACAGTCGCTCAGAAGGAGTGTCGCTACGAAATGACAAGATAGTCGCAACTGCTCTTCCAACATCACGAGGACCCACAACGGTCCCTTTCGCAAATTCTGAACGTATGCGGTACCACTCATCAGGAGCTTTACCTACTTCTTCAACCCATTGTTCATGGAGGAATCCACACATCATTTCAAAAACGTACTGTTGCTTTGGTGCTTCCCATTGAAGGAAAACATCCATAACACCCTCAAGATTATACTGAGAAGCATACGTAATCCACTTACGCGTCAAATGATCCAAAACTGTACGTTCATCTGTGTCAGGCAACTGACTACGTGATTGTCTACGCTCACTAACAGGAGACATACCCAATTGACCCAACAAAGGAGAAAAGAAACCAGAAAAAGCAGCAGTCATTCTCTGTCTAGCAGAAGGAGAAGATGAAAGAATAAGAGAAGACGGAACAATAGCAGAAGAATCCAAAGTCGGAACAGAAGGAGTATTATAGGTAGGCGTAGGAGTAGCAGATGAAGAAGGAAGCAAAGTTGGCGGCCCCTGAGGAGGCTGCGCCAAAGGAGCAGTAGCCAACGGAAGAGGAGCTGGCTGTGGAGGAATCGCAGGTGGCACAACAACCGGAGGCTGTGGAACTACAACTGGTAGTGGCGGTGCTGTAGCATTTTGTGCATAAGGGGGTGGCGAACTCAATAGATGCGACATTAAAGGATCTTTTGCAAGATCTTTCTTTTCTTCTTGCTCTTTAGGCGGCAAAACTGGGTAGCATTTAACTTCCTAACCCTGAGCACCTGTTCACTCTCTTGCTCTTCCTCATTATCCCTATACGCTATAGCACCTTGCACCATTGACAAACCTCGTTCTCGTTTATTCTTCTTTGCTAATTTAATTTCTTTCTGTTTGGCTTCTTTGCGCCATATGCGGAAAGAGTCAAACATTGCCGGCCAGGCTTTCTTCTTGAACAGTTTAACTTCGAGATTATCTAAAATCTCAGTTTCGAAGCTACCATAACGGGGCCACTGTAGGACTCCGTCATTCTTCGTATATTTTACCCAGATGTCATTATAACTAATAGGGCCTACACCATGCTTCACATAGAGATCATATGTAGGAGTTCCAATTGGAGGAACCGGACACGAATCCTCTAACCGGGAATCCTTAGAACAACCACAACTAAATAACTTTCCAAGTTTGCTAAGACCAGGCATCTTCGCTCACTAGTCTAGCTTCAAACTACAAGGGAAATCTGAAAATGATAGTTTCGTGAATACACGAATCCCTTGGCTTTGGGGCCTGCAGGTACCAAATCAAAGCGATCCACTAAAGGATACCAAAACAAACTAAGGACTGGGAGACGCTCCACTCATACTTAACTGAAATGTCGATGGCGTCACCAGAAGACCCGTCAATCGTCTCGCTCTACAAATCGTCTACGGCTCCAAGACAGGGCGACAGTCAGGGCAGCAGTCCTTCGTAGCTATCGGAAAGCGGGGAACCTCGCAGCAAAGACTTTTGGACCACGACGACATACAGGGGTCGATGAAGTGGCTGGCCTTCCTCCAGAATTTCCACACGAAGCTCTCCACGATCTTCGGGCTTGGACCGGTACCGATGAAGTCGCCCACGTTGGCGCCAACTGAAGGACCAGGTTTTAGAACCTAGCGGCGCCAGGGAAACGCCTGATGCCTTCGAGTTCCCCTGCCTCGGCAAACACAGACACGGGACGCTTCTTGATGACGTCAAAGACCAAAGTTTATTGGCTGCAACCAGGAACAGAGGTCTACGAAGCACAACACAGGTGGTTCGCTAGAGACTACACAAATTCAATGAGCGGAGCATGGTCTTTTATGCCAAAAATCACGTTCCAAAGGTGGCATCAGTTACATACATATTAGCCAATCACGGGGTGACATTTCAAACATATCGCATGACGACAAACCCACTTTCCGTTGTCCAGCCCACCAGAAATGACCAAGCACATTCCAATTTCTTGTTCTATCAGGCCGGACAAACCCATCATAAAACCTCAACCCAAATCAGTGATTATGTCGTAAAGGAAGGAGCAGAAACAGATTGGAAGCAAGATAGAAGGTGGGTGCAGTGTGCTGTAAACTTCTGCACGTCCTGCTCTTTGATCTTTATCTGACCAACTGTTTAACAAGGAACTGGCTCAGCGAGGTCAGCCTCGGGCAAGGAGTCAGTTCGGCCAGGTCATTCAGAAGTCAGCTAAGGTGTACGTGTCCCAAAGACTCGCTCGGCCGCAGTCATCGGCCTATGTGAGGGCAACCACACAAAATGGCTGCTGTTCACAAAATGGAACCCAAAGGTTCAAACGAAATCCCTGAATGCATAGTGTTCTCATTGATCTATTAATGCGAAAACACTCGTACATACCGCACTCGTGATTTGCGGTCCGCTGATACCAAAATCGTCTATTTTTGACGACCCTTATCGAACGGGTTCGGAACCACCGAACCTCAGACCCTCAACCTATGGAACTACACACTCAAATATAAATCAGGCCATTACTCTTTTTATTTGTTTTGTTATATTGATATCTGCTTAGTATAAATAAACAAATAAATGACAACTTCCTCCTTTTTTAAAAAAAAAGTCTTTACCCAATATGGAAACTGAACTAACAGATTGGTGCTCTGCATTTCGTTATTTCTTTTAATTGAGCTAAAACCTTTTATGGACCCTTCCAATCCAATTACATTAAGTACTAGGAAAACTGGTACTAGGGGAGTCTTGCCAAAGTTGTATGTAATTTCCAGTCGTCCCTCTAGTAACAAACAACACACCATCTAACAGTGAACATCCCCAGAAGTGGTCCCAGGGCCAAACCTCAGCCATGAGTATGCATAGGAACGATGAAAGGAGTTTCACTGCACCAGGCAAGTTGAAATTTTGCCCCCTGGAGCTCGAAGACTGATAACATGCTATTTTTTTAACGTATGCAGTACTTTACCACAACCACTTTGTGGCTCCCAAAAACAGATGGACTATTTGACCCAGAGGATTAAGAGTTATCTTCCTTTTCCCTCAATAGCAATGCGTAGACCCCTGTTGAGTTTTTATGCTATGCAAAACGCCCAAATCAATAAATAAGTACAGTGCTGGTCTAATTGTATCACTAATTAACACCATCATGAAGTGGGAGGATGTGTAAGCAGGACTGTAAAGAAATTGGGATGCTTTTTCCACCAGTGAGCTGCTTCGGAAAGGGTGAGTATGGAGACAGTCCCACATTAGATCATGTAAATCCCAGCTATCTCTCATATATCTCTTTAGACATGGCCCTTTATCAAAAGACTAGCAGCCCATCCCGACGTTGTCCAGGAGCGATCAGGCTCTCAAACTTCCCCAGCCCGTCCCGACGTTGTCCGGGAGCAATCAGGCTATCAAACTTCCTTGCTCCTCCCCGCGCTCCTGTCCGCTCCACGCCGCAACGCCACAGTCACCTATGTCAGCCCACCGCGGGCACCGCCACTCCTCAACCTCAAACTTCACCGTTCCTGTCCGATCCACGCTGCAAGCCCACCGTGGGCGCCGCCACTCCTCAGCCTCTGCAAACTTCACCGCTCCTCTGCGCTCCTGTCTGGCGCTCCTCCCCACGCTCCTGCTCGCCGCTCCTCCTCGCGCTCCTGTCCGCCGCTCCTCCCCGTGCTCCTGATGATGTCAGCACGCACGTCGTTAGCACACACGGCTGGCGCTACTTCCAAGGGACTACTTTTTTTTTTACGTATATTTTTTGGTGGTATATAGCCTATGTCACTCTGCAGACCCTGACAATTCCAATGATGTATTGGGTGTTTGGATTGGCGCTGTGGTTCCCGAGTTTACCCGCCTCAAAGGTTCCCAGTTCTCTCTTTATAATAGTAGTATAGATTACTATGGTTTTAATTAACTTAAAATATACGTACTTTCTGCATCCTGTTTACATTTTAGAAAAACTGGCTGTATTTACAAAAAAAAATAGCTTTATTTAAAAGCTGACTCCAGCAGGCCAACATGCCTGTGACTCACCATTCGCAGTGGGTCTCAATTTGCGACCTACCTCACATACTAATTGGCTAGCAAAAACTGCGACCCACTACGAATATGTATTTTGTGAACTTAATTTGCAGAACAACACATCTGGTAACTGGTTCTTCAAGCTTCTTTGGCAAATACGTCGGTGAGCACTTGTCTGCAGTACATGAAGTGAGTTTCATTTTTGATGATGAGATATGAAGAAGGCGGTGGTGACTAATTTTCATGAGACACTACTGTTGTGCTAAAGTAGTTTCATCAGTTAGTACCGCCTTCTGGAAGGTTGCAAAAGATTTTTAATTGCACCTAAATATAAACAAATCAATGCATATTTGACAACTCTTCATGACATTGTTAAATTATGACGGAAAAGGGCAGTGTTTTCACAGTATTTACAACATGGATTGTTGGGCCCGTTTGGATACATTATTCTAGGAGCCACTATCTGTAGTTAACATGTAAGTAACCACAAGACCTGAGCGGGGAAAGACATCTAATATGGCACTGTTATCAGGGATTTATCACTGCCTCGAATTTCATTGCTAAATCCTAATTCTGACAAAATGCCAAAATTCCATATTCTCCCCTGATTTTTTTCTACTTAAGGGGTAACAGAGCCCAATTGTTCTGGTCTCAAGCTAGAGGCTCAGGGAACAGTCAGTGTACTGGTGGCAGTCTCAAGGTCAATTATTCATGTGTCCTTGCCAGAGAATTTGCCTGATCAGTTCTTCGCCCTCTACTGAGATTTCTTTTTATCGGATGTACGACAGCAGTCCTTCCTATAAGTAAAGTTCAGCAGGTTGTAGGCATGAGCTGGGATACAATAAAGCCAACTCAGCCTCTCATTCTTTCGATTTCGGTCAAGATGAAGGTCACTTCACTGGACGAAGAGTAGAGTGAACACCCCATGAAAACACTTTAATTATTCGCAAATGTATGTTTGCCGCATTGTATCAAGTAGGTATTTGCCTCCAACTGTTTGCATGTAGAATGGATAGATCCTCTTGTGGGAGCTGGAATGTGCCTTCCTCTAATGTTCTCGTTTGTTGCTTTGCGCTTCTTTAAATCCATCTGTAAACTGCATTTCAAGACATAGTACTTTTGCCCCACTTCTTGGTTATCCTAAATTGTTTTAAATGCTGCAGACCGAGTGTCGACCTTTTATTGATCGAATGCAGCAATGTTTGGTCCTTGGAGTGTGCACCCTTCCTTACACTGGAGACAGGGCAGAGTGAAGCGTCACAGGCTCAGGCGGGTGGACGCTAGCCAAAGGCCTTTGTGCAGTGCTCGTGGTGTTTTCTTATTCCATATCTTGGGGGTGGAATATACTCCTTCCGGATACCGATTCTCATAACAGTAAAAAAAAAAAGCTAATTTTTTTAGTTCTGCAATGTACAACGACAGATTTCTGTTCCTACTCATTATATATTGTGCCTGGGATGTGATCAAAACCTGGAAACAAACTGTGTCAGGCATGATCCTCCACGAACCCTTTTTTTAAGAGTTGGGGATCACTTATTTAACCTACTTACTTGGTAAATATTTTTATTATCAAACCTCCTGAGCCCAGTCACCTCATCCTCACACCATCACTCGAGTACACTCACCTCAGACGTCCCTCATCTAGTCTACAGACTTCCTGCTATTGCCGCCCGTCTGTGTACGTTAAGGTATGCAATGAGGTCGCGTCTGCATTTGTAATACGTCTTCGTTTGTAATTGTGCGCACTGTGTTTAACGTGCGGCGCTTGGAATTGTAATCTTTTTTCACGCACATTGACACGTACGGCCACCTTCATTAGGCGTCCAATGGGGCCCCCTGTGAATGTGAAAGGATTGATACGATTGGCAACACTCTGTTTAACGTGCGGCGCTTCCAGCCACTGCAGTAGTGTAGTTTGACGTCGATGACAGCACACGCCACGCCCCCCAGTGACGGCCTCACCACGCCCCCCAGTGACGCCTCGCCACGCCCATTTGTTGATGAAAGTTGTGGGCGAACTTGGGTTTGCACTTCGAATTTGGTTCATGATGCGATGGTGTGTTTAGTTTGTAAATCCTTTTTGGTAGGCACGGGCAATTACATGATTTACCCAGAATCACAGAATGTCGAGTGTGATAAGTAGGCTTGCTAGACGTTTGCTGCCGGTTCATGCGCTATAGTTGTACGACCCTGGCGCTCACGCCAGATGGCGAAGCGTAAGTGGGCAGGACTGTTTACGGCAGTCCGCTCATAGGCATGAAACCAGTGTGGTGTCTATTATTGCCGCGTCTCTACCCGCTGCGCGCCCACGCTCAGAGAGGACCCAGGGGTGAGATCTTAACACTGGCGACGAGGGTGGAGCGATCCACGCTCCAGGCCACATCAAGCTGGACAACAGTGACGGCAGCCCTGCAAAGTGCAGTGAGGGGTTAATGCTGATCCATCAGTGCAGCACGTGTCACGTCTAACACCATGAGGCAGGCAAGCCTCTCATCCCAGCACGAAGGCAACACCCGGCAGCCACTCGCCCGGCAGGAGCCCCACAAGCAAACACCGGTGAGTCGTGCAAGACGTGTGGTGCGCGCTCCCGGCCTTTTCACTACTTGGTAGGCCCCGTCACGTGCCACGAACCATGCTAGGCTGCGACAGGCCCCTACTGTACCAGCAGCGCCTGCCCAGGCCATCTAGAACGCCTGCAACTGCGTAGCACACTCGCTGGGGCCCACAAGAACAGGAGCTCACCTGCGGCCATGGGAGATCAAGGGGATGCAGCACAACCCCAAGCAAGGGCAACACCGTAACATCCTCCAGCAGGCGCCAGACAGTGAATTGGCTGACCCAACCACTGCGTCACCACGTTGGCAGACCCGGCTAGGCCACCTGGAGAAGTACTTTATCGCCACCAGGGCAACGGATAACGTCATCAAACGATCCTTGTTGCTCCACTATGCAGATGAGTAGTTCTACCTGCTCTTCATATACCTCCCTAATACAAGCCCCCCCTAATGACTATGCAGCGGCGGTGGCGGTGCTCAATGCACATTTTGGTCCCTCCCCATCTCAATCTGGTCTTTGAGCACATCAAATTGCGGGAAGCAAGACAAAAAGAAGGGAAATCAGTGGACACTCTCCATGCGAGGCTGAGCGAGCTCACCAGCTGTAGTTCCGTGAGTTGTGGGTCTGGTTCGGTGGTTCCGAACCCGTTCGAATAAGGTCGTCGGAAATAGACGATTTTTGTGTCCGCAGACCGCAAATGACGAGTGTAGCGTGTACAAATGTTTTCGCATGAATCGATCTATGAGAACACTACGTATTCGGGGATTTCGTTTGAACCTTCGGGTTCCATTTTGTGTACGGCAGCCATTTTGAGTGGTTGCCCTCACATAGGCCGATGACTACGGCCGAACGAGTCCTTGAGACACGTATGTCTTAGCTGACTTCTGAATGACCTGGCCGAACTGACTCCGTGCCCGAGGCTGACCTCGCTGAGCCAGTTCCTTGTTAAGCAGCTGGTCAGATAAGGATCAAAGAGTAGGGCAGGCCCGAGTTTATGGTACACTGCTCCCACCTTTCTATCTCACTTTCAATCTGCTTCTGTTCCTTCCTTTTCAACATAATCACTGATTTGGGTTGAGGGTTTATGATGGGTTTGTCCGGCCTGACTGAACAGGATAATGGAATGTGCTTGGTCATTTCTGGTGGGCTGGACAACGGAAAGTGGGATTGTGTTCATACGCTACTTTCAAAATGTCACTCTGCGATTGGTCAATTTGTATGAACCCAATGCTAATTTGGAATGTTTCCTGAGGCTTGATTTTTGGCATAAAAGAGCATGCTCTGCTCATTTAATTTGTGCAGTCTCTAGCGAACCACCCGTGTGTGCTTCGTAGATCTCTGTTCCTGGTTGCAGCCAATAAACTTTGGTCTTTGACGTCATCAAGAAGTATCCCGTGTCTCTGTTTGCCAAGACAAGGGAACTCGAAGGCATCGGGCGTTTTCCCTGACGCCGCTGGGTTTTAAAACCCGGTCCTTCAGTTGGCGCCCAACATGGGGCGACTTCAGCGGTATCGGTCCAAGCCCGAAGATCGTGAGGAGCTTTGTGTGGAAATTCTGGAGGAAGGCCTACCACTTCATCGACCCCTGTATGTTGTTGTGGTCCAAAAGTCTTTGCTGCGAGGTTTCCCGCTTTCCGACGGCTATGAAGGACTGCTGCCCTGACTGTCGCCTTGTCTTGGAGCCTTAGACGATTTGTATAGCGAGACGATTGACGGGTCTCTTGGTGACGCCATCGACATTTCAGTTAAGTATGAGTGGAGCGCCTCCTAGTCCTTAGTTTGTTTCTGGCATCCCTGCAGGCCCCAAAGCCAAGGGACTCGTGTATTCGCGAGACTATCGTTTTGATATTTCCCTTGTTGTTTGAAGCTAGACTAGTGAGCAAGATGCCTGGTCTTAGCAGACTTGGAAAGATATTTGGTTGTGGTTGTTCTAAGGATTCCCGGTTAGAGGATTCGTGTCCGGTTCCTCCAATTGGAACTCCTACATATGAATTATACGTAAAGCATGGTGTGGGCCCTATTAGTTATAATGAGATATGGGTAAAGTATACGAGAAAAGATGGTGTCCTACAGTGGCCCCGTTACGGTAGTTTCGAAACTGAGATTTTAGACAATCTCGAAGTGAAGTTGTTCAAGAAGAAAGCCCGGCCGGCAATGTTTGACTCTTTCCGCATATGGCGCAAAGAAGCCAAACAGAAAGAAATTAAGTTAGCGAAGAGGAACAAACGAGAACGAGGTATGTCAATGGTACAAGCTGCTGTTGCGTTTAGGGATAATGAGGAAGAGCGAGAGAGCGAACAGATGCTTAGGGTGAAGAAGTTAGCGGTAGATAGATGCTATCCAGTTTTGCCGCCTAAAGAGCAGGATGACAAGAAAGATCTTGCGAAAGATCCTTTAATGTCGCATCTATTGAGTTCGCCACCCCCTTATGCACAGAGTGCTACGGCACCACCGCCGCCAGTCGTGGCTGTGCAACATCCAGTTGTTGTGCCACCCATAATTCCTCCACAGCCAGCTCTTCTTCCGTTGGCTACTGTTCCTTTGACGCAGCCTCCTCAGGGGCCGCCAACTTTGCCTTCTCCTTTGTCTGCTACTCCTACGCCTGTCTATAATACTCCTTCTGTTCCGACTTTGGATTCTTCTACTATTGTTCCGTCTTCCCTTATTCTTCCATCTTCTCCTTCTACTAGGCAGCGAATGACTGCTGCTTTTTCTGGTTTTCTGACTCCTTGTGTTGGGTCAATTGGGTATGTCTCCAGTGCATGAGGATAGGCAATCATGTAGTCAGTTTCCTGACACAGATGAACGTGTAGTTTTGGATCACATGGCACGTAGATGGGTTACGTACACTTCCCAGTATGATCTTGAGGGTATTATGGATGTTTTCCGACAATGGAAAGCACCGAAGCAACGATACGTTTTTGAAATGATGTGTGTGTTCCTCCATGAACAGTGGATGGACGAAGTGGGTAAAGCGCCTGAAGAATTATATCGAGTGCGTTCCGAGTTTGCGAAAGGAACGGTTGTGAGTCTTCTCGACATTGAGAGAGCGGTGTCGACGTTGTTGTCATTTCGTAATAATGCTCCTTCCGAGCGATTGTTTGAGCCTGATTCGTCAGTTAGGAGAAAAGCGCATCAGTATCCGATGCGTGAGGTTCCTCCGGTATGGAAGGAAGCAGTACGGGCTGATGCTGGATTGGGTATTCTAGCTGCGCCTGCAAAATTTCAGTGAGTATGGGTATATGTTCCTTGGAAGCATGTTGAAGTTCTAGCGATCAAGCAGACTTTACCTGATCCGCACAAAAATCCGGCGGGATAATATAAAGAGCTCACTCAAACTGTGGGTTTGTGCGTCATGACTTTAGCAGATATAGACATGTTGTTTGGCAATGTTGTTCCACAGCCTATCTGGAATGTGATTCGACATACGGATCATGATAATGAATTGGCTGATACATGGGTTAACATTGTTGCTGCGAATGATAGACAAGTTGGAGGTGCTAAGCCTGAAGATCTAATTGCTCAACTTCCTGGTAGGATTATTAATTTCATGAAGACTTTGATGCCCGAAGTGCGTGTTAATTGGGACAAGCTGTCTGCATGTAAGCAGAAGAAAGACGAGACTGTGTCTGATTTCTTCACGCGGTTTGAAGAAACTTTTGTGGATCATAGTGGTCAGGATATGGCTACCGAGAGTGGCCAGAGGTTGTTTGTCGACAAATTCATGCATAATTTGCTTCCCGAGTTGTGCACTAAGTTGAAGGATTCCGAGAGTGCTTGGGCAGTCTCTACGTCAGCGCAGATTTTAGCTACGGCTCAGTACTATGAGAATAGGCACAAAGATGAGTTAGAGAAAGCGGATAAAAAGACTAAGGAATTGAAGACTAAAGTTCTTCTACAACAAGCTTATCCACCCCGTACAAATAGTCAGCGCGATTATCAGCAACCTCAGCAATATTCGAGAAACTCGCAAAGGAACGAGTCCTCTCAACAGCGTTTTCCGTATGGGCCTAATCAGTGTGCGTATTGCAAAGAAGAGGGTCATTACAAGAATAGTTGTCCGGTTTTGTTACAGCGCACAAATGGTGCTTCTGGTGTACGAGGTCGAGGTGCTCAACAAGTGCATAGAGGTAGAGGTCGCGGACAGAACATACGTTCTTTGCCTTCACAGAACTCGATGAATAGTTTTGATCAGCAGCAAGGTTCGTCTGGTAGGACAGCACAGTACTATATGGATGATTACTATGTTGAAGGTGACGAAGTGCACGGTAATGATTGTTAGGTCAGACATGGACAAAGAGAGGGAGATGTTTCAGTTCCAGTAGATCAGAGTGGACCCTATGTTGAAGTGATTGCATCAGGTGTGTCAGAACCTTTTCTGTTAGATACTGGTGCTACAAAGAGTTCTATTATGCACTGTAAAGTCTCTGGCGCACCTTTGTCTGGCTTTGATAACGTTTCTGTAGGTTTTTCTGGCGCCCACGTTACTAATCCGATTTCTGCTCCTTTGTCTTTTTCTGTTGGACCATGTAAGATCGAAACACCCCTACTTTTGACTACCGGTTGTAATGAGAATCTGTTGGGATTGGATTTATTGAAGAGATTGTATGCGACACTGTATTGTTCTCCGTCAGGAGTACATCTTACTTTGGGTAAGAGAGTGATCTCTCCAATGTATAGGTATGGGCGGAAAATCCGTTTCGCTCACGGATTTTGCGGATTTTCGGGAAATTCGCAATCCGCGAGATTCGCGAATCTCCCGCAAAATCCGCAAATCCGCGAGCAGCGGATTTTGCTCGCACTGTTCGCGTGAGTTCGCGGCTTCCCAGTACAACTTCGCGCCCCGCGAATAAGTGCTAAATTGCAGAAATACGATCTTAGCAAAACTGAAACTACTTGCCAGGTTCAAAAGTTCAGGCTCATCATTAGTAGCCATTTCCTGTAGTGCTTCCTGAGGGGCCCCTCCAGAGTTCAGTTGCCAGTTGCAACTATTATGTGACCCTGCTCTGAACCTCAGAATAGTTACACATATGCCACAAAGGTCCTGAATTACAGCTAAGGGAGACAAGCAGGAGCCAGGCTGGAAGTTAAAATCCATTAATCAGCCCCTAATTCATTATTGTCAGTTGGGGCAGGGCAGGTGTTGTAACTAATTTTGCAACAATGAAAGCACTTTGCAAGTGCAAAAGATCACTAATCAGGGCGCACTAAGGAAGCAGGTGCCAGCTAAAAAAATATTCTGTGACACATTAATCAGCCCCAAATTAATTCAGGTCACTTGAGGCAGGGAAGGTGTGCTTTGCTTTGCCGAAAATAATGTACACTGGACAACCAGAGGGTGTGGTGATGAAACAGAGGGTGGCATGGGTGGGCCAGAGGGTGGCATGAGCAGTCAGAGAGTGGCAGTGGTGACAGAGAGTGGCAGTGATGAAGAAGAGTGTCCCAAACAGGCTGGACACGTAGAAACAACAAGTTCGCAAAACTTGCGACCCGACAGGTAAGTTCGCAAATTGCGAAATTGTAAAAACCCTCGCGAACTGGCAGAAACACGGGCGAACACAAAAAAAAAAATCCGCAAATTCGCGGGAATTCGCGGATTTTGCGGATTGCGAGTTCGCAAATCCGCAAAATTCGCGAACGCGAGATCCGCAAAATTCGCCCATGCTTACCGATGTACCTGTCGAAAGACAGACTTCCACCTGAATTGTCTTCTTTGCCAGATTCATTGTGGGCTACTGGTCCAAATGATGTGGGCCTACTGGAAATTCCTCCATATGTTGTGACACTGAAAGTGAATGCTAAGTTACCGCGCTTTCCACAGTATCGTATCTCGAGTGATGGTGAGTGTGCACTTTTAGCGATCATTTATGATCTGATCGAAAGGGTGTAATTGAGGAAACGAGAGGTAATGTGTGTAATAGTCCTGTTTTGCCTGTTCTGAAGAGAACTGATTCTTCACAGCCTCCTGCATATAGGTTTGTTATCGATCTTCGCGAAGTGAACAAGATTGTTGTTCCACAATTTCCTGTCGTGCCTGATATCACTGCCTTGTTGACTCTGATTCCGGCTACAGCCACATGGTTTTCGGTGATTGATTTGAAGAATGCTTTCTTCAGTATCCCGATTGCCATGGAAAGTAGGGACATCTTTAGATTCTCTTTAGGAGAACGAAGTTTCCGCTTTAAGCGCGCTCTAGGCTATTACGAGAGTCCATCGATCTATAGTCAAGCTTTGAAAACGCAACTTGATCTGTTGATTTTACCTGATGGTGCTGCCCTTATTCAATATGTTGATGATTTGCTAGTCGCCGCTGATACTGAAGAAATTTGTAGGGAGGCCACTTTATCATTACTACGCCACTTGTCTGATTGCCGTCACAAAGTTCTCTCTCCAAGTTGCAATATTGTCGACAAGAAGTAACCTACTTAGGTCACCTCTTATAGAAGGAGGGAAGGAAACTGACCCCAGAGAGAATTCAAGCTATTGTGAAAATGAGCGTTCCTAACACACAGAGAGAAGTACGTGCGTTTTTGGGTATTACGTCGTACTGTAGACAGTGGATTCCTAATTTTTCTCTACTAGCGAAGCCTTTGATAGCTCTTACTGTTAAGGATACTCCAAATCCTATTCCTTGGACTGACGAATGTCAGACGAGTTTTTCCAAATTACGAAATGCGTTGTGTTCGGCTCCTGTGTTGGGTACTCCCGACTACAGTAAGCCTTTCACATTGTATGTCCATGAGAGAGAGGGATGTGCATTGCCAGTTTTGACTCAACAGTTTGGCGATAAGCAACGCCCATGTGCGTACTTTTCGTCGACTTTAGATCCGGTAGCTAGAGCGCTGCCGAGTTGCTTGAGAGCCACAGCAGCAGCGGCTGTTTCAATCCGACAGTCTGCTGGTTTTGTTACGGACAACACGTTAGTAGTCATGGTTCCACAAGCAGTGGATACCTTGTTGAACCGTACGAAGACACAGCATTTAACTAGTGCTCAGTTGTCGGGTTATGAGTTGATGTTGTTAGCGAGTCATGTGCACATTAAACGATGCAACATGTTGAATCCAGCTACGTTGATGCCAATCTCAGTTGAGACAGATGATAGTGAAGAACAGCACGACTGTTTTCTGAGAACTGAGGAAGAAACGAAAGGTTGAGTAGACCTTAGGGACACTCTTCTTCCTGAGTGTGATGATACTTTGTGGGTTGATTGTCCGTGCTTTAAGTTGCCGAATAGTGATACGACTGCGGCATATGCTGTTAAGACTTTGCAGCTGAACGTATACCACATAATTCAGCACAAGCAGCAGAACTGATTGCATTAACGAGAGCATGTGTGTTGGCAAAAGGAAAACGAGTGAATGTGTATACTGATAGCCAATATGCCTTTGGCGTGGCTCATAGCTTTGGACGTTTGTGGCGTGAACGTGGGTTTTTGACTTCACATGGGACGAAGATCCAGCCCACCGTTCCCACTCCTCTATCTCCTTTCCATCTGTTTCTGCCTTTCCTTTACGACATGTTCATCGATCTACCTGAAGGTTTTATGATGGGTTTGTCCGGCCTGATCGAACAGGAAACTACCATATGTGCGATTGTTTTAATGGGCTGGACAACGGAAAGTGGGATTAACTTTGACTATCGTGATTCGCTACTTTTTGAAATGCTACTTGCTCATTGGTTAGTTTTGTATGCACCGAATGTAAATTGTGATGTTGCCAGAAGCGTAATTTTCGGCATAAAAGACCAAGTTTCGTTCATTGGGTTGGTGCAGTCTCTGTCGAACTACCCGTGTGTACTTCGTAGACCTCTGTCCCTGGTTGCAACCATTAAACTTTGGTCTTTGACGTCATCGAGAAGTATCCCGTGTCTCTGTTTGCCAAGACAGGGGAATCCGGGGTCTTTGGGTGTTGCCCTGACACCGCTGGGATTTTGTATTAGTATTGGTTCCGAGAAAACCCAGTACCTCATTTGGCGCCCAACGTGGGGCTACTTCAGTGGTACCGGTCCAAGCCAGAGGTTCGTGAGGAGCGTCGTGAGATAATTCCAGAGGTTGGCCAGCCACTTCAGCGACCCCTGTATGTCGACGTGGTTCCGAAGGTCTTTGCTGCGAGGCTTCCCGCGTCCCGACGGCTACGAAGGACTGCTGCCCTGACTGTCGCCCTGTTTTGGAGCCTTAGACGTGTGTAGAGCGAGACGATTGACGGGTCTTCTGGTGACGCCATCGACAACTCAGTTAAGTATAAAGGGAGCGTCTCCTAGTTCTTAGTTCTTAGTATTGTTTTGTATCCTTTAGTGGATAGCTTTGATTTGGTACCTGCAGGCCCCAAAGCCAAGGGATTAGTGTATTCACGAGCTTATCGATTTTAGATTACCCTTGTTGTTTGAAGCTAGACTAGTGAGCAAGATGCCTGGTTTTAGCAGTCTTAGGAATTTGTTTGGTTGTGGTACTATGAGGGATTCCCGGTTAGAGGATTCGTGTCCGGTTCCTCCGATCGGAACTCCTACATACGAGTTATACGTGAAGCATGGAGTAGGTCCGATTAGCTACAATGAGGTTTGGATAAAATATACGAAGAATGACGGTGTCCTACAGTGGCCGTGTTATGGTAGTTTTGAGACAGAAGTCTTAGATAATCTTGAAGTGAAGTTGTTCAAGAAGAAAGCTCGGCCGGCGATGTTTGACTCTTTCCGCATATGGCGCAAAGAAGCCAAACAGAAAGAAATTAAGTTGGCAAAGAAGAATAGAAAGGGTATGTCAATGGTGCAAGCCGCCATTGCATACAGGAACGATGAAGAAGAAAGAGACAGTGAGCAGATGCTTAGAGTGAGGAAGTTAGCGGTAGACAGATGCTACCCAGTTTTGCCAGCTAAAGAGCAGAAAGATGAAAAGTATCTTGTGAAAGACCCTTTGATGTCGCATTTGCTAAATTCTCCACCACCCTATATGCAGAATGCTACGGCTCCACCACAGCCTGTTGTGGCCGTACAAGCTCCTCTTGTTTTGCCTCCTGTTATTGCTTTACAGCCAGCTCCTCCGCTGGCTGTTCCTTCTAATGGGCAGCCTTCTCAAGGGTTGCCCACTTTGCCTTCTGCTACTACTGTTGTTTCTATGCCTGTTCCGACTATGGATCCGACTACTGCTGTTTGGTCTTCTCTTGTCCTTCCGACTGTTCCTTCTCCTAGACAGCGGATGACCGCTGCCTTTTCTAATTTCCTAACTCCTATTTTGGGACAAATGGGCATGTCCCCTATGAATGAGCGTAGACAATTGCGTAGTCAATTGCCCGATACAGATGAACGAGTGGTTCTAGACCATATGACACGTAGATGGGTGACGTATAAGTCCCATTATGATCTGGAAGGTGTTATGGATGTTTTCCGACAATGGGAAGCACCAAAGCAGCGTTACGTTTTTGAACTTATGTGTGCATTCCTCCATGAACAATGGATGGATGAAGTCGGTAGGGTTCCTGTAGAATTATCCCGATTGCGTTCGGAATTTGCCAAAGGAACGATTGTGAGTCTATCCGATGTTGAGAAAGCGGTATCAGTGTTACTGCTGCTACGTAGCGATGTTCCTATTGAACGGTTGTTTGAGCCAGATTCGTCAGTTAGAAGACAAGCGCGTCAATATCCGATGCGAGAGGTTCCTCCAGTATGGAGACCTGCTGATCCGGCTGCTCAGCCACCGACTTTAGCACACTTCCAACGTGTGTGGGTACATGTACCGTGGAAATGTGCAGAAGTTTTAGCGCTTAAGCAGACATTACCAGATCCACGAAAGAATCCGGCGGGATATTATAAAGAACTTGCGCAAACTGTGAGTTTGTGTGTCATGAATTTGGCGGATATAGATATGCTTTATGGGAATGTTGTTCCACAGCCCATTTGGAATGTCATTCGTTATACAGATCATGATAATGAGTTGGGTGATACGTGGGTGAATCTCGCTGCAGCAAATGACAGACAAGTGGGAGGTGCTAAGCCTGAAGATGCTATTACTGAACTTCCTGGTAGGATTATTACTTTCATGAAGACTTTAATGCCTGAAGTCCGTTTTAATTGGGATAAACTGTCAGCCTGTAAGCAGAAGAAAGAAGAGTCTGTTTCAGACTTTTTCTTGCGTTTCGAGGAAACGTTCGTTGATCATAGTGGTCAGGATATGGCTACAGAAGGTGGCCAGAGATTGTTTGTCGATAAATTTGTGCACAATCTTCTTCCCGAGTTGTGTACTAAGTTGAAGGATTCTGAGAGTTCTTGGCCTGTTTCTACTTCGGCGCAGATTCTTGCTACGGCTCAGTATTACGAGAATAGGCGTAAGGATGAGTTAGAGAAAGCGGATAAGAAGACTAAGGAATTGAAGACTAAAGTTCTTCTACAACAAGCTTATCCACCTCGTGTTAATAATCAGCGCGACTATCAGCAGCCTCAACAGTTTTCAAGGAACTCTCAAAGAGACGAGACTCCTCAACAACAGCGTATTCCCTATGGTCCTAATCAGTGTGCGTATTGTAGAGAAGAGGGTCATTACAAGAATAGTTGTCCGGTTTTGTTGCAACGCGCAAATAGTGCTCCTGGTGTTAGAGGTCGAGGTGCTCAACAAGTGCCTCGAGGTAGAGGTCGCGGACAAAACGCGCGCCCTTTTCCTCCACAGAATTCAATGAACAGTTTTGATCAACAACAGTCTTCTTCCGGTAAATCTACACAGTACTACGTAGATGATTACTATGTCGAAGGCGATGGAGAGCAAGGTAATGATTATTAGGACAGCCATGGACAAAGAGAGGGAGTTGTTTCAGTTCCGGTAGATCAGAGTGGACCTTACGTGGAAGTAATTGCATCAGGTGTGTCAGAACCTTTTCTGCTAGACACTGGTGCTACGAAGAGTTCTATTATGCATTCGAAACTCCCTGGCGCACCTTTGTCTGGCTTAAATAATGTTTCTATAGGTTTTTCTGGCGCCCCCGTTATGAATCCGATTTCCGTTCCATTGCCTATTTCTGTTGGTCCTCGTAGACTTGAAGCACCCCTTCTTTTGACAACAGGTTGTAATGAGAACTTACTAGGTCTTGATTTGTTGAAGAGATTGTATGCAACTTTGTACTGTTCTCCGTCAGGAGTACATCTTACCTTGGGCGAGAATGTGATTTCTCTGATATATGTTTCAAAAGATTGTCTTCCATCTGAATTGTCTTCTTTACCAGACTCGCTATGGGCTACGGGTCCAAATGATGTGGGCCTGTTAGACATTCCTCCATATGTTGTGACGTTGAAGGCGAATGCTCAGTTACCACGCATTCCGCAATATCGTATTTCAAGTGATGGTGAACGAGCGCTCTTAGCGATCATTTATGATTTGATTGATAAAGGTGTCATTGAAGAGACTCGAGGTAATGTGTGTAATAGTCCGGTTCTGCCTGTTCTAAAAAGAACTGATTCTTCACAGCCTCCTGTATATAGGTTTGTTATCGATCTCCGTGAAGTGAACAAGATCGTTCTTCCGCAATTCCCTGTTGTACCTGACATTACTGCGTTACTGACTTCGATTCCGGCTTCTGCTACTTGGTTTTCGGTGATTGATTTGAAGAATGCTTTCTTCAGCATCCCGATTGCCATAGAGAGTAGAGATATCTTTGGATTCTCTTTAGGAGGACGCAGTTTCCGCTTTAAGTGCGCTCCTCAAGGTTATTGTGAGAGTCCATCTATTTATAGTCAAGCTCTGAAGACGCAACTTGATTTGTTGGCCTTGCCTGAAGGTGCGGCCCTTATCCAGTATGTTGATGATTTGTTGGTCGCTGCCGATACCAAAGAGATATGTAAGGATGCCACTGTTTCCTTGTTGTCTCATTTGTCTGAATGTCATCACAAAGTCTCTCTTTCCAAACTACAATTCTGTCACCAAGAAGTTACCTATCTAGGTCACCTCTTATCGAAGGAGGGAAGGAAACTGACCCCAGAAAGAATTCAGACCATTGCAAAAATGAGTGTCCCTATGACACAGAGAAAAGTACGTGCGTTTTTGGGTATCACGTCGTACTGTAGACAGTGGATCCCACATTTTTCCCTTTTAGCGAAATCTTTGATAGCCCTTACGGTTAAGGATACTCCAAATCCGATTCCTTGGACTGACGAATGTCAAAAGAGCTTTTCTGAGTTACGTGATGCATTGTGTTCGGCCCCTGTGTTGGGTACTCACGACTACAGTAAGCCTTTCACATTGTATGTTCACGAGATAGAAGGATGTGCATTGTCGGTTTTGACCCAACAATTTGGCGAGAAGCAACGCCCATGTGCGTACTTTTCGTCAACTTTAGATCCTGTAGCCAGAGCGCTGCCAAGTTGCTTGAGAGCAACTGCAGCAGAGGCTGTTTCGATTCGACAATCTGCTGGTTTGGTTATGGATAATACACTAGTGGTTATGGTTCCACATGCAGTGGATACCTTGTTGAATCGGACGAAGACACAGCACTTGACTAGTGCTCGGTTGTCAGGGTATGACCTTACGTTGTTGGCGAGCCATGTGCACATCAAGAGGTACAATACCCTTAATCCGGCTACGTTGTTGCCAATTTCGCTTGAGACAGACGATGATAGTGAAGAGCAACACAATTGTTTTTTGAGAACTGAAGAAGAGACGAAAGGGAGAATTGATCTGAGAGATACTCCTCTCCCTGATTGTAATGATGCCTTGTGGGTTGACGGCTCGTGTTTTAAATTACCCAATGGTCATACTACTGCAGCATATGCCGTGACGACTTTACATACAGTTGTCGAAGCTGCACGAATTCCCTATAATTCTGCTCAAGCGGCAGAGTTAATAGCACTTACGAGAGCATGTGTGTTAGCGAAAGGGAAAAGAGTGAATGTATATACTGATAGCCAGTATGCGTTTGGAGTGGTCCATAGTTTTGGACGATTGTGGCTTGAACGTGGATTTTTGACATCGCATGGGACGAAAATCCAGCATGGGCAACTGGTGAATGAGCTTCTTGAATCTCTTACGCTACGTTTGCAAATAGCGATTGTGAAGTGTAGTGCCCATAAAAAGATTACAGATGATGTTGGTCGTGGTAATGCGTTTGCGGAAGAGGTTGCGAAAGAAACTGCTAGAAATGTAACGAGTCGAATGTATGTTGTGGGTCCAGCAAGATGGGTTCCAGAGAAAGGCATGTGCGAAGACACCATTGAGAGCGTGAAGATTATTCAGAGTGAGGCTTCGGAGAAAGAGTTGGATGAATGGAGAGAGAATAAGGGTAGATTGGATGCGAGTGGTTGTTGGACTGATTTGTACGAACATCAAAGATGGTTGCTGCCGAATGCGTATGTGCTTCCAGTTGTTACAATGGCACATGGATTGGCACATATTAGTGTGAAAGGGATTTGTAAGTTGTTGGCTCCGGTTTGGCAGAATGCAGGAATACCCAAATGTGCAGAGAATTTGGTTAAGAATTGCATGGTGTGTTTGATGCATAATCCTGGTAAGGGAACTCCAACACCAGCTGGTCATTTTGCTCCTCCTACGTATCCGTTCGAGGCTTTACAGCTAGATTTTATCCATATGGAAAGATGCAACAACTTAAAGTACGTGTTGGTGGTTGTTTGCTCTTTTTCTAGATGGGTAGAAGATTACGCCCTTAAGGACAATACTGCTTTGTCCACTGCCAAAGCTTTGATAAAAGAATTCTTCCCTAGGTTTGGATTGCCGAGAATCATTTGGAGTGATAACGGAAGTGAGTTTGTGGGACGAGTGATGAAGAGAGTGTGTGAAGGTCTCGGGATTAGGCAGAAATTCCACGCTGCAAATCATCCCCAATCAGCTGGTTTAGTTGAGTGCTATAATGGCACTCTGAAACTTAAGTTGGCCAAAATTCAAGAGAGCACTGGTTTACAATGGCCAGATGCTTTGCCATTAGCGCTTTTGTCCACCCGAATGACTGTGCACTCGCGAATGGGTTTGAGTCCGTATGAGGTTGTTTTTGGTCACCCGGCGAATATTTGGGGCGTACCACGACCAACGAAGTTTAGTGACCTTGAGTATCCTGTTTTGCTTGATTACTTGCGTGAAATGACAACTAAAATGAGTGTTTTACCCCAACAGGTTCACAACTCTCTTCCACAAGCTACAGACGATCCAGGACACGTGCTTGAACCCGGTTCCTGGGTGTTCATTAGGAGCTTCCAGAGAACGAAGAATACACAGCCCCGCTGGACTGGACCTTATCAGGTCCTCTTGTCAACGAGATCTGCGGTGCGAGTTCGTGGAAAGAAACACTGGATACACGGGTGCCACACGAAGAAGGCACCCTTACATTTATCATATGATAAGTGGGTGCAAGATGGTCTTGCAGATTCAGAAACTGAGACTGTCCCGAAATTTGTCACGTTCAGTGATGCTCGCCTGATTGGTACTAATTCAGAACTGGAGAGCGATCAGCTTTTGCAAGCAGCAATACCTCCTGCGATGCGGTTGGACACTACTGATCCTCAGCTGTTGTTTACCGATCAAGAATTACCTGGAAGAGACAGATATAATTTGAGATCGAGAATTAAGGACAAATAAAGTTAATAAAGTTGATTTTTTTTTAATGTTTGTAGGTTAACTCTCCACCAAGGATCTACGTATATTTGTTTTTCTGAACTGCCATCCGGTTCTTGCTGCTAGGGTCGCGGTTGCTACCAGTCTTGGGAGTGCAAGCCTGAGACACTAGATCTTGGGTTCTGTTTGTCCGAGGCAGTCTTCCTGGGTTCAGCGGAGGCCTCTCAAGCAGAATCAACCAACCACCGCGGGCAGCAACTTTAGTTTTAGGATGGATTTCTTTGAGTTGGAGAGACCTGTGCAGACACTGACTTTTGGGAAACGTATTTGTAAAATAATGTTGAAGAAATGTTTTTTGATACCGTGCATACTTTTACTACTGAGTGTCTTAATTTTTATGATTGGTTATGTAGCATTTGTTTTTAAAGCGACGTCTAATTCCACTGTGCAATCTACACCTTCACCTACAATTTCCTCTCATTCTTTCCACCCTTTGCCTGAATATGAGGTAGTTAGACGTAAGGAGTTCGCTAATAATTCCTTCATACAGCTTTTACACCAGCACAAGTTAGTGATTAATACAACGAACTACTGGATTTGTGGTTTAATGCCTCATACATCCGATAAAGGAATTCCTTATTTGGTTTTGCCCTTTAGTTTAAATGGTTCGATCCGAACTTATAGAACCATGTTCATATATGCCCTCAGTGTTGACCCCTCACGTTCACCGAGAGATAATCCGAGGAATAGTCCTATAGCTAGAGGCATAGTTGATATGATTCAAGGGACTAATGCAGTAGAGACTATTCCGCAAGACGAGAGACAACCATATAGTGGTTGGAGCGTAAGTGGATATGGAGTAAGTCTGAGTATTAACCAGCATGCGAAAAGTCCTCTACCAATCTGGATAGTGCCCCATAAGGGTTACTATTGTCTGCAGGGCAACGGTAAGAATCCGAAAGCTCAGTTAGGGAAGAGCGTTTGCATTGAGACTTACGTGTTTCCGTCTCAGTCTTCCCCAGCGTTCTTAGCTGCCAAGGGTACTTATTTTGTTTGCTACGACAAGGCATACACATGGTTGCCTCATGACTTTTCGGGCACATGTTTTGTTTCCTTTCTGTTACCCCCCACTTTTACAGCTGCGGCAGATTATCACAAGATGAGAATTACGAGAGGTGTCTTTAGTCAAGAAGACACTGCAGGACAAGAATTGGGTGATTTCTTCAAGGGTTTTCTGCCGTTTTGGGGACCGCTGGCTAACAGTGGGAATATTCGTCAGTTTACGAGAGTTGTTGAGTCCACCATAGTTGAGACTGCCGGTGCCCTTGGTAACTTGACTGCTGAGCTTCAGTCAGATAGACTTATGACACTTCAGAATAGAGTTGCCCTAGACGTTATTCTAGCAGATCGAGGGGGAGTTTGTAGACTGATTCAATCGAGTTGCTGCATTTTTATTCCGGATAATGCTCCGTCAGTCTTCTAGGCCATTTCCAAATTGCATAAAATCTCCGATTCTGTCCATCTGGACAAAGGGGATTGGTCTCTGATGGGATGGCTATGGGGATTGATATCCACTTGGGGTTGGAAGATTTTGATGGTCATTGGAATGGTTTTAGCGATTCTGTTTGTGTTCTGTCTCTGTGTACAGTGCGCTCCGGCTCTTTGTGGCCTTTGTGCTACTTTGTGCGTACGGAAGCCTGTCCGGAGAGAGATGCATAGTAATAAGATGATGCTACAGAAGCATATCGATGACCTGATGAATATAGATCCAGATTCAGATTAAAATGGGTTTGGGTTTATTGCCTATGATAGGGCAAAAGGAGGGTCTGTGGTTCCGTGATTCTGAATTGGGTTTGATGGTTGGGAAACCCGATTTATAAAGATTGTCGGAAATGGACGATCTTGGTGTCAGTGGACCGCAAATGGCGAGTGTAGCGTGTCTGAGTGTTTTCATATGAATCGATATAGGAGAACACTCTGCATTTGAGGATTTAGTTTGAACCCTCGGGTTCCATTTTGTAAGACGGCAGCCATCTTGTATGGTTGCCCTAACATAGGCCCTATGATTGTGGCCGAACGAGTCATTGACACGTACGCCTTAGCTGACTTCTGGTTGACCTGGCCGAACTGACTCCTTGCCTGAGGCAAATCCTGCTGAGCCAGTTCCTTGGTTAGCAGCTGCACTGATAAAGATCAAAGAGCAGGACATGGTCCGATTTTATGGCCCACCGTTCCCACTCCTCTATCTCCTTTCCATCTGTTTCTGCCTTTCCTTTACGACATATTCATCAATCTACTTGAAGGTTTTATGATGGGTCTGTCCGGCCTGATCGAACAGGAAACTAACATATGTGCAATTGTTTTAGTGGGCTGGACAACGGAAAGTGGGATTAACTTTGACTATCGTGATTCGCTACTTTTTGAAATGCTACTTGCTCATTGGTTAGTTTTGTATGCACCGAATGTAAATTGTGATGTTGCCAGAAGCGTAATTTTCGGCATAAAAGACCGAGTTTCGTTCATTGGGTTGGTACAGTCTCTGTCGAACTACCCGTGTGTACTTCGTAGACCTCTGTCCCTGGTTGCAACCATTAAACTTTGGTCTTTGACGTCATCGAGAAGTATCCTGTGTCTCTGTTTGCCAAGACAGGGGAATCCGGGGTCTTTGGGTGTTGCCCTGACACCGCTGGGTTTTTGATTTAGTATTGGTTCCGAGAAAACCCAGTACCTCAGGACAGTTGGTGAATGAACTTCTTGAATCTCTTACTTTGCCATTACAAGTAGCGATCGTGAAATGCAGTGCCCATAAGAAAGTCACGGATGATGTTGGTTGTGGAAATGCATTTGCGGATGAAGTTGCGAAAGAAACTGTGAGAAATGTGATGAGTAGAATGTATGTTGTAGGTCAGGCGAGAACCAAATTACCCCCAATCAGCTGGTTTAGTTGAGTGCTATAATGGCACCTTGAAGCTAAAGTTAGCCAAAATCCAAGCGAGCACTGGTCTACAGTGGCCAGATGCGTAAAGTATACGAGAAAAGACGGTGTCCTTCAGTGGCCCCGTTACGGTAGTTTCGAAACTGAGATTTTGGACAATCTCGAAGTGAAGTTGTTCAAGAAGAAAGCCCGGCCGGCAATGTTTGACTCTTTCCGCATATGGCGCAAAGAAGCCAAACAGAAAGAAATTAAGTTAGCGAAGAAGAACAAACAAGAACGAGGTATGTCAATGGAACAAGCTGCTGTTGCGTTTAGGGATAATGAGGAAGAGCGAGAGAGCGAACAGATGCTTAGGGTGAAGAAGTTAGCGGTAGATAGATGCTATCCAGTTTTGCCGCCTAAAGAGCAGGATGACAAGAAAGATCTTGCGAAAGATCCTTTAATGTTGCATCTATTGAGTTTGCCACCCCCTTATGCACAGAGTGCTACGGCACCACCGCCGCCAGTCGTGGCTGTGCAACATCCAGTTGTTGTGCCACCCGTAATTCCTCCACAGCCAGCTCCTCTTCCGTTGGCTACTGTTCCTTTAACGCAGCCTCCTCAGGGGCCGCCAACTTTGCCTTCTCCTTTGTCTGCTACTCCTACGCCTGTCTATAATACTCCTTCTGTTCCCACTTTGGATTCTTCTACTATTGTTCCGTCTTCCCTTATTCTTCCATCTTCTCCTTCTACTAGGCAGCAAATGACTGCTGCTTTTTCTGGTTTTCTGACTCCTTTGTTGGGTCAATTGGGTATGTCTCCAGTGCATCAGGATAGACAATCATGTAGTCAGTTGCCTGACACAGATGAGCGTGTAGTTTTGGATCACATGGCACGTAGATGGATTACGTACACTTCCCAGTATGATCTTGAGGGTATTATGGATGTTTTCTGACAATGGAAAGCACTGAAGCAACGATACGCTTTTGAAATAATGTGTGTGTTCCTCCATGAACAGTGGATGGACGAAGTGGGTAAAGCGCCTGAAGAGTTATATCGAGTGCGTTCCGAGTTTGCGAAAGGGACGGTTGTGAGTCTTCTCGACATTGAGAGAGCGGTGTCGACGTTGTTGTCGTTTCGTAATAATGCTCCTTCCGAGCGATTGTTTGAGCCTGATTCGTCAGTTAGGAGATAAGCGCATCAGTATCCGATGCGTGAGGTTCCCCGGTATGGAAGGAAGCAGTACAGGCTGATGCTGGATTGGGTATTCTAGCTGCGCCTGCACAATTTCAGCGAGTATGGGTACATGTTCCTTGGAAGCGTGTTGAAGTTCTAGCGATCAAGCAGACTTTACCTGATCCGCGCAAAAATCCGGCGGGATATTATAAAGAGCTCACTCAAACTGTGGGTCCGTGCGTCATGACTTTAGCAGATATAGACATGTTGTTTGGCAATGTTGTTCCACAGCCTATCTGGAATGTGATTCGACATACGGATCATGATAATGAATTGGGTGATACATGGGTTAACATTGTTGCTGCGAATGATAGACAAGTTGGAGGTGCTAAGCCTGAAGATCTAATTGCTCAACTTCCTGGTAGGATTATTAATTTCATGAAGACTTTGATGCCCGAAGTGCGTGTTAATTGGGACAAGCTGTCTGCATGTAAGCAGAAGAAAGACGAGACTGTGTCTGATTTCTTCACGCGGTTTGAAGAAACTTTTGTGGATCATAGTGGTCAGGATATGGCTACCGAGGGTGGCCAGAGGTTGTTTGTTGACAAATTCGTGCATAATTTGCTTCCTGAGTTGTGCACTAAGTTGAAGGATTCCGAGAGTGCTTGGGCAGTCTCTACGTCAGCGCAGATTTTAGCTACGGCTCAGTACTATGAGAATAGGCGCAAAGATGAGTTAGAGAAAGCGGATAAAAAGACTAAGGAATTGAAGACTAAAGTTCTTCTACAACAAGCTTATCCACCCCGTACAAATAGTCAGCGCGGTTATCAGCAACCTCAGCAATATTCGAGAAACTCGCAAAGGAACGAGTCCTCTCAACAGTGTTTTCCGTATGGGCCTAATCAGTGTGCGTATTGCAAAGAAGAGGGTCATTACAAGAATAGTTGTCCGGTTTTGTTACAGCGCACAAATGGTGCTTCTGGTGTACGAGGTCGAGGTGCTCCACAAGTGCCTAGAGGTAGAGGTCGCGGACAGAACATATGTTCTTTGCCTCCACAGAACTTGATGAATAGTTTTGATCAGCAGCAAGGTTCGTCTGGTAGGACAGCACAGTACTATATGGATGATTACTATGTTGAAGGTGACGAAGTGCACGGTAATGATTGTTAGGACAGCCATGGACAAAGAGAGGGAGTTGTTTCAGTTCCAGTAGATCAGAGTGGACCCTATGTTGAAGTGATTGCATCAGGTGTGTCAGAACCTTTTCTGTCAGATACTGGTGCTACAAAGAGTTCTATTATGCACTGTAAAGTCTCTGGCGCACCTTTGTCTGGCTTTGATAACGTTTCTGTAGGTTTTTCTGGCGCCCACTTTACTAATCCGATTTCTGCTCCATTGTCTCTTTCTGTTGGACCGTGTAAGATCGAAACACCCCTACTTTTGACTACCGGTTGTAATGAGAATCTGTTGGGATTGGATTTATTGAAGAGATTGTATGCGACACTGTATTGTTCTCCGTCAGGAGTACATCTTACTTTGGATAAGAGAGTGATCTCTCCGATGTACCTGTCGAAAGACAGACTTCCACCTGAATTGTCTTCTTTGCCAGATTCATTGTGGGCTACTGGTCCGAATGATGTGGGCCTACTGGAAATTCCTCCATATGTTGTGACACTGAAAGTGAATGCTAAGTTACCGCGCATTCCACAGTATCGTATCTCGAGTGATGGTGAGCGTGCACTTTTAGCGATCATTTATGATCTGATCGAAAAGGGTGTAATTGAGGAAACGAGAGGTAATGTGTGTAATAGTCCTGTTTTGCCTGTTCTGAAGAGAACTGATTCTTCACAGCCTCCTGCATATAGGTTTGTTATCGATCTTCGCGAAGTGAACAAGATTGTTGTTCCACAATTTCCTGTTGTGCCTGAT
The DNA here is from genome assembly GCF_964263255.1 of Lissotriton vulgaris. Taxonomy (NCBI): domain Eukaryota; kingdom Metazoa; phylum Chordata; class Amphibia; order Caudata; family Salamandridae; genus Lissotriton; species Lissotriton vulgaris. The sequence continues at coordinate 1,060,033,276 of NC_141698.1, read as the reverse complement.
ATCACTGCTTTGTTGACTTTGATTCCGGCTACAGCCACATGGTTTTCGGTGATTGACTTGAAGAATGCTTTCTTCAGTATCCCGATTGCCATGGAAAGTAGGGACATCTTTGGATTCTCTTTAGGAGAACGAAGTTTCCACTTTAAGCGCGCTCCTCAAGGCTATTGCGAGAGTCCATCGATCTATAGTCAAGCAGCTAGATTTTATCCATATGGAGAGATGCAACAATTTGAAATATGTTTTAGTGGTTGTTTGCTCCTTTTCTAGATGGGTAGAAGCTTATCCCCTTAAGGACAATACTGCCTTGTCCACAGCAAAAGTTCTGATAAAAGAGTTTTTCCCTAGATTTGTAATGCCGAGAATTATCTGGAGTGACAATGGGAGTGAATTTGTGGGTCAAGTCATGAAGAGAGTGTGTGAGGGACTAGGAATCCGGCAGAAATTTCATGCTGCAAATCACCCCCAATCAGCTGGTTTAGTTGAGTGCTATAATGGCACCTTGAAGCTAAAGTTATCCAAAATCCAAGCGAGCACTGGTCTACAGTGGCCAGATGCTTTGCCTCTAACGCTCCTGTCAACAAGAATGACTGTGCATTCAAGAATGGGTCTGAATCCGTATGAAGTGGTCTTTGGCCGCCCAGCGAATATTTGGGGCGTGCCGAGACCAACCAGGTTTAGTGAGATCGAATACCCTGTGTTGCTTGATTACTTGCGCGAACTGACGACTAAATTGCGTGTCTTACATCAACAGGAACACGATAGCCTCCCACAAGCTTCTGAGGATCCAGGCCACGCTATGGAACCTGGTTCGTGGGTCTTCATCAAAAATTTCCAGAGGAATAAGAACGATCAGCCCCGTTGGACAGGACCCTTTCAAGTACTCCTGTCTACACGTTCAGCAGTCCGAGTACAAGGCAAAAGAAACTGGATCCACGGTGTACACTGTAAGCGAGCACCTTTGCCCTTACCGTACGATAAGTGGGTCCAGGAAGGACTTCCAGACTCTGAAACAGAAACTGTTCCACGATTTTTGCCATTCAGCGATGCTCGTCTGATTGGTACGAACTCTGAGATACAAAGTGACGATCTTTTACAAGAAGCTGTGCCTCTTTTGAATCGATTGAACACTATTGAGCCTGAACTCCTGTTTAAAGACCAAGAATTGCCTGGAAGAAGCCGCTATAATTTGCGACCGAGAGTCATGGACAAATAAAGCGCAAATAAAGTTTTTATGATTTTTCTGTTTGCAGGTTAACTCTCCACCGAGGATCTACTCATTTTTGTTTTTCGAACCGCCATCCAGGTTCAGCTGTAGGGTCGCGGTTGCCGAAAGTCTTTGGAGTGCAAGCCTGAGACACTAGGTTGAGGGTTCTGGTTGGCATAAGGGAGTTGCCCTGGGTTGACAGAGGCATTCTTTAGCATAGAACACCCTACCATTGTGAGCAGCATATTTAGTTTAGGATGGATTTCTTCAAGTTGGAGAGACCTGCACGGACAATGGTTTTTAGAAAGAAGTTATGTAAATTGATCTCAAATAAATGTTTTCTAATACCGTGTGTATTTTTGCTATTGAGTTTGATGACATTCATAATCGGTTATGTGACATTCTCTTTTAAAGTAACATTTGTTCCCACTGTGCAACCTACACCTCCACCTACAATTTCTTCTCATTCTTTTCACCCTTTGCCTGAACATGACGTAGTTAGACGATTGGAATTTGCCAATAATTCCTTTATTCAACTTTTGCACCAACACCAGTTAGTGATGAACACGACAAATTGTTGGATCTGTGGTCTAATGCCCCATACAACCGATAAGGGTATTCCGTACTTAGTTTTGCCCTTCAGTTTAAATGGTTCGATTTAGGCTTATAGAACGATGTTTATTTATGCCCATAGTGTTTATCCCCAACGTTCACCGAAAGACAACCCGAAGAATAGTGCTGTTGCTAGAGGTATAGTCGACATGGTTAAAGGGACTAATGCTGTTGAAACTATTCCGATAGATGAGAAGCAACCCTATAGTGGTTGGGATATTACTGCATATGGAGTTAGTCTAAGTGTTAACCAGCGAGCGAAAAGTTCTCCACCAATTTGGATAGTGCCCCATCAGGGTCGCTATTGTCTATAGGGTAATGGCAAGAATCCGAGAGCTCAGTTAGGGAAGAGCGTCTGTACTGATACCTACGTATTTACGTCTCAGTCTTCCCCAGCATTTTTAGCTGCTAAGGGTACCTACTTTGTTTGCTATGACAAAGCGTATACATGGTTGCCCCCTGATTTCTCGGGCACATCTTTTGTTTCTTTCCTGTTGTCTCCCACTTTTACAGCTGCAGCAGATTACCATAAGACGAGAGTTGCTAGAGGTGTCTTTAGTCAAGAAGACACTGCAGGACAAGAGTTGGGAGATTTCTTTAAGGGTTTTCTGCCGTTCTGGGGACCGATGGCTAATAGCAGGAATATTCGCCAGTTGACGAGAGTGGTTGAGTCCACCATAGTCGAAACTGCCGGTGCCCTTAGTAACTTGACTGCTGAGCTCCAGTCGGATAGACTTATGACACTCCAAAATAGAGTTGCCCTTGATGTCATACTAGCAGATCGAGGTGGAGTTTGTAAACTGATTCAATCGAGCTGCTGCGTTTTCATTCCAGACAACGCTCCGTCAGTCTTCCAGGCCATTTCCAAGCTACATAAGATCTCCGATTTTGTCCATTTGGACAAAGGAGATTGGTCGTTGATGGGATGGTTATGGGGATTGATATCCACTTGGGGTGGAAGATTTTGATGGTCATTGGGATGGTCTTAGCTATCTTTTTCATGTTCTGTCTCTGTGTACAGTGTGCTCCTGCTATTTATGGCCTCTGTGCTACTTTATGTGCAAGGAGACCTCTCCAGAGAGAGGTACTAAGTAATAGGATGATGCTACAGCAACACATTGATGATCTGATGAATATAGATCCAGATTCAGATTAACATGGGTTTGGGTCTGTTGCCTATGTAAGGGCAAAAGGAGGTTCTGTAGTTCCGTGAGTTGTGGGTCTGGTTCTGTGGTTCCGAACCCGTTCGAATAAGGTCGTCGGAAATAGACGATTTTGGTGTCAGCAGACCGCAAATGACAAGTGTAGCGTGTACAAGTGTTTTCACATGAATCTATCTATGAGAACACTACGTATTCGGGGATTTCCTTTGAACCTTCGGGTTCCATTTTGTGTACGGCAGCCATTTTGAGTGGTTGCCCTCACATAGGCCGATGACTACGGCCGAACGAGTCCTTGAGACACGTATGTCTTAGCTGACTTCTGAATGACCTGGCCGAACTGACTCCGTGCCCGAGGCTGACCTCGCTGAGCCAGTTCCTTGTTAAGCAGCTGGTCAGATAAAGATCAAAGAGTAGGGCAGGCCCGAGTTTATGGTACACTGCTCCCACCTTTCTATCTCACTTTCAATCTGCTTCTGTTCCTTCCTTTACAACATGATCACTGATTTGGGTTGAGGGTTTATGATGGGTTTGTCCGGCCTGACTGAACAGGATAATGGAATGTGCTTGATCATTTCTGGTGTTTATCTAAGAAGGGGGGTTATACCCAATGAAATCCACATGGGACCTGGGTGCTTATATGGTGTATGAAAAGAAGGGTCCCTATAGAACTGTGTAAGTTTGCTTGATTTTATTATAAAAATCAAAGTAGTATATACACACAAACACTGTCAATTGATCACAATGAATAAACCATATAATTTGGTAAATAAAAGTGCCCCAAGAAAGGAAATGGGAGTGGGATAGCGTGATGCTGTGAAGGAAAAGGACAGTGAGGGAATAAAGTTGGTGACAACTTATGTATTTCGAAATTAATTCAAAATGCAGTACATTTTCAAGGCTTCAGATCCCTGAGCCGAAATAAGGGATCATAACATATCCCCAATGTTTAAAACAATTTCTGTTGACACAGAGGTATTCAAATTAATGCGGGCGTGTCAACTGAACAAAAAATGAGGTAGCCGTCGACGTTTCAAATAAAATAGAGCCAGCTATCTTTGTCGACGTACCAAAATTCAAAGAGGGATTTAGCTACGTCGCCAATAATTGCTCCCGACACTGGATGGTGTTGGGAGTTGAGACCGCTGCAGAACAAGTACAGACTCTCACCAAAGAGATCGCGGCCCTAAGAGCTGAGATACTTGGGGACAGTACTTTGACAAACGCTAAAACTGCTTTGGAGTCTTTAGACGCCACACTAAAAGAGTTTGATGTCACCACTCAAACTAAGAAATTAGAAAAATTGGCCAAGGATCTGAGAGCCTTCGACAAAAAAAGTGTCTATCCATATCTCCAACCCGACTACTACAAACAAGATAACCAAGGCCATTTCGCCAACCGAGGCAGAGGTGGATACAAAGGTAGGAGAGCATACACCACGTTCTCAGACTCTTCTTACAGTTCCGGAAGTGAATCTGAACCTTCAACACCTGGCCCCTCATACAATTATCCATACTCGGATTTCAACTACCCACCATACCCACCACCACCTCCTCATTTTTTAGGCAGAGGTCAGATGCAATGGAGACCACCCCGAGGCCGGGGCAATTGGTCCGGAGGACAACAACGTGGACAACAACCCAACACGGGGAATCAGAACGCAGGTCGGGCCGTGCCCAGAAACAAGTCACCTTCCGCCCGAGAACCATGGGGAAATATCAACAAGGAGAAACACCTATCGGTGGTAACAAGTGGACCGGCACATGCTACCACTAATCCTATAGTGAATATTTCAAAATATCACCTATCTGAGGAAGAGCAAAAGGTGTTGAGCAAAGGTCTCTCTTACGTTCCTACTACCCTTCCGAATAGATTTCAACTCAAAACAGAACTCTATAATTTTTTCAGAAAGATTCGTCTCAGGTACTTCTTCAGACATGCTACTGCTCCATTGAGATCATCTGTGACTGGATTGAGGGAACCATCAACCTTCTTTCCCCCATCCTATGCAATCAGTAACAAAATCCTTGCATTTGAAGATTTGGTCATCCAAGAAGTGGAGAACATAGTCAACACACCGAAATACATCAGAACTCGAAGGCATCGGGCGTTTTCCCTGACGCCGCTGGGTTTTAAAACCCGGTCCTTCACAGCACTCACCTCGCAGGCGACAGGGCGGCGGAAGAAATCAGGGCCCAACTGATCCTAGGAATCCGCAGCAAGATCCCGCGGGGCCTCAAACGGCGACAGCCAAACATACCAATGACTGACATACTAGTGATGGCACGGTCTCATGACCTCTCTGTTGCGGGCGCGGAAGAAATGGATCTCATGCTGATGCGCAATCCAAAGAAGGGCATCACCGTCAAGACAGAGATGGCTGACGCTGTCAGGATGCGAGAGAGGAGCAATAAACCATGAGCTCACCCACCTCCAACCCCAAAAGGCCAGTGTGGGTACTGTGGATACAAGGAGCACCCCCCCCCCCCCAGTCGTGCCCTGCAATGGAAGGAAGGAAAACAGACAGCGCCAGAGCAAAAGCTAGTTCACCAACTGTCAAGCATCTCGCTATCATCCTCGCAAAGGGGGAAGAAGAGTGAATAAAATGTCTACCATGCAGATGGCACCTCATCTAATGATGAAGGGGAGACATACCTGGTTTCTTTCACCCAAGCCCTAAAGTGATGGAGCCGACCTAGGTCCAGGAGCACGGTGATAATAGCAGGGTCGGAAGTCAGCGCGGTTATCGACACGGGCGCATCAGTCATGGGGATCCAGCAGTATGAAAAACTAAGGCCCAGACTGGAACTCCAGCCTTCGAAGACGAAGATCTTCGCGTATGGGAGTGACTCACCTCTACCACTCCGAGGCAAGATGACGTTGCCCGTATGATCTGGAGACGCCAAAATCACCATTGACATCCACGTCATCAACCAAGAAGCTGACACACTATTAAGCAGCCATGTACAGAAGACTCAAGGCTGGTTCCGTTTGCAAGGAGCGTGCAGGCTGACCAGACAAAAGACCTGCTCAACCAATTTGAAGACCACTTTAAAGGGTTAGGATAGATACGGAAAGCTCCAATCAAGCTGCACCATGACCAGACTGTCAAGCCGACAGCATTGAGGCATGGGAGGATCTCCTTCCACCTCAGACCCATAGTGGAAGAAGAGCTGCAAAAACTAGAGAATCTGGGGGTCTTGGAGAAGGTATCGGGCCCACAGCATGGGTGTCCCTCATGGTAATCGCCAAAAAACCCCGCCAACCAGGAAAAATAAGACTCTGTATAGACATGCGCCCCCTAACAAGGCCATTCGGCCCGGAAGCAACATAACACCGACGATGGACGACATTGCGGCTGACTTATATGGGTCCAGGTGGTTTTCAAAACTGGACCTGAACGCCGGTTATCATAAATTAGTGCTGGCCAAAGAAAGCAGGTATATCCCCACGTTCAGTACCCATCTAGGGCTTAGAAGATGCAAGCGCCTAAATTTCGGCATATCTTCAGCACCTCACCCACACTGACGCCATGTGGCAGTGGGGACCCGCTGAAGAAGCGGCCTTCCCAGCGGTCAAGAGCGCTCTCCTTGACCACACAACCCCGGTGTATTTCAACCCGGCCAAACAAACAGAGATATTGGTGGATGCCAGCCCCATCGCTTGGGAGCCATCCTCACCCAGGAGCAAGAACCAGGATGGTGGGCCACCTTATCCTATGCCAGCAAGGCACTTTCCCCAACCGAGAAGCACTATGCCCAGATAGAGAGGGAGGCCCTAGCAATCAGCTAGGAATGCCGGCACTTCCATCTGTACATATGCGGCCACCCGTTCAAGGACATCACGGATCACCAACCCGTGGTACCTCTGTTCAGAGGCTCAGTGCAGCACCCGCTGCCACAAATTGAATGATGGGCTATTGGACTCCAACAGTATGAGATGGAAGTAGCGTATCGACCCGGTAACAAAACCCCTCCAACTTTCTCTCAAGACACCCAGACCCACACGAGGACAGTAGCGAAGAACCTGACTCAGAATCCACAGAGGCACATCTGAACATGATCTCAGGCCTCACATGCCCCCAAGCACTGACACTCAAAGAGGTGGTAGTGGCTGCAGAAGGGGACTCGGTCATCGCTAAGATCAAGGCAGCGGTCCAGGGAGGGCACTAGCATCAGTTCCTACAGTCCTACAAGAAGATGAAGGCCCCCATGCGGGAGAAATTCTGGTTTCTGGGAATGGACGCCTGTGTTGCAGCTGCGGCTGGCAGTGGGAGTACCTGCAGGACGGTGATGTGGGGAGGGGCAGGATGGGGGGTAGTAAGGTATGGATTACTGAGCTTCCCAGGTAAATAAACATTTAAATAAATAAAATGAATTTCGGTGAGTGCACCCCATCTCCAAATGCAATGCAGTGCGCGCAACGAAATTCGTTTTATTTATTTAAATGTTTACTTACCTGTAAAACTCCGTAATCCATACATTACTACCCCCACCCTGTCCCTCCCCCTCCCCACGTCCCCCACGGCCACCCTGCAGGCACTCCCACTGCCGGCTGTGGCTGCTGTGTTGTCAAGACAGTCAGGAGATGCCCCTCCTGTCAAGTGACGAGCGCCCCCGAAAGGCCTGCACCCATCCACACGAGGTGCAGGGGAGAACCCCTGGGAAAAGACAAACATTGATTTCGGGAGCTTCCCAGATGGCAGAGCAACCTTAGCCCTAATCGACTTCTACTCAAAATACCCTCTTGTGGAAGTTGTCTACTCAACAGCCTTCTCACACGTGGGCCCAGTGTTGGACAAGATATTCGCCATGTTCGATGCTCCGAGAAAATCAGAAGCGACAACGGGCCCCCATTCCAAGGACACAATTTCCATGAGTTCCTACATCATCATGGCATCCAGCATAGGGGTATCACCCCGCAATGGCCCCAAGCAAATGGTGAGATTGAAAGATAAATAAGACTCTCTGCATCGCTACAGCTGAACACGCGACCCTGAGCAGCACCTCCAGAAATTCCTTCGGGGGTACCGAAGTACCCCTCAGAGTTCCACACATCAGGCACCTTGGGTGTTAATGTTCAATGGCTCCCGGCATGATGGCACACCCACCGCCGCAGGGTGGACACCGCCTCTGTTCGATGAGGAAGGTGCCCTCAGGTTGAGGGAGAAGCACAACCTAACAGCCAGTCAGACAAGAAGGGCTGTGTCCCGCCAGCTCAATGTAGGGGACACCGTAATTCTGAGAGACCGGAGGCCTGGGGGGAAGTTTTGGACTCGTTATGAACATGGGTACTGGACTGTAACTGATGTAAAAGGGACCATGGTGACGCCGAGAAAGAAGGAGAGACTGTAACTCGCAACATCTCGTGGTTTAAGAAAGTAGACAGCCCCTCCACCACGGCCGAACCGGCTGATGATCCAGGTGACCAAGAAGCCAGCCAAATGGAGACCGAAGGGGCCGAGGACAGCGACCAAGGGCAAGTCTCACACCCCAGGACTCTGGAAGCAACCCAAGATGCCCAGGAGGCGCCGCCCACACACAGTGAACCAGTGGTGGCACCCAGACCCAGCCGTGGCATTCGCAGGTATGCTCTGAGAGACAATCCACAGCCGAGCACCCGACTCAGAGACTTTGCGTGCCAAGTGAGTCACAAGACACTTGGGAAGCAGTCAAGTACTGAGTTGGGATGGGATGTGATAGATAATTCAGAGTTCTAGACGTTTGCTGCATGTGCACGCACCCGAAGTGTACGACCCCGGCACTCACGCCGGATGGCGGAGCGCGCAATAAATAAAGTGGACGGGACCCTTTGCCACAGTCCGAGCATAGGCACAAAACCAGTGTGGTGTCTATTATTGCCGCGTCTCTACCCGCTGTGTGCCCGTGCTCAGAGAGGCCCCAGGGGTGAGATATCAACACTGAGCGTGACGCCAAGACTCAAACCTGGTTCCCCAGCTCCAAAGTCGTCAGCTTCTCGCCATAAGGCCACATCCTCCACATTAACCCCGTTTTACTTCCTAATTTTTGTGTTCTATTCACAAATACATTTCGGAGTATGTCATAAAGTACTCTCGTGGTGCTCTTTTATGTGCTTTTGCCTGCCTTTCTGAATTGGTCTCAAAGAATCTAAAACTGGGACAAATTGTAAAGTTCAGGGAACATTCATGTTATACATTTAGAACAAAAAGAAAGGGTACGAGAGTAGGTACATAAAGGAGCCCCACAGGAGCATGCTGGGGGAGGGGTGGGGGGAGGGCACTTCATAAGAGCTCTCTCCAAACATCTCTCGCTCTCTCTTTTCCTCTCTTCCCAACTGTGACCTCGTTCGCTTTCCACTTAACATTCCTTCTCGCAAGTGCTCTTGCCCTCCCTTTGCCACTATTTCCTCTTCTCTCTTTTGTTTTAAATCTTTTTATCATCATTATATTCAGAATTGAACACTCGCTTTCGTTCCCTCGTTCCTTTCTCTTCCTCTGGCACCGTCTCTCCCTTCCTCTGGCACCGTCCCGCACTTCCTCGCGCTCTAGTTTCGTCTCCTTCCGCCCCCGCCTCGTTCCCAGTTCAGGGCTCCTCCGTCACCTGGTGACAGGGTGAAATTATTTCCTTTGACCTCTGGAGTTTAGCCCCGCGTGTAAATCAGGCGCGCGCTGCCGGGGTGGCCCAGCGAGTCACTTTTCATTGCTTCTATTTATTCGCACCAGAATATTTACTTTTGTTTGCTCGCTGCTTCACTGGAATGACCGACATGTGGTTTGTGGCGTCTAAATATAAATACAATTTTAAAAAAAACACTACAGCATTGTTGGATACTCATTAAATAAACCCAGCTTCCCATTAGAGAAGATGCCAGATGCTCTGCCACGAATTAAAGCTAGAGGGGATGTCATGTGCCCTGGATCACACAGTGAGTGTGACTATGGAAAAATAATCTTCAAGAATTGACCCTTTGGGAGAACTTCAAGACTGTGGCCCTGGCGGTGCTTCATTTGCAGAAGAAAGAGTGGTGGTGCGCCAAGCTCTGCGCGGAGGCCCGCCCGCGGCCGGTGCAATTAAAGGTCGGCGCGCCGAATACCAAGGATACGTAGTCCTGAATTGTCCCCAGGTCTCTTTAATCCCCTGCCTGACACTCCCTGCCCATTATCTCCCTCCTGCACCTTTCTCTCTGTGATGGTTTCTCTCTGTTTGCTGTTTGTGTGTGTTTTTCCTCCTCTTGTGCTTGGTAAATATCTGATGAAGTAAAATAAACACCAGCCGCCAAAAATAAGTGCCAGTGCCCCCCCCCCCCCCCCACCCCCCGAACAGCAACCACCAGCTCAAATTAAGTACAGGACCCTGTGCTTATTGGTGTGACTCACCTGCCACAGGCATTCAGCTATGATTGACAGCAGCGGCCTGTGAAGCACGGGTGGGTGGTGTAGTAGGGCGGGGGGGGGGGGGGGGGGGGGGGCGGGTGACGACGGACAATGGAATAGGAAATATTCATTTATTTAGTTTTCCCTATTCCTTTGCCTGTCAAATCCCTCCTGCCTCGCCCCACTGCCCACCGCTCTTACCTGCACAGACCACCACTGGTGATTAAAACAACTTTTATTTATAGTGCTTCAAACTACAGTGTTCCCAGTCTGGCAAAAAAGAGGTGTCACTAATTTAAAGTTTATTTTACTTCATCAGAAACTGCTATACTCCTGAGGCGGAAGCCGGGAGACGCCCAATTTTAAAAAATTTGTTATTATTCACTTGTGTGTCAATTGAATTCCCTATATTTTTAAAACTCTTCACTCACCCGGCTGCCAGCTTCTTCAGCGGGTAGAGACGCTCTTGAACAGCGACTCCTTCGCTGCACCGACGCAAACGCTCGAGTAAAAGCGACTTTGCACCGCCATTCCCGGCGAGGAAGGGAGGCCACGCCCACATTGAGGCCACGCCCACCCGCCACAGTATTTAAGCGCCGCCATCAGCGCTACTAGTCAGAAACTGCTATACTCCTGAGGCGGAAGCCGGGAGACGCCCAATTTAAAAAATTTTTATTATTCACTTGTGTGTCACTTGAATTCCCTGTATTTTTAAAACTCTTCACTCACCCGGCTGCCAGCTTCTTCAGCGGGTAGAGACGCTCTTGAACAGCGACTCCTTCGCTGCACCGACGCAAACGCTCGAGTAAAAGCGACTTTGCACCGCCATTCCCGGCGAGGAAGGGAGGCCACGCCCACATTGAGGCCACGCCCACCCGCCACAGTATTTAAGCGCCGCCATCAGCGCTTCTAGTCAGAAACTGCTATACTCCTGAGGCGGAAGCCGGGAGACGCCCAATTTTAAAAAATTTGTTATTATTCACTTGTGTGTCACTTGAATTCCCTGTATTTTTAAAACTCTTCACTCACCCGGCTGCCAGCTTCTTCAGCGGGTAGAGACGCTCTTGAACAGCGACTCCTTCGCTGCACCGACGCAAACGCTCGAGTAAAAGCGACTTTGTACCGCCATTCCCGGCGAGGAAGGGAGGCCACGCCCACATTGAGGCCACGCCCCTTCCCCCTCCCATAAAATGTGCAACTACAGGACGCGCAGCGGACGAGCGCAGCGGGAGCGCCGTCTGCGCGCCGAAGGCGCGCCTAAGGCAAGCCCGTCTGCGCCCGTCCTCGCACGACCGGGCCTTGGGCCAGACACTATGCCTGTCCCAGCCGCCTCCAAGGTAAGCTACTCTCGTAGAGAGCTTCTCAGCCTTAGACCCACTAAAAACAGCGCCTGTCTGGCACTACTCGATCCTACTGTCCCCTTTCCTCGCTGCGATAAATGCAAACCAGGCAATCTCTCCCTTCCAAAACCCCCGGCCCATCCCCCTGTTCTCAAAATCTCGACTCTTAACTGCAGATCACTCCCTAAACACGCCCTGCTTATCAACCATCTTATTGTCGACCTTAATCTGGACATACTATTACTCACAGAAACCTGGATTACGGAGCACTCCAACGCTGACATTGTTATGGCCCTCCCCCCGGGTTTCCTCATCATGTCTCAACCTCGCCCCTTAGGTAGAGGAGGTGGACTGGCCATTATCTACAGGGACCACTTCACTTGTCGAACGAAAGACTGCGCGATCCAAGACTCAGAGAGCTGTCTCTTCACGATTCAGCTATCCTCGACCAACTCCCTGTCAGGCCTCCTGGTGTATCGGCCGCCCGGCTACTCGGGCCCCTTCACTGCCGCCCTGCTGGAAACCGTCACCTCCACAGCTCACCTTTCATCCAACTTTATTATAACTGGTGACTTAAACATCCATCTCGAGGATCCCCTCGATACTGGGGCAACCGACCTTATCGACGGCCTAGCGGCCTTGGGTCTGCTTCTCGCCAACTCTGATCCTACTCACACGAAAGGGCACCTTCTCGACCCGGTGTTCTCCAATATTCCCTCCCTCCTTTACATCAAGTCCCAACCCCTCCCGTGGACGGACCACTTTTTGGTCACGACCCATCTCCCTGGAACTTTTAAAAGGCCTCAAAAATCCCCCACCTTCACCAGAGACAGAGCGTGGGCTAGACTCTCGGTGGAGGATTGGTCCACAGCCCTAGACGCTTCGACCCCCAGTCTTTCTGAGGACCCCGCCACCGCTGACTCCCAAGTCAGAGACTGGATATCGTCCACCCTCGACAAACTCATCCCCATAAAAAATCGGGAGATTAAAAACAGGATAAAGGGCCAAGCCCCCTGGTACAATGCTGACCTCAGGGACCTACGCAAAGAGTGCAAAAAGGCCGAGAGGCAATGGAGAAAAGACTGGCTACACAGCAACAAAGACCTTTACAATAGTGCAGTAAGACGCTATAAATCAGCTCTCAAACTTGCCAAGGCAGGATTCTATGACAACAGAATCCAAAACGCCTCCAATTCCTCAAAAGAAGCGTACTTGATTGTCAAAGAACTCCTCAACATACCATCGGCCCCCAGCGTCTCCCATGCCCCCCCAGACAGAAGCAATGACCTTGCCTCCTTCTTTGACTCTAAAATCACGCGAATACTGGACTCTCTCCCCATGATTACCCCCCACAACCCCCCGGATACTGAGGTCTGCACGAACAGCCCGCGGCTGTCCTCCTTTAGAGCTACCTCTCTCATTGAGGTCACCTCCACGTTATCCAAAATGAAAAGCGGTTCACCTCTTGACCCAGCCCCGGCTAGAATATTAAAAACTGCCGCCCCCAGCATAGTCACCACCATCAGGGATCTTATTAACACCTCCTTACGCCAAGGCACAGTGCCGCCCAGCTGGAAAAACGCGGTTGTCAAAGCCCTGCTAAAAAAACCCCATCTGAATCCTGACGACATGTCTAACTATAGACCTATATCACTCCTTCCATTCATCAGCAAGATGGCAGAGAAACTTGTTAATTCCCAACTCTCCCAATTCCTTGAGACCAACAAAATCCTGCGCCCATCTCAAACCGGCTTCCGGCCCGGCCAGGGCACGGACACAGCCCTCCTCTCCGTCATTGAGGAATCAAGGCGCATTCTGGATTCAGGAGGATCAGTGGCGGTGATCCTCCTGGACCTCAGTGCCGCCTTTGATACGGTGGATCACCGTGTCCTTCTACATCGCCTGGCCAGGGCAGGAATCGTGGGTTCCGCACACGCCTGGATTAACTCCTTTCTATCAGGCCGTACTTTTCAGGTGTGGGACGGCAACTCTCGCTCAGACCCCCTTCCACTCACATGCGGAGTCCCGCAGGGGTCCTCGCTTAGTCCCACCCTGTTTAATGTTTACATGGCCCCCCTGGAAGATGTTGTGACCCCCTATGGGATCAAGGTTGTCAACTACGCTGATGACACCCAACTTGTCGTCTCCCTCTCCCAGCTGGACAAACATCCAGACAGCCTGCGGAACTGTCTCCAGGACATTTACTCCTGGATGTGCGAATCCTCCCTAAAATTGAACGGTGCTAAGACCGAAATTATGCTCCTGGGTAACAAATGGTCTTCAATCCCCACCGCGGTGTGGCCGGATACCTTTGGTGAGATTCCCACTCCAAAGACTGAAGTCAAAACGCTAGGCGTCTGGCTCGAACCAAGCCTTACCATGAAAACCCAGGCGACCAAGACCGCTGGAACATGCTTTGGCCTCTTGCGGTCTACCCGCAAGATCCTCCCCCTCCTCCCCCCGCTCTCCAGGAAGCTGCTGGTTCAAGGGCTCATCCTAGCCAGACTTGATTATAGCAATGCCGTCTACCTTGGTGCACCAGAGTTCACCTTAGCCAAACTCCAACGGGCACAAAACGCTGCGGCTAGGCTCATAATGGACCTCCCCCCTAGAGCCTCTGCCAAACCAGCCCTCAAGGCCCTTCACTGGCTCCCTGTCCGCCAGCGAATTGAGTTTAAAGCAATGTGCACCAGTCATAAACTCATTAATGGTGCCGGCCCGGCCGCCCTGAAAGACCTTGTCACCCCCTACAAAGCCCCAAGGTCACTGCGCTCGGACGACGAGCATCTGGCCATCGTCCCTAAATTTAAGAAGGCTCGTACCGGCGGCCGCCGCTTCTCGGTCAAAGCCTCTTCAGGGTGGAACGCATTGCCTCGCCACTTGCGACTGGAACCCTCCCACGCCATCTTCCGAAAAAAACTTAAGACTTTCTTATTCCCTAAATAGTCTTCTGGTCCCCCCCTCCTCTTGGATATCGCAATTCTACAGCGCGGGGATGCCTCCGGGTCACCAGGCGCTTTACAAATTTATAAATAAATAAATAAATACTTACTTTAACAGCATTTGAGTGATCCACCTCAGAGGCATGAAAGCCTATGTTGGCCCTGGTGTGATGCAACCTTATGACCTGCAGGATATACCTGAAGGGACCAATGAGTACTGACTGACCCTGCTGAGACATCTGGCAGGATTCAACTTTACATTGAGGGGGTCGTTTGAACCCTGGCGGGTGGTCGGCCGCCCGTCGGGTCAGTGGAGCCTCGGATCTCTGCTCCCCCATCCAACAGCCCCCCCCTGCAGAAGACCGCCCACTATAAGTATAAATCCTTATCTGCCTGGTGGGGATCTCTATGCCTTTAGTACATCTTCTGATGTGGTGGTGAATGCATCTGCGGCCTGTGCAGCTAAGTGCAGTCGAGCAAGGTTGATGGTGGGGGGGGATTTCGTAGGACGATGACGAGGGAAAATTTAATAAATAAATAATTTTCACTCGCCGCTGTCGGCCGAAACACCCCCCTCCCTCCCGACATGGCCTCACCGCTCTTACCTGCACGGGCCACGGCTGGGTGAGTGCACTGAAAGCAGAGCAGTTTACAGAGCAGGTGCGATACACTTTTGGCCCTGCTCCAAAAACTATTTTATTTTACTGAAGCAAACTCCCAAAGTGGGAATTTGTTTTAGTAAACAAAAACACAATAGTGCTGACACATACTGAGCTTTCCCTCTGTAGGCATTATGATGCCAGGACCGCCATGCCTTGCGTGGCAGGGAAAAGCAGTGATGGACTCTTCCCTCCCAACTAGAGGCTGTCGCAGGGCCAGACTGGGGAAGAAAAGGAGCCCTAAAAAAAATGCTCAAACCAGCTACTCATCTTGTCTCCTTGTTAACTCTCACTTTCCATCCATCCATCCATCCATCCATCCATCCATCCAACCATCCATCCATCCATCCATCCATCCATCCATCCATCCATCCATCCATCCATCCATCCATCCATCCATCCATCCATCCATCCACCCTGTCTCTCTCCTCTCTCCTCCTCTTGTCTCCTTCACTGATCGCTTTCTCTCTACCTTCCCCCTCCCTCACTTTCTCTCTTTCTTAAAGCTCCCATGTGCCTGCTGACATTAACCTCAGGGAGAGGTGGAAATGGCCAGAAGTACTAGGAGAGGCTCTGGGCTCTCAAAACCAGCACCCAAGGGCTCCAGCCCACAGGGGAAATGCCCGGCAATGGGAAGTCGACCGTCCCTTCTGGCGGTCAAAGGTTTACTCTGACAGAGCCAGCTGAGGCATTGGCGATGGCAACCCTGTGGTTTCCCTCATCCAAATGGGCAAGGGGCATGCGCTGTTTTTTCTGAACGCAACATGTCTGTTAACCTATAAACGAAGGCTGGAGTTTGCTTAGAAGACCATTTGGTGCTATGCAAATAGTAACTCGGCCAGTTTGTGATTAGTGGAATCAAAGCGTGTGCCAACCTACTAAGTTTCTTCTAAGTTCTTTATGCCAAAGGTTCTTAACGTGTGTTCCGGGGACATCTGGTGGTCTTACTCAGGGGTCCATGAATGCTTAGAAAATAAAAAAAATAGTAACAGATGAATAAAGTGTATATGAATTAAGAATCAAAATGTTAAAACTGAAAAATGTACAACTTTCTGCAAATGTTTAGGAATTTCAAATTGGAGGCTAAAAAGTCAGTAACCTCAGATTTATTCTTGGGATCAGTGCAAATACATGAAGCAGAATATAGTATGGACGATGACTGCGTCAATTGCATTTAGAAAAGGTCCTCCGACCTTCCCATTAACATTTGTTTTTTTTATATATATTTGTTTGTAAATTTAATTAAGTATTTCATAAGAAAAGAAGAAGAGAGAAGCGTGGCTCAATGGTTAGAGCGGCAGACCCTGATGCAGATGTCTGGCCCGGGACCAGGGTTCAATTCCCGACGCGGCAGGGTCTTGGGTCTAAATGTCTGCGGGCTTGATAATTCTCGCCTCGGTGCCTACTCTAACCATGGGTTTCACTCTGCAACTCTGGGCAATAGTTTGCTTAATCTCCACAACGGCGCTGAAGGGGCTGGGGATGCCTGGCTTCACCTTGGAGATTACCAGAAGGGACCATCTCACAGGGAAAGCCAGGAAGGGTTCCCCAGTGGTATACAGCGCCAGGACACTCCGAGATGGAGTCACAGTGCGCTTTACAAGTATACACATTTATTTATTTTATTTATTTATATTTTGTGCATTTGTTTGGAGAATGCTTGTTTCTGTGTTATCTGTGTATTTTTCCGCAGTTCAAATCAGCAAAATGCTTTGGTTGGGTCCCTGGCTTCCAGTATTGACTCAGTGAATCCCCAGATTCTGATAATGAACCAATGGGGGTCTCCGGGCTCAGCGGTGGCTGACTCAGGTAAGCGCGGTGCAGCAGGGCAGGGCGCGGAAGGGTGGGAAGCCGCCGGAGGTCGGAATAGGTATAAATAAATAAATAAATTATACCTATTGCGTCGGCTTCACCCGGCCGCTCCCTGCCCCGCCTCACCGTGTTTACCTGAGCCAGCTGCCACTGCCCAGGTTTCGGTATTGATTAAGTGGGGCCCACAGAAGTCAAAAGGTTAAGAGCCACTGCTTTATGCCATTGCAAAGCTAATGCTGCTCAAACTAACAGATTTATAATCATGCAAACAGAGAGTCAGATGTATACATTTTCTAGACAACTGCTGCACTGTGTTGCGTGAAAGGGAGAAGGCAGGAATGTGCCATATCTATCATGCTATCGCGAATTCCTGTCCTCGGCCGGCACTGGCACACAATCTGCAGCCTCCCTCCACCATGGAATAAGGGTGCCTGCGTTACATGCACAATTGTTTTTGTGCAGGAGGGCACACCTTCCTGTACAGAAACAATACTTAGAAGCATTTTCCTCTGTCTACTGTGCTGCAAAATGCAGAACACTTAGAAAGACGGAAACTATAAGGTGAAATAACAATATTCTCCTATATGCACCTTCCCCGGGGAGGCGTACACTTCGGATGCATTTCCAGGTCTACCAGTGTTGATAAATCTGGGAATGCATAAACAAAGGAAGAGTGTCCGTCAGTATAGCGTTTTATCTGGTGGAAAAAGCACGTAAACATATGAGGCCAGCTGTTGTTGATCAAAGGACTGGACCAACTTTCAAGAAAAAATGCGTGATTTTTTCAGGAAACCCTCACTCACCCTAGTGGTGACATGCTTCATCATCGGGTCCACTGGGGAGATCGAGTACCTCCCCAGTGTGCTACGACGCCAGGAGACTGCGGAGCAGGTTTAGTGAGAGTGGAATGTGAAAAAAGTGTGGTTAAAAATGTCAGAGGTTGTCCCAAAAAATCATTTATTCACTGGTCAACTTGACATAATACAAATTTTTAAGGCTATGTGCAGGGAAACTATCCAAAACAAATACTGGTGTTTCCCTGTTAGGGGAAGGTCAACATGTTTCTGCCCTTTAAGTGTGTGATTTACAGGGCTTTCGTCAGGACCAGTAAGCGGGTGTTACCTCAGCAGGTATAGGCGCGCTAAGGCCTACCCTGCCGTAGGCTGTGAAAGTTAAAAAGTAACACTATGTGTAAAAAGGTGCGTTTTTTAAAAAATACAAACCAAAAGGCTGGGGGATTTGACCTCTATTGCGAGGAGCCCAGAAGTCTGTAAGTAGACAAACAAAGGACACACAAGACATAAAATCAAGGACATGTAGTCATTATTAATCAAGATTTGTTGCCATTTAGACTGTGGTTTGGCGTGATACGTGCTAACAAACCTATCAAAGGCCGTGGCCGTGATGGGTTGCATTGTAGACTATAGGTTGTGCCCCAGAGTCATGGTGATGGGCCTCAACTAGTGCCTGAGTCATGTGATCTGATAACAGGCATTGCACAGTTTGTGAGGTAATGTAAATGGAGGCTTGCAGTGCTAAGTCCATCCATGTGGGAAGCCAAACGGCTGCCTGTACTTGTAACATTACCTATAGTTAGGAGGCGGAGAAATAATCCCCTTCGTGATGCGTAGAAAACGAAGCTACGTAGTGGATATGCGTAGCTTCGCTGGCCGTGAAGTAGGGAACTTTAAATCGGCACGCATAGTAGTGGAATAGTGGAAATATAAGCGAAACAATCCTCACTTGTAATTAAAGTGGACCACGCCCCATAGATTCAGGGGGGGGGTGGGAGCGACAATGGCACACCCTATCAAGGTAAAAAACACACAAGCACACGGAGAGTTCAAGAACAAAGGCAGAGTTACACACACAAACACTTAGCTTGTTATAGAAGTCCAAGTAGTAGGTCTTACGCCGCAAACGCCCGGCACCCGCTCGGCACCTAGCTGTCCCCCGCTGGATCTCGTGGATCTCGAGCGAGGGGCGAGCCCGGCGCTAAGAGGCGGAGGCGTCGAGGCGTCTGCCAATAGGACGCGTTTGTTTGAAAGCGAGGCTTGGGAAGCAAGCCCCGCGTTGCATCACAACGATCGCTCGCGTGTGTCTAAGCGCGAGTGAGGCTTGGGATGCGGACAAGGCGCGCATGCGCGCACGTTAATACAGTCACAGGGTGATTTCAGAACGAGGCTTGGCACGCAAGCCTCGAAGGATCAGCAGGTCCGTGATAAAGACACGGGTCCGTTTCAGTGGCGCGGACTTCAGTGTTAATAAGATTAAAAGGCTGATTAACTAGAATTAAAGCACATCACATGCATAAGGCATAGGGGGATCAACAGGAGGTACTGAGTACAGGGGTTTACTGCTAGTGGTGCATCATTATGATGTTATTGGGGCTACTGAGTCATATATGTGTTGGACAATGACCTGGGGTAATGAACTGCTGGTAAATGAGTCACTGCGGGTCAGTATTATTGTTTCAGAACACTAGCCCAGGGTATTTGATCGTTTAATCCTTGGGTGTGTGTGTTAAGTCTGTAGACCCAGCGTTGCTCCTTTTCAAATAGGATGTTCTCTCTGTTTCTGGGGTTATTGACCTGTTCTATTACTGTCCAAGTCATGTCATTGGGGGTATGATTCGCCTGCAGAAAATGTTCGCTGAGTTTGGTGGTTACTTTCTTGCAGCGAACATTACTGCGGTGTTCGCCAATGCGTGTCTTGACCTTCCGGGTCGTCATGCCCACATATCTCTTGGCACATGGGCAGGTAATCAAGTATATAACGTTCGTGGAATTACAGTTGGTATGGGATTTTTGGGTCCATATTTTGCCCGGTTCCAGAATTAACTGTTTGGTGTGGGTGGTTAAATGACAGACACTGCAGTCTGTGCATGGAAAATGACCAGTAATGGGGGGTAAATGCCATGGTTCAGTGACGGATCTGGTAAGCGATGGTGAGCATTTTAACGGTCTGGTGTGGACCAGGGCATCCCTGAGACTTCTGCCCTTTTTAAAGGAAAAAAGTGGTTTTTCCCAGTCGCCCATGCTGCTGGTGATGGTTCTCCAGTTCTTATTTATTGATTTTTTAACTTGGTCTGAAAGCGTGCTATATGTAGTAACACACGTTAATGGGGCATCAGTGTCAATTTTCACATTCTCTTCGAGGAGTGCTTCCCGAGGCTGGTTGCGCGCCCTGGTCTGTCCTTTATTGAGGATTTGTTGAGGGTAGCCTCTTTGTCTCAGTTTAACAGTTAGGTCCTTTGCCTGTGTCTTATAATCTGTGATGCTGCTGCAGTTTCTTCTTAAGCGGAGGTATTGCCCATAGGGCAGGTTTTCACGCAGTGGCCTTGGATGGAAACTGCTAAATTGCAGAAGGTTGTTCCTTGCCGTAGGTTTGTGATGGGTCACAGTGGTAAGGGATGTCCCATCGATCTTTATAACCACGTCCAAGAAGACTATTTGTTCCTTGTTGTAATTGTGAGTGAATTTTAGGTAAGGGTCAAGGGTGTTGACCCAGCTCAGAAAATCAATCAGATTGTCTTCAGTGCCCGTCCATAGTATGAGGATGTCATCAATGTACCTCCTCCATAATCCTATGGAGGAGGCAAAAGGGTTGGTTGTGGGTAGGATGTACTTGGTCTCAAAATCATATACGTACAACCCCGCCACGCTAGGGGCGAAGGTGCTTCCCATTGAGGTCCCCGTGCATTGGAGGTATAGTTGCCCTTTGTACTCAAAATAATTTTCTTTGAGTGCCATCCTTGCACATTGTAAAATGAAAGCCTTTGGCGTGACGTATTCCCAAGTTACTGTATCCAGTGCTTGTGCCAGTACCCGTAGTGTTTCTTCCTGCGGGATACTGGTGTACAGGCTCTCTATGTCCATTGTGACCAGAATGACAGAGTCTGGTTCGAAAGAGATGTCATTCAATAGACTTAGAAGGCTTTTTGTATCTTTCAAGTAGGTGCTGGAGTTTTGTACTATTGGCTTTAAATAATGGTCGCATAGGGTGTGCCATTGTCGCTCCCACCCCCCCCTGAATCTATGGGGCGTGGTCCACTTTAATTACAAGTGAGGATTGTTTCGCTTATATTTCCACTATTCCACTACTATGCGTGCCGATTTAAAGTTCCCTACTTCACGGCCAGCGAAGCTACGCATATCCACTACGTAGCTTCGTTTTCTACGCATCACGAAGGGGATTATTTCTCCGCCTCCTAACTATAGGTAATGTTACAAGTACAGGCAGCCGTTTGGCTTCCCACATGGATGGACTTAGCACTGCAAGCCTCCATTTACATTACCTCACAAACTGTGCAATGCCTGTTATCAGATCACATGACTCAGGCACTAGTTGAGGCCCATCACCATGACTCTGGGGCACAACCTATAGTCTACAATGCAACCCATCACGGCCACGGCCTTTGATAGGTTTGTTAGCACGTATCACGCCAAACCACAGTCTAAATGGCATAAAAACTTGATTAATAATGACTACATGTCCTTGATTTTATGTCTTGTGTGTCCTTTGTTTGTCTACTTACAGACTTCTGGGCTCCTCGCAATAGAGGTCAAATCCCCCAGCCTTTTGGTTTGTATTTTTTAAAAAACGCACCTTTTTACACATAGTGTTACTTTTTAACTTTCACAGCCTACGGCAGGGTAGGCCTTAGCGCGCCTATACCTGCTGAGGTAACACCCGCTTACTGGTCCTGACGAAAGCCCTGTAAATCACACACTTAAAGGGCAGAAACATGTTGACCTTCCCCTAACAGGGAAACACCAGTATTTGTTTTGGATAGTTTCCCTGCACATAGCCTTAAAAATTTTTATTATGTCAAGTTGACCAGTGAATAAATGATTTTTTGGGACAACCTCTGACATTTTTAACCACACTTTTTTCACATTCCACTCTCACTAAACCTGCTCCGCAGTCTCCTGGCGTCGTAGCACACTGGGGAGGTACTCGATCTCCCCAGTGGACCCGATGATGAAGCATGTCACCACTAGGGTGAGTGAGGGTTTCCTGAAAAAATCACGCATTTTTTCTTGAAAGTTGGTCCAGTCCTTTGATCAACAACAGCTGGCCTCATATGTTTATGTGCTTTTTCCACCAGATAAAACGCTATACTGACGGACACTCTTCCTTTGTTTATGTATTTACTGATTGGGGACTAAGAGTGCCCTAGAACCCTGCTTCTCCCTTTGTTGACGGAAATCTGGGAATGCTTCAGAATGCATCAGTGGATGCATTGGAACATCCACGCTCCTCCACCAATGTAAGGTCTCCACCACACATAGTGACGCAAGTCAGCCACTTGCACTGCATTGAGTTACTCCAGATTTGCTAAGTCACTCAGGGCGATGCAAGGTGGCCGTACCTGGCTTTCTAAATCTAATTATAGGTTTTGTGTCAAGGGGGACGCAAAACCTTAATTCATCTGGGCCAGAATGTCCAATGATTCCAGTGCTTCGAATCGGCAGGCAATGTTTTGGTACTGTTTACCTTCATTTCTTTAAAATGATAGGCAGACAGTGACATAAAGAGGGCCCCTGCAGCCCTTACGAACCAGGGTGGTCTCCCCAACCCTTCAAGAGGCCCCTAAACATTCTGGAGCCCCTCATTCTGCCCAATATTGTAGCACTAACAGTTACACTTAAGCGCAACTACAGCCGCCCGTGGCGAGACCCTTAGATAGCTGGCAACCGCTACACCTGTATCTCCGGGATCTTCCGGATGCCACAGCTACACAGGCAAACACACAAGCTACAAGTGCACCCCTTATGAGGAGGAGAGTGGGGGGTGAGGCATGGTACCCATTGTAAATGTCAGTACAGGTGATGCATACCGGCTGGCCCGTGTGGTGTCATTGGCTTGGGTTTGGTATTGTATGAACATACCTGCATGATATATAGCATCCTACATGTGTATTAATGTATGCTGCACGGTAACCACTGTTATTCTTGTATAAAATCAATAAGCAAAGTTTAAAAAAAAAAAAACATTATCCATAGATTTCTATAGACTCAGCTGCTAAAACCTTTTGAAAGTCATTTTTCCTAATACTTGTATGATGGATTTTTGTCGTTTTGGTTTTGTTAAGTTTAGATAAAGATACTTTATTTTTCTAAACCCGTGTGCTGTCCATCTGTTCTGTTATCACTTTGTTACTGTGAGTGTTGGTACAAATACTTTACACATTGCCTTTGGGATAAGCCTGTCTGCTCGTGCCAAGCTACCAAGGAGGTGAGCAGGGGTTATCTAAAGTGTGTATCCCCCTTACCATGTCTAGAAGCAAGGGTCTACATATGGACAAAGGTACCTACCTCTGCCAACTAGAGACCCCCATTTCTAACATGCATTGTGGAAGTTTCCATCCAGATTAACTAAAACAAATCATACCATATACCGAACACCTACGAATGATTAGAAATTGCAGTGATAAGTGCATTTTAAAAGAGGCACAACGTGAACTAGAAATCAAATTCACAGAAAGAGGCTATAGTAAATTAACCCTAGAACAAGCAAAGGAGAAAGCAGATAAAGTGTCCAGAGAGTCCCTGCTCTTTGACTAAGATAGAAAGAAAAAGAAAAGAATAGAGGCAAATGAGAGAGACACACCCAGGATGATAACAGGGTATAATCTGTATCACCAAAAAGTAAGGCAGATTTTGATGAGGCACTGGCATTTGATTAAGAGTGACTCGACAATAGGAAAAATGGTGAACAGTAAGCCAACACTAAACTTCAGGAGAGCGAAAACCATGCACCAGAAAATAGTAGTCACTAGTCCAGAGGTGTCAAAAATAAAGACATGGTTAAAAGGAAGTCCAGGAGTATGGAAATGTCAAAAATGCAAGGCATTCAAGTGTGGTGTAAATAAAAAAGACATTTGCTCGCCACTCTTGGAAAACCCTGTGACGATACAAAACACCTACACATGTAAAAGTGATTATGTTGTGTGTGTAGTACAATGCCCCTGCCCAAAATTATACATGAGAAGCACCATACATGTGGTTCATGTTAAAATATTACAAAATCTTAGGGCAATAAAAATGATGACAAAAGTTACCCAGTTGCCTTGCATATACATGAAAACCACAAAGGCAGATGTGACAAAGTGTGGTACTTTGTCATAGATTCAATACCGAAGAATAGGAAGGGAGGCGATAGGGAGCTTAAATTGAGGTCCATCGTTCTCTTGAATACCAACATCCCCTCAGGTCTGAAAGCAGACGAAGAGCTAAGTAACACACATTTGATGTAGACACAGGGTTACATCTTTATGTTCTTGTATATAAAAACTGCTGATTTTAGAACAATATTATACAAATTTTGCACATTCAGTATGCACTAATATGAAGCACTAGAGCACTTTTTCTTTTGTAAAGAGTGGAGGTGGTAATGAGATTAATATAAGAAACATATGTGTAAGTCATGTGTGATATTGTTTACAAAAAAGTATTTTCTCAGAATATTGTAATTTCTCATAGAATTTGTGTAGGGCACAAGCACTTTGTTATTGAGTTAAAGTTTACAACACGTCTTAAAATGAAAATAATATTTGTCAGTTTAAGGCAATATAAGACAGTTGAAGAAAAATGCTTTTGTCATTGCAATTGCACTTTACGGAAAATATGAATTGTTTTCATTTTTATTCATTAATATTTTTTCAAAAATGTTTTTTTATTCATTTATTATAAATTTGTATTTGTTTGTGTAAGCTGAAGGAATTTATTTAGGCTTGATAATTTATGAACACTTAACTATTTAAAGCACCTGCACCTTGTCACAGTAAAGACACAGAAAAAAGTATTTTGAATAACACAAAAAAAGAACTTTGTAAAAAAGAACTTTATTGAGATGACAATTGTGTTACGCTTGTAAGTATGTTTACCATCTCCATGAAAATACCGAGTGAAATGTATTTAAAAGAGCAACCATTTGACCGTCCTAATATTGTGAACAAGGCAGCTGAGACTGTTGAAACGCGTCATGCCCTTTATACCACATTATGTTGCAATACGTTGGAGATTTTTAAAGCGTGTCGGCGCCTGTCGCTTGGCGTGGCGCAGGAGTCGTAATATGATCAAGGCAGGGGTCTGCCGAAACGCGTCGTGAGGGCTGGTGGCGATCTGGAATAAAATCAAGCACTGAAGTGGGTCTACCTCGTCTTCTTGTTGCAAGTCCAAGTGGAAGTTGTGGTTGGAGCGAGCCTTGTTGCATATATATATATATATATATATCTGCCGTGTCTCTAATGGAAAAAACATTGCATTTTGGGGCTTGCAGTACTAATACAAGCCACGTGACCACTGAGGACTACAAATAAACATTACACTCACCTGTGACCAAGGCCTCACGGCTGAAACGCGTAAGGAATGGGTGTTTCTATCCGCTTGCCATGACGCAATAAAAGTCAAGCCTGTCTATCAGTCGGTGTTGGGCTCTGTTTTTGGTGAATGAAGGTTCGTGACCAGGATCTCCATTCCTGGCTTTGAGAGCTCGCCCTGCAGGTCCGGGGGCCCCGGTAAAATGGAGTTGCTTTTCGGATATATATATATATATATATATATATATATATATATATATATATATATATATATATATATATATATATATATATATATGTATGTATGTATGTATGTATGTATGTATGTATGTATGTATGTATATATATATATATATATATATATATATATATATATATATATATATATATATATATATATATACATATATTCACTGAAAAAACCATAGGTTTCACACCAGTTATAGTTAGGAATTAGCATTTAAAAAACCTATGAAATTCACTGAAAAAACCATAGGTTTAACACCAGTTATAGTAAGCTGGAAATTTTACTGACATAAAACCATTGAAATTCCCACGTTATAGTTAGTTGGACTCACTATAACTTGCGCGCCTGCAATGCACTGCTGATGACGTCACATATTACATCACTCATGACATGGTCAGTGACATCACTCATGACATCACTGATGACACCATCCAGTGAATGCGTGTCTTTCTGAAAAATAAATATGTTTTAGATATGTATATGAAATGAAATGAAATGAAATTGGATTTGTAAAGCGCATGGCTGCCCGTAAGCGTCCCAGCGCTGCCTGACAAATATTAAAAAGCTCTAAAAGGGATAGGAGTTTTTTTTTTAAGGATTTTTAGGGAAGAGAAAAAATTTGAGAAGCTTTCGAAATTTGACAAGGGATGGTTCAGTGCGATTTTGTCTCGGGAGGGCGTTCCAGTTTTTTGCCGCATTTACAGAAAAGCGGCGGCCTCCCGTGCGGGCTTTTCTAACTCTGGGAACTATGGCCAAATTTTCAAGATCCGATCGAAGGGCACGTGGAGGTCTGTACGGGCGAATCAGGCTCCTTAGTGCTGGGGGCCTTTGCCTTGGAGTGCTTTATGGACCATACATGATGATTTGAAAGATATTCACTCGCATACTGGGAGCCAATGAAGGGCTCTCATCAATGGTTTTGCGGATGCTCTTCTTGGGGCGCCCATAAGCATCCTGGCAGCAGCGTTTTGTACCCGTTGTAGGGTGTTAATGGTGGCTTCTGGAGATGCCAGGAGCAGCGCGTTACTGTAGTCCAGTCTGGACAATATCAGTCCCTGGATCAGTAATTTCCTGGATTGGAAGGGTAGCAGCGGGAGGACTTTCCGCACTGTTCGGAGCAAGCCGAAGCATATGCCCGCCATTTTCTGGGCATGCGACCTAAAGGTTAGTTCAGGCTCGAACCATACCCCCAGGCTTTTAATTTTGTCTTTTGGTGGGGGCACCTCACCCATACAGGGCGGCCAAGATGCTTTGGGTAGGGAAGAAAATTGGTGACCCAAGATTAAAATCTCGGTTTTTGCTCCGTTCAATTTGAGCTTAGAGTTAGTCATCCAGGAAAAGATTCCAGAGAGACAGGCCGAGAGGTTGTCTAAGCATCCCACTTTTTGCGTCAGCACTATGCGTCAGCACTATGTAAAGGTCTATGGAAGAACAAATGTTTAAATAAGTGTCTAAATAGATGTTTTTTAAAAAAAATTGATTGGTTAACTGGCTTATTAAGTGTATCTTAGTGAATACATATGTTAGCGAGTATTGTTTAAATATTTAAATGTTTGTATCAGTGTTTCACTTTGTGTATACGTGGCTGCATGGGTTGGTGAGTAGCTACATGTGTGTGTATATGGGTTATTAGATGTTTTTTTAGTATCAGTATGAGTGTCTGTAGGGTTTGGTGGGGGTGTTACTTAGCACATAGATGCATCAATGACTGACTCACTGTTTGTATGTGTTTGGAAAGACAGCATAAGTGCAGGACTGTATGGGTGGATGACTGTGTATATGTGTGTGTTAGTGAGTCAATGACTGTCTCACTAGTGTCTTTATCAGTAACTACATATGTTTTAATCTAGTATATGTGAGTATTGACGTATATAAGTGAGTATATGTGAGAGTGAGAGATTGAAAGAGTTCTTGTTTAAATAAGTATGTGTTTCTATAAGTGATTGTTTAAGAGAGTAAGTATGTGTAAGTTTCCTTAGAAGTAAGGTGGTAGTGTGTGTATAGCTGTATATGCAAATAAATGGATGTTCAATAGTTTATTTGAATGTGTGATTATGTGTGTGAGTAACTTTTGGATGGCTTTCGTTGTGTAACAGGATGTATAGGTGTTTCACTACATATGATGAGTGAATATATGTATGAGTGACTATATAGAACTGTTGGTGAATGAGTGGATGTGTATATAGATGGTGGTATTACTGAATTGGTTGTTGTAACTGGTATGGGTATCTCTATTGTTTTGAAAATCTTAGTTTCTATTTTTGAATATGTGTTTCAAGGGTTACATTACACTGAAAGGAGGTCTGTCACTCTGTCACAAGGATGGTGTCATCAGTGATGTCATGAGTGATGTCACTGACCATGTCATGAGTGATGTAATATGTGACGTCATCAGCAGTGCGTTGCAGGTACGCAAGTTATAGTGAGTCCAACTAACTATAACGTGGGAATTTCAATGGTTTTATGTCAGTAAAATTTCCAGCTAACTATAACTGGTGTCAAACCTATGGTTTTTTCAGTGAATTTAATAGGTTTTTAAATGCTAATTCCTAACTATAACTGGTGTGAAACCTATGGTTTTTTAGTGAATTTCATAGGTTTTTTAAATGCTAATTCCTAACTATATAAGGCCTGAAACCTATGTTTTTTTCTGTGAATTTCAAAGTTTTTTTTAATGCTAATTCCTAACTATATGAGACCTGAAAGCCCACCAGGAATCTCCAGTATGCGCCAGGGGACTGCATTGCAGAGAGGTGTAATGAAGCCACGTCCCTTTTTACACCTCTCTGCAACGCAGCCCCCGTGCATGTTTGAAGAGGGGGAACTAATTCCACTTGCATACTGGGGGCCCCTGGGGGCCAACTAGCCCACCTGGAACCTCCAGTATGCCCAGGGGGCTGCATTGCAGAGGTGTAATGAGGCTAAACCCCTTGATACCTCTCTGCAATGCAGCCCCCTGATGCGTTTGCAGAGGAGGAACTAATTCCCCTTGCATACTGGGTGTCCCTGGGGGCCAACTAGCCCACCAGGAGCCTCCAGTATGTGCCAGGGGGCTGCATTGCAGAGAGGTGTAATGAGGCCACACCCTTTTTACACCTCTCTGCAACGCAGCCCCCGTGCATGTTTTAAGAGGGGAAACTAATTCCCCTTGCATACTAGAGGTCCCTGGGGGCCAACTAGCCCACCTGGAACCTCCAGTATGCGCCAGGGGCTGCATTGCATAGAGGTGTAATGAGGCTTTGCCCCTTTTTACACCTCTCTGCAGCGCAGGCCACTGGCGCGTTTGCAGAGGCGGGACTAATTCCCCTTGCATACTGGGGGTCCCTGGGTCATATCTGCCCAAACACCGATATTCCGAACGATTGAAAATTACTTTTCTTGAGAAACATTTCGATTTGGATTATCATGTCCTATACTTTGGAATTTTTGAAAGACTGACTTTGAGGATGCTATAAATTACTCAAGTCTGCCCGAATTGTGTGGGTAAAATTGATACCTAGTCACTTTGAATAAGAATGTACTTATGTCTCGTCTAACATTTGGAAGAAATAT
This sequence comes from Lissotriton vulgaris, assembly GCF_964263255.1. NCBI lineage: Eukaryota > Metazoa > Chordata > Amphibia > Caudata > Salamandridae > Lissotriton > Lissotriton vulgaris. Next base: position 1,060,004,068 of record NC_141698.1, on the reverse strand, counting down.
CTAGTTATATGACAGGATACTGACATAACTTGAAGGAAATAAGAACGCCCTGAAGAAGTTCTGTTGTACAGAATGAAACGTTTCGGCTGGCTGTGGTACATAAACTTAAGGAAAATAAAAGCATTTGAAAATACACCAAGATTCAGCACTTCAATAAGGACTCTAAGTGATATGATTTGATTGGACTTATTGTGCAAGTGGTGCTGTGCCAAACTTTGGAATATTCTCCACTACTCTCTACTACTTACTCTCTCCTACTCCACTACTCTCAAATACTCACTCTCTACTATTCATTCTCTACTACTCTACTACTCTCTCTCTACTACTCACTCCCTACTACTCACTATCTACTACTCTCTACTACTCACTCTTTACTACTCACTCTCTACTACTCTCTACTACTCACTCGTTACTACTCACTCTCTACTACTCTCTACTACTCACTCTCTACTTCTCACTCTCTACTACTCTCTACTACTCACTCTCTACTACTCTCTCTATACTACTCACTCTCTACTACTCACTCTACTACTCACTCTCTACTACTCTCTACTACTCACTCTCTACTACTCTCTCTCTACTAGTCTCTATGACTCACTCTACTAATCACTCTCTACTACTCTCTACTATTCTCTCTCTCTGCTACTCACTCTCTACTACTCACTCTTTACTACTTACTCTCTACTACTCTCTACTACTCACTCTCTACTACTCTCTACTACTCACTCTACTATTCACTCTACTACTCTCTACTACTCACTCTCTGCTACTCTCTCTACTGCTCTCTACTACTCTCTAATACTCACTCTCTACTCTCTATTACTCAGTCTCTACTCTCTACCTCTCTACCTCTCTCTACTTCTCTCTCTACTAGTCTCTACCTCTCTAACGCTACCTCTCTACCTCTACCTCTCTACCTCTACACCTCTACCTCTCTACCTCTCTCTACACACACACATATACACATATATATATATATGCATATATATGCATATGCATTTATCTATATGTATGTGTATGTATATATATATATATACATACATATATAAACATATGTAATCTGTATATCTATATAAATACAAATATAAATGCATGCATACATATACATATATGCATACAGATGCATGTTATTTACATGAAAGTTTAAAAAATACTAATAAAAGCAAAGCTAAAAAGCCACCTCATTACAAACAGAATGGTTTTAACTTAAACGAGGGCGAGATCTATTGCATTTTCAATGCTTGTTTACTTTGGTTCCATCAAGAAGGCATTCAGATGTGTCACACATTTGCCATAAATTCTGAATGTTAGCACTCTGGTTGCTCATTAGATCACTGTAGTAAAGCTACTGCTCACCAGGGAAGTCTTCTGCTGGTATTCCAAGTGCATGTTTCAGTCTGCATGTCAGAATTTTTTTAATGAAATAGAAGAGGATTTGAGAAGTCACTCAAAATGATCCCTAATTTTTCTTTCTGAAGCACTAATCATACTTTCTATGGCAAAATGAACCCCCTCATTTTGTTCCTTCTTAAATTAAATGTTTTCAGACTTACCACTTCATTCCAATCAAGATGGCTTCTGGTGTGCCATACTTTTGTCATAAGTAAGACTGTTAGCGCTCTAGTTGTTCTTTAGAACACTCTGGGACATTCTGTAATTGGGCTATACTTGGGCTACATCTGGGTGATGTTTGGGCTACATTTAGGCTCTTTTGTCTCCGGCGGCCATCTTGGGAGACTGTATGTCAGAATTATTTTATGAAATTGAAGAGGATTTGAGAAGTCACTCAAAATGTGCCCTAATTTTTCTTTCTGCAGCACTAATCATACTTTCTACGGCAAAATATACCCCCTCATTTTGTTCCTTTTTAAATTAAATGTTTTAAGAGCTACCACTTTATTCCAATCAAGATGGCTTCAGGTGTGCCATACCTTTGTAATAAGTAGGACTATTAGCGCTCTAGTTGTTCTTTAGAACACTCTGGGACATTCTGTCATTGGGCTATACTTTGGCTACATCTGGGTGATATTTGGGCTACATTTGGGCTCTTTTGTCTCTGGTGGCCATCTTTGGGCTACATTGGGCTACATTGGGCTACATTTGGGCTCTAACATATATATAGCCCAATGTAGCCCAATATATATTTTTCAAAGTTAATTTTCGTAAAAACCACTGGAGCATATATCTTGAGACATAGCAAAGGCACATCGGGCTACCAGTCCATACAATTTTGCCAAGTTTTGTGGAAATCCATTCAGCCGTCATTTGAGATGTCATCAGTGAGGTCATCAGTGATGTCACTGACCATGTCATGAATGATGTAATATGTGACATGATCAGCAGTGGATTGCGGGTGCGCGATATATAGTTAGTGCAACTAACTATATATGCGAATTTCAATGGTTTTGTGTGAGTAAAATAAGGTTTTGTAAATGCTAATTCCTAACTATATATGGTCTATAACCTATGGTTTTTTCAGTGAATTTTCAAGGTTTTGTAAATGCCAATTCCTAACTATATATGGTCTATAACCTATGGTTTTTTCAGTGAATATATATATATATATATATATATATATATATATATATATATATATATATATGAATCTATTATTGTTGCAATGTACTGGTAAATATGACAAAGGACAGCAAAAAACAGAGGTCTTTCCTTTATTTTTCTGACGGTTTCTCACGTATTTCTGGAGAGGGTTGAGCACACAATGTAAACTTGATAAAGGCTTATGGCTGAAACGCGTCATTGCTTTTTGCACATTAAATCCTAGTGCAAAACTACTTGGTGTGCCGTCTCCTTCATTTCGTATTTGAATGAACTTGGACTTGTGTACTGATGGTTGCTGCACTATTGACGGTACCGGCATTATGAGGCCAGTGGCGGCGTCCTAGCAACGCTGTTTGAAAAGGAATAATTTCAAATACCTAGCCCAGCCGCCCCAGCACGTACCTTACGTTGAATACTGCCTGATGAAATTTTCTGAAGTTCCCTTCTGTGGATCTGGATATCTGCTCGGTAACTGGACTGTTAACTCAATCGACAATGCGCACTGTTTCATGTCACTTACCCGGCTACATGGTTAATTGAGGTCCGGTCAGGAGAAAAACATCGACCGGCAAACAGATTTGGATAACGGTGTACCTGTGGACCCTCTGTCACCAACAAGGGGAAATTGTCAGATGGACTTCAGGTTGGGCTTTGTCGAGTGTTGTGGCATCGACTCAGCGGACCTCAGTGTGGTCACTTTCGGGTTGCTGTGGACAATGCAATGGACCTACACAACTTGGCAACGGACTTGTGCAAACTTGGTGCAACCTGGCGCATTGTATGCCGGCGGACCCATTAACACCGGTAAGAAGCGGATGCGAGGACTGATTGCAAGCTTGTTCATAAAATTCGCCTTGAATTGTCTGTGGAAGCAAGCATTTTTTGCGCATGTCGTTGAACTGAGACATAGCGCTAATATTCCCGCAACTTCCAGTAACCAACAGGAATTAACGGAAGGGGAACATCCCACTGGCAGGTGGTCACTTTGTTTGTTTGTTTATTGAGTATAGCACAATACATTCTATAATAACTTTGCTGGGGCAAATGCATCACGGGTGCGATTGGGCACTCGTGTCAAGTATAGACACACGTTTGTAATTTTGCATTGAATATTCAGAGTAACATGAATGAATGGAAAAGTGAAAGGCAAGCTGTTGCAATTTCCTTGTTCAATAAAGAGCTAAATCCTATTTCACTGAACTCTAAATCAGTAATTGTTCCTAATACGCAGGAATCATCGATATTACAGAATCTAACAGCATTGGAAAATCTTTCCAAATGTGAACTCAATATATGGTGGGAGGTTACTTTCCTCACTAGTTATACGGAAGTAGGATGGGTCCGTAGGGGTCTGAGAACCTCCATTGTTTCTACCTATGAGAGCCCTAACCCAGATCTCCTTAATGAATGGCACAATATATGGCGAAAACCTGTAAGGGGATGCTGGAGATATTAACAAAATATGCCAAGAATGATTTAGATCAGACACGTCGGGAATTAATTAAAGTAAGACAAGAACTTGACAAACGGAAAGCGTAGTGATCGATTTTCTAAAAAACCTAGAAGCCCGATTGAAATCCTATGAAGACACCTTTAAGATAAAGAAGCAAAGCAAATTTCTACACGATAAAAAGGCCTATGCTGAGTGGAGAATCCTGACCTATGCAAAAAGATTTGATTGGGCTCAAAGGGATCTCTGTGTTATTCAACAACAGAAGCAACAAGAAGTGTTGTCTACTGACTCAAGTTCTGATCTCAGCTCCGATCCAGACAGACCAGCGGTCCCTTTAGGCACACACCTTCTCATGTTCCTCCACGAGTTCCAGATATTGAACCAAAAGAAGAAGTATTCAACAACATAGCGACCAACCGAGAAGAAGGGAAGAGGAAGAGGATGGGAAGAGGGCGAGGCAAAGGAAAAGCAAAGGGATCAAACGAACACATAGAGTAAGGAAAGGACACAGAGGGTGTACTACCAGTCACAAAATGTGTTCAGCAATAACATCAGATATGAGGGATGAAAAATCTATTCTCAATCTTTCATTCAGGACATTGACCAACAATGAAGAATCCCTCCTCAAACTAGGTCTATCATTTTGTCAGATGCAAGATATGAACTATGTGGACACAAGAATTGACTTGTGCTTGAATATAAGAAACCTGAAACTAATAAAGTTACACAAAATGATAAAAATGCCTGCAAACAAACCTACAAGTGAGGAAGAACATTCTTCAAATAATGTACCCTCCTCTTTTACTTCACAGGATATCAATTCTATCTTGGCGATGCATGCACTGGATGAGGGCACAACGCACGAAATGTCAATTAGAGACGAGCAAAGCATTAAGACATATGAGTTTCGTACTGGATGACTCTGCTGGAAAGGGTTTTAAACCTAAATCTAGGTTTAACCCGAACGTTCCACATGACAATATAGAAGCCTTTAACTCCATTATGATCCACAAGCTATCTAAGATGCGGAATGACAAAGTGGTTGGCAGCCATGACAACCTTACAAGGGGGCAACGGGTTGACCTCAAACAACTGATGGACGATCCAAATATAATAATAAAGCCCTCGGATAAGAGGGGTAATATTGTTTTGATGATGTGCAGGGTTACAGGAGGGATGCCCTCTGTCAGTAAATGATGTGTCTTGTTATGAACAAATCACATGGGAAATCTACAGGGGGACTATCAATGTTTATCATGACATGCTAAAGAATTGGTGGGTCAAATGTCTATTGAACTATGATGAATATCTTTTTTTTTAAATGATCACCCTCGTTAACCCTGTTTGTACATACTCCCTAAGATACATAAACATCCCACTAGACCACCAGGGAGACCCATTGTGTCATCTAATAGGGGTCTCCTTGAGGATACCTCAATTTTTCCAGATTCTTATCTGGCCCCATTTGTGGTTGATCTAATGTCATATTGCTGTGATAGCACTGATTTCTTGAGAAGAATTCATGATGTCAAGTAGGAGAGCTCTTATCTTATGATATCTCTGGACTTATGCTCATGGTATACATGTATCGAACAAAGAAAGGGAGTTGAAGCTTGTATGTATTTCCTGCAGGGCAGGCCACTTTCCTCTTAGGATCATACTAACATGCTGAGAGCTATGATGTTGTTTTGCCTGGAACAAAATATTTTTCAGTTCGAGGCGGCGGTTTACAGACAGAAGTCAGGTACGGCATTGGCACCTGCTTCGCCCCCAGCCTAGCTAATCTTTTTCTGGGCTGGTGGGAGGAGCAGGTGGTCTAGACTGAACAGCACGACAAATTCACCAAACGCATCTCGATCTGGATCAGATATATTGACGATCTGTTCCTTATGGGGACGAACAGAGTGCCAGGGAATTTATTAATGTCTTGGAAACTAACAATCTCAATCTTAGTTTCACTTATATGATCAGCAGCACGTACTGTGAATTTCTAGATATGGCAATTCAAATTGAAGGAAATAAGTTACACACTTCACTCTTCAGAAAAAAGACAGCAGGTAATAGTACATTACGTGCCTCGAGTCATCATCCAGCACCACTTGTACACAGTATACCTCACGGTGAACCTTTGAGAGCTCGTCGTAATTGTAACACTGAGGAGGCTTATAGAAAAGAACAGGATAACATCAAACTGAGATTTATGCAATGAGGGTACTCACATAATATCTTAAATCAGGCCAGTGGAAAGTTAGAAGGAGTTAAGCAAACAGATGTTCTTTTCAGAAGTAAGAAAAAAAGAAAATGATTAACCTACAAAACAAGTTTACCTAATGACAGTAACCCACCTAGACTCATTACCAGGTACAAGAAAGGATCCATGCTATTCAGACATCTTCTGAAGAAACATTATAGTCTCCTGATTACCGATCCTATTATTGGCAACACTATAGGAGCCGCACCACAGGTGACATATGGACGATCTAAGTAGCTGAGAGATTCCCTAGTACATAGTTACCAGGAACAGAGACCCCATAGGTTGGCTTGACAGAAAAATGGAAGACTTCTACCCATGTGGCTCATGTAAAGCCTGCAAAAATAGCAAAATCTGTTAGAGTTACATAACTGTAAATGGCAAAGTTAGACATATTCGTAAATTCATCACCTGCAACACAGAGCTCACCATGTATTTGCTGGGATGTCCCTGTGGGCTACGTTACATTGGTAGCATCAAATTACCATAAAAAATTAGAATTTTACAACATCTTTGTGTTATCACTAAACATGATTTGAATTATCCCATAGCCCGTCACTTCAGGACTATACACAACAGTGACAGCAGTCACCTAAAGGCTCTTGGGATTGACTGTATCACAAAACACACTAGAAGTGGTGACAGAGAGAAATTGCTGCGAATTTTAGAGTCTAGATACATTATCGATTTAAATACTAGAATTCCATTTGGAATGAACAGCAGCGAGGAATTGACAACTCATATTGGCTGAATTCTTTCAATAATGCACACATGTTTGAACCTCTATGTTCACATGCCCTTTTTTCATTACAATGTTATTTGTTTGTTTGTATCTAACTTGTTCAGAAAAGGGGGTGGTGATGAACAGAGTGTCTGAATTAAGCAGACCACTCTTACCCAGTCCAAAGATCAGGGCTTGATCCATCACCGTTATTTATCTCACTGCACCATCCCAGCTCAGAACCTGGCTATATGCAAATCAGTCTGCCCCTGGCCCAGTGCATCATGGGAACAGGGCAGACTAAACTACCAAGCCAATTCTTCACCAGAAAGGAGACAAGCTACCGGGGACCGGTTTCTGGCATTTCAGCCGTCTTCGGCCCGGCTTGCTTGAATCCTGATGGTGCAATGAGAAAGGGACTCATGTCTGAGTATACCCTGCCACACCTATAGTGGCCAAAAACGATTCAGAAAAGGGGGTGGTGATTAGCAGAGTGTCTGAATTAAGCAGACCACTCTTACCCAGTCCAAAGATCAGGGCTTGATCCATCACCATTTTTTAGCTCACTGCACCATCCCAGCTCATCCTGTTTTGATCTCCAGTTTTCTTTTTGTTTTCCTTAAATTTTTCTACATCAGGTCTTAACAATGTTTCTTTTTCAGTTTTGTCCACTTTATCTCGTGCCTGCTTTGGTATATCACATTTGTACCCTTTCTGGGCAAATGCTTCTGTAAGCGAATCTTGTGCCTCCTGTAGGGTCAGTGTCTCACTGCAGTTACTTTTCATCCTCAGATGTTCAGCATCTAGGATGATCTTTTTAAGTCTCTGAGAATGAAAACTTCCTACATGCAGAATAGTGTTTCCCGCTGTTGGTTTTCTAAAAGTACGGGTATGAACCACCCCCTGTTTAACACATACTTCTAGATCCAGACATGAGACACTGGACTCGCTAATATGGTCTGTGAATCCTAAATTGAGGTCATTATTATTGATGTCACATACAAATGCTTTGGCAGATTCCTTTAATCTATCTTACAATATGAAAAGATCATCAATGAATCAAATCCAAGTTACTACATGATCATTCCATTCCCTGATGTATTTGGTTTTAAGCACCTGTTTCTCCCACCAGCCCATATGCAAATTAGCATAACTGGGGGCAAAGCAGTAGCCCATTGATGTTCCCTGTAACGGCTTATATGTGTCTCCTCCAAACATAAAATGATTGTTGGTTAAGCAAATCTGCACATTTCTACCAGCATGCTTGAATGTTGGTATAGGTTGATAGGTCTTGTATTCACAGATTGTCATATTGCTCGCAAAGCCATCTTCATGAGCAATGCTCGTGTGCAGACTCACAAGTGTGATCAGAAGATACAAATCTTTCCAGACCACATTGGCAATCTTGTTCAGAAAGTCTCTTGTGCCCTGAATACATGCTGGTAATGCCTTTACATATACCTGCAGGAAGGAATCTATGTATCGTGAAGTGGGCTCATATAAACTGCCTATGGCAGAAATTATCGGTCTGCCAGGTGGTGTTTCTTTGTTTTTATGGATCTTGGGGATTAGATAGAGATTGGGCATCACTGGATTATCCACGCTCAAAAATAAATACTCAGCTTGCGAAATCAACCCTAATCCCAGACAGCCAGCTAGTTATTTCAGAAATTTCTGCTTCACTTCAACTAGGTTGCTTTGCAGTACTTTGAAATAACACTCATGGTCCTCAATTGTAATTTGGCCTCTGCATTGTAAGATTTTAATGGCCAAAGAACCAAATTGCTACCTTTTTCCGCTTGACTCATAGACACCATTTCTGGTAACTCCTCACCCTCCCGATGAAGCTGTTGTGAGTCAAAAAGTACCTCCATACCGCCAACCTCCAGATTCGGTACTTCTTCTCTCTCAGGTGCATTTCTCTCAGGCTTGACACTGCTATTATGGAAAAAGTTCCTGAGCTTTAATTTTCTTATAAATTTGAAATAGTCAATACGAGTCTGTGTATAATTAAAGTTCGTGAGAGTACAAAATGATAGGCCCAATGACAAAATTCTTGTTTCTTCACTTGTTAGGATCAAATCAGTCAAGTTGATTATGGTTGTTATGGTGTTGTTTCTTCCATCGCCTGCATTGTTATGAGCTCTTATATATATACGTATATATATATATATATATATGAAGAAGAAATCCCAACCCGTCAATGGATGACAGGCTACGGCAGGGTGCAGACCTCAGAACGCCACATCAAACGGTCAGAAAAGCTCACAAACGATGCAACTCGAGTGAGTATGCAGGAAAAACGTTTTATTACACAATGACGCGTTTCGCTCCGCAGGGAAGCTTGTTCACATACAAGCACTCAGGAAAAAAAAAGGTATATATACACAACACAGGGAGGGGCTTAATTAGGGGAACACGCCCAGACAAGAAAAATAGAAGAATAGTGCAAAGAAATATTGTTTTAAAAATGCAACGACATGACAGTGAAATTCGAACATGAAAAATGAAAGTGGCAAAATAAACAACTAATATCAATATGTGGTAAATAGGTATAAATACAGAGATCTGACACGTTGTAGTTAGAAAACATGAAAACAATGACATTGGCAAAAATAGCTCAAAAACAGACTTGTTAATAGTTAAATGCTGGAATAATAGCACAGAAACAAGCAAAAAGCAAGTATAATGGCATAGTGCCAGAATCTGTATTGTGTGCCGAAGAAAACCAGAAGGAGCAAATACGATCCAGCAACATGAAAAAAACCACACGTGTCAGATACATCAAGACATAGTGCCTGAATAAAAATAACCACAACACTGTTGCAAATTAGAGGACTGCCACATCAGCTAGAAGAAACAGCAATAATATGAGTCGTGTGATGCAAAAGAAGTGCTAAACATAAAATACATTTGTAACAAAAATCACCCTAAGGTAGATGTGGAAGTAAAAATAAAGACAAAAGGCCCAACCGAAAAATGTGTGAAATAATAAAAAGAAGTCCAGAGAAAAAAGCAAGGGAAAATTAATGTGAGGCGAAGGGATAGGTACTGGAAAGAGCAAGGGTTAAAATAACACCAGTGCTTGGAAGGAAAATTCCATAGATTAGATGCTAAAAGCATCAGAGCAGATAAGCAAAAGTAAACCAAGACCACTAGATGCCGCAGTTTCTTGAACAAGAATAAATGGAAAAATCAATGCAGTCACAGTCTAAGAAAGAGGCAGACAGAAACCAAGACCAAAACCAAATACAGACAAAATCAGAGGAAACTTTTCAAATCTTCTGTCAGATTTAAACCGTTTAGGGCCTTAGTGTCGAGTGAGATGATAAGCTGGGATTCACGTTGTCTCAGTAGTTTCTCGCGGTCACCGCCGCGGCTCGGTTGGGGTACCGAACATAGAACAGTATATTGTAGGTCTTTCAGTTTTTGTCATGAATTGCCTCAAAATGTCTGGCCACAGGGTAATTACTGTCACTGTTTACAATGGCTCTAATATGTTGGAGTATTCTTTGATGAACAGGCAGCTTAGTGCTACCTATGTACTCCAGGTTGCATGTACATTTGAGCTTGTAAACAACAAACTCAGATCTGCATGTTAGATATTCTTTAATCGGGATGGGTACATCGCTGAACACAGTGACATAATGAGTGGTGTTGGTGGCAAAATTGCAGGCACGACAAGATGTGCATTTGAAAAAGCCCATTTTGTTAGTTTTACTGATTTTAGGTGGGTTTTCAGTTGCTGCTCTATCCAGAGCATCACGCATGGAGGGCGCACGTCTGAATGTGATTGTGGGTGTTTCAGGTAACACTCGACACTAAGGCCATACATATATATGTATATCAAATCAAACAAGAAACCTCTGCTCCACTTCAGAAAAAGAGCATGCACTCGAGGACTAGTCAGGCAAAGGCCTTTTTATATCAGATAAAGCCTCCCCCAACCCAGCAAAGAGAGATGCGTTTCGGCTGACACAGCAGCACTCTTCAATCTAAAGAGCACCATTCTGGTGCTGGCCTATATACACAGATAAAACATAGAAATAGAAAAGTTCATGATGACTAAAATTACATAAACTTTAAAATTGGTGCACAAATATCTAAACAATTCATAAGTGACATATAGTATGTGATTAGTGGCTAATTCTATTTTAAATAATGAAACACATAATTCAACCAACTGTTGTCTATACGTGCATAATGTTCAAACCAAACCACTATAGCACATCAGATTTAAGTTTACTTGAGCACCAACAGAAATATTAAAATGCCTTCATGTTGATATAAATCAAATATTCACACTGGCCATTAATTGAACCATCGTGCTGATCACACAGTGATTATGGAGTCACGTTTGCTCCTGTATGCCCAAATTGAAACATGATATGGTGGTAAAATCCATCGGGCTGGATACACATCATAAACCAACATTGCTGTCTGGTACCTTTCCACATGGTTCCGCACACAGTATGCGAAAACTAGGGTACATATAAAATTGCAGCGCTGCCAATACCGCCAATACGCCAATATGCGTTTCAAGCCCCTCATTACGAACATTTTGTCCAAATCTCCCATCCGGGACTACTGCTCCCATAATGCCTCAATATTGTTCCATATAAATGCTTAGAGGCACCGCCAGTTACAGGCAACGTAGAGCGTATTATCACTGACAACACAGGCAAGTTGTGTGCTGTGACGTCATGGTGCAATGAGGTAATATCCAATAGGTTGTCCATTTAGCTAAACATGTTTTTCACAACAGAATTTGTGCCCGGACTTCCACAGGTCTTAACATGGATTAATCCCATACAAAAATGAAGGATGAGATCAAAAAGCCTCCTCTTGTAGCAGCCATATACACTATGCAAACAACCACAGAAGAGGAGCCGGGGAGATCAATTGCACAAAAAATTAATTAGCCCAATAGTCCTCACCACTTGACACAGTGCCCAGTCACCATAAGTCACGTCAGTCATCCGAAAAGGGCATTTCGAGACAGGAAAGAATTGGATCCTGCGCTGAATGTCGAATTACTTCCTTGCAGAAGAGATACTGCCTCCCATGCTGCTGTCCTCCACAAATTTACATCCCGGTGGGACATCAAGGGGGCCTCAGTTTAGCATTACCATACTTACGCCCTCCAAATTAATTGCGGCCTATATATATATATATATATATATATATATATATATATATATATATATATATATATATATATATATATATATTTTACCTACTGGCGGTCGCCAGTAGGTAGTTATAGTTAGGATTTTTTTCAATGTTAAATCTCAAAATTCTATTTGGAATAACTTTGGCACCGGTTGACGAATCTGCCTGAAAATTTCAGGAAAATGGCCTCGTCGAGCTCCGGTCCTTCCCTGAAAGTTTGGGGGGGATACAATAAGCGGGGGCCGAGATAAAAGGGGGGTCCCAAAACGCGTTTTCCCCATGTTAATTTCCATAGGGCGGTCGATTTCACTTTTAGCCCGAACGGCTGAATGGATTTACACCAAACTTGGCAAAATTGTAGGGACTGGTAGCCCGATGTGCCTTTGCTATGTCTCAAGATATGTGCTCCAGTGGATTTTGAGTAATTTAGGTCCAAAAAAATATATATATCTATAGCAGCGCACAGGTGCGCGCACCGGAGTGCGCTCCAGGCGCGACACGCGAGGTGCGCATGGAAAGCTGATTGGCTCTCGGGTGTCTGTAAACATTCCAAACAGTCCAGAGCGGTCGCCATCTTGTGTCTCGGTAAAATCGAGACATAAGAGGTGGCTAAAACAAAGTGGGAACTGACCATAAGGCGTCAGGGATAGACCCATTTGACCCCCTAGGTTTGATGTGGGGGCTATAAAAGGGCCCCGCGGGGCATTTAAAATATTTTTTTTTTTTTCGTTTTGCGCGGGGGAAGCGCTCGGTGCGCGCACCAGGTAGCGCACCGGGGAGCGTAAAATGAGGGTAAAAGATGACAGAGTTTTAAAAAAATGAAGTTTTCATTTAGAAATTGGAGGTAGTTCTTAAAAGAACTTTTTTTTTTCTTCTTTTTGTTGTTTTATATTTTTTTTGTGTTTTTGGAACTTTTTAAACTTTTTTTGGCTTTTCAAAACAGTTTTATATATTTTTTTGTATTTTTTAGGGGGAGAAACAAAAAAAGGGAATTGAAACTGGCTCAACTGGAGCAAAAAAACAAAAAACCCAAAAAATTATTTCTTTTTGGGGCACTTGTGATTATCACCTGCAAGGACGATGAGCTTAATACTTTGTTCCCCATAGGAGATAAGCTTGCCACAAGCAGTGCAAGTAATTTTAAAATCAGCAAATCTCGGCTGAATGCAAGGCATCACCTCAGATGTTTCTGGTTGCGAGGAAGAGGGTTGTTTTCTTTGGGAGGGGGTCCTTGATGACTGGGGGAGGTTACTGGCCAGTTCCCGGAACTCTGCGCGAGAGTAGTTGTTTGGATGCTTTCTTGTCATGTGCCGAATCATGGTATAGTTACCAAAAGAATATTTCTTATTTGGGTTGCCCCGTGAAAGTTCATCATTGCAGATGAGGCAAGTGACTTTGGGAGCATTCACCTTTTTTTGCCCCTCTGGGATTGAAAAAAACTGCCAAATGAAGTGTGGTTTGGGTTTATAAGGTGTGTTTTCTTCAGGCAGCCATCTTCTTCTCCCCTCCTCATCTTCCTCTTCCTCCTCCTCCTGTTCTTGACCACCAATATAATTTGGAGCTGGTCCTCTTGGTGGTGGTGGTGGTGGTGGTGGCTGAGATGCTCCTGCTGCTGCTGCTACTGAAGCCATTTTAAAGTACAAAAAGGTACAGAGAGTTCCAAACAGATCTTCCTCAGTCAAAGGACAAAGTCAGAATAAGGAAAAAAGGTGGGGGCTTTCATCATTTGGAAAACAAAACTGTCATGAACCAATGAGAAGTGTTATTTTCAGGTCACAAGACCAGGGGCTTCATCATTATGAAACTAAAACTGTTATGAACCAATGAAAAGTGTTATTTTCTGCTCACATGACCCGACGCGCTTACGCTACGCGCACGGGGGCGCGCAGCGTAAGCGCGTCGGAAGTTTACGTTTTGCGATCGTATTCGTTCGAGTACTTCCGGGTGCGCTTACGCCGTGCGTATCACGCGGTCGCGGCTACGCGATACGTCACGATCATGTTTTCGTTTGCGATATTGGCGCTCACGAGACGCTCCCCGGAGCGCGCCCGGGGGCGCTTTTCAGAAATACGCTTTTCGGGGCGCACTCCGGGGCGCGCTCTGGGAGCGCTCCCCCCAAAAATTAAAAAAAAAAAAATGGGATAATTTTAGAGACAGGTAGCCCTATTCTGAAGTGGTTTGTAAAAAAATTAACTTTATAAAAATATGTATTGTGCTACATTGGGCTTAATATATGTTAGAGCCAAAATGTAGCCCAAATGTAGCCCAAAGTAGCCCAATGAAGCCCAAAGATGGCCACCAGAGATCAAAAATTGTAAATGTAGCCCAAAATTCAACTAGATGTAGCACAACTGTAGCCCAATGACAGAATGTACCAGAGTGTTAAAAAGAACAACTAGAGTGCTAACAGTCTTATTTATAAAGTGAAACTTATAGTAAGGAATTAGCATTTAAAAAACCTATGAAATTCACTGAAAAAAACCATAGGTTTCACACCAGTTATAGTTAGGAATTAGCATTTAAAAAACCTATTAAATTCACTGAAAAAACCATAGGTTTCACACCAGTTATAGTTAGCTGGAAATTTTACTGATATAAAACCATTGAAATTCCCACGTTATAGTTAGTCGGACTCACTATAACTTGCGCGTGCAATGCACTGCTGATGACATCACATATTACATCACTCATGACATGGTCAGTGACATCACTCATGACATCACTGATGACACCATCCTTGTGACACAGTGACAGACCTCCTTTCAGTGTAATGTAACCCATGAAATACATATTCAAAAATAGAAACTAATATTTTCAAAAAAGTGGATATACCCATACCAGTTACAACAACCAATTCAGTAATACCACCATCTAATACACATCCACTCATGTGTATGTATATGGGTTATTAGATATTTTTATTAGTATCAGTATGAGTGTCTATATGGTTTGGTGGGGGTATTACTTAGCACATAGATGCATGAGTGACTGACTCTTTGTTTGTATGTGTTTTGAAGACAACATATGTACAGGACTGTATGGGTGGATGAGTGTCTATATGTGTTTGTTAGTGAGTGAATGACTGTCTCACTAGTGTCTTTATCAGTAACTACATATGTTTTAATCTAGTATATATGAATATTGATGTATATAAGTGAGTATATGTGAGAGTAAGAGATTGTAAGAGTTCCTGTTTAAATAAGTATGTGTTTCTATAAGTGATTGTTTAAGAGAATAAATATGTGTAATTTTAAATAGAAGTAAGGTGGAAGTGTGTGTATAACTCTATATTCAAATAAATGGATGTCCAATAGTTTATTTGCACGTGTGAATATGTGTGTGAGTAACTTTTGGATGAATGTCGGTGTGTAACAGGATGTATAGGTGTATCACTTCATATGATGAGTGAGTATATGTATGAGTGACTATATAGAACTGTTGGTGAATGAGTGGATGTGTATATAGATAGTGGAATTACTGAATTGCTTGTTGTAACTGATATAGGTATCTCCATTTTTTTAAAAATTTCAGTTTCTATTTTTGAATATGTGTCTCAAGGGTTACATTATAGTGAAAGGAGGTCTGTCACTATGTCACAAGGATGGTGTCATGAGTGATGTCACTGACCATGTCATGAGTGATGTAATATGTGATGTCATCAGCAGTGCATTGCACGCGCAAGTTATAGTGAGTCCGACTAACTATAACGTGGGAATTTCAATGGTTTTATATCAGTAAAATTTCCAGCTAACTATAACTGGTGTGAAACCTATGGTTTTTTCAGTGAATATATATATATATATATATATATATATATATTTGAGCAAGCCCCCCGACACTCCTGGTTCCATCCCCCTGAGTGAGACTGGTGAGAGAAACAATTGCCTGGGCCGATTTTAAATATAAAATGAGCCTATCTATTTAGCAATAGTAATACACAAGACTTGCGCTCCAGGATCACGTTCTTCAACAGAGATATTTTAATTCCAACAACAACACATTTCGACCCTGCGGTCTTTTTCATATATACATAACTACCTACTGGCTACTTCCTATATATATATTACCTAATTACCTACTGGTGGTCGCCAGTAGGTAGGTATAGTGAAGACCATGTTTCCACAGGAAAAGCATTATTGACTTGCCTATAACTTTGGTGTCATTTGACGAATCTTCATGAAAGTTTCCACAAAAGGTGAGGCTGTACCTCTTGTTGTGCATGGAGGGTTTCAGGATGATACGTCAAGCGCGGGCCAAGAAAAAAAGGGGGTCAAAATAAGTGAGCTTCCCATGTTAATTTCCATAGGGGCTTTGAACATGACTGCAGCCCAAACTGCTGGATGAAATTACATCCTATTTGGCAGAAAGTTAGCTTTGGGTTTGCAGATCACGTTTCAGTTATTTAGACTAAATCCAATCAGTAGTTTGTGAGAAATTAAAGGAAATCCAAATTTGTGTATCTACGATCATGACTAATTTGTGACTATTTCGCAACAATTTTTGAATATGCATACCGACAGAAATGCAGTGATTGGCTGGATGCAACCTGAGCAGAGAGTTGTGGCCTGAGTTTTAATTTATTGGAACAGTCCCTGGGGCTCAAATGAAATGACAGAAACTAGGATGAGGGATCAGATTGGATGTGGCCTGACTCCAAGGCTGGAATTTAGGGGTCTTTGAGGGACCCCTAATGTGTATCAAATGTCAAAGAACTGTTTTTTTCAATGCACGATATTCATGAATTCGCCGCAATCTTTAGAGCGGTCCCCTGTGTAATTTTGTGACAAATTTGAAAATATCACAGAAAAAATAAAACAATATATATATATATATTCATAAACCCACCATCACTCTCATTTAGACACTCACACACTCACTGAGACACTCACTTACAGACCCAGTCAGACATTTTTGAACTCAGTGGGAGACCTACTGAGACAATCATACACACACTCACAGACCAATTCAGACACTGGGACAATAATACACCTACTCAGACACTCGCACCCCATTCAAAGACCCACTCAAACACTTGTGCAGCCAGTTACAGACCCATTGAGACACCTATATACCCACTCAAAGACTCATACACCCAGTCACATACCCACTCACAGATCCACTCAGAAATGTATGCACCCAATCGCAGATTGACTCAGAGATTCATGCAGTCAATCACAGACCCACTCAGAGACTCATGCACCTAGTCACAGACCTACTCAGATACTTATGCACCCACTCACAGGCCCATTAAGACACTCATGCACCCACTCACAGACCTACTCAGTCTCATGCACTCACTCACTCACTCAGAGACTCATGCACCCACTCACAGACCCACTCAGACACTCACGCACCCACTTAGAGACCCATTCAGACACTTATGCACTCACTCGCTGACCAACTGAGGTACTCATGCATCCACTCTCAAAGCTACTCAGACACTCATGCAACCACTCACAGAGCCATTTAGATGCTCTTGCACCCTATTACAGACATACTCAGAGAACCAGTCATGCACTCTCAGACCCACTCAGAGATTTGTGCACTCACTAACAGACCCACTCAGACACTGATGCGCCAACTGACAGAACAACTCACACACCCACTCATAGACCAACTTAAAGACTCATATACCCACTCACACACCCACTTAGGTACTCATGCACCCAGTCACTGACTCACTCAGCAACTCATGGACCCATTCACAGACCCACTGTGACACTTATGCACCCACTCACAGTTCCACTCAGACACTCACACGCCTACTCCGAAAGCTACTCAATCACTCATGCAGCCAGTCAAAGAGCCACTCAGACACTCTTGCACCCATTTACAGACAAAATTAGAGATTTGTGCAATCACTCACAGACCTTCTTAGACACTCATGCACTCACTAAGATACCCCCTCAGATACTGTTGCACCCACTGAAAGACCCAGTCAGACACTAACACACTCACTGTGACCTACTCAAACATTCATGCACCCGCTCACAGACCCACTTAGAGACGCATGCACACACTCACAGGCTCACTCAGAGACTCACACACCCACTCACAGATTCACTCAGAGATTCATACACTCACTCACAGACTCAATCAGACACTCACACACATTCTCATAGACAGACTCAGGTTTTCACACAGTTTCTGGCAGAGCTTATCAGACAGTTATACACCCATTGACAGACATACTCAAACACTCATACACACACTTACAGAAACACTTAGAGGCTCATGCATGTTTTTGTGGAGTTATGTAGATAGTGATGTACCCAGTGTGATTCATGGTGTAACTTATATAGTTAAGCATTTTTTATGTGCTGGTGTGTATTGAATGCCTGCTTTTGTTTTGGGTATTCGTGACATTGTCGGAAATATCTAAAAAAATTGGAAAAAATATATGTTCAAAGAAAATGAACAGCATTTTGGTTAATAGGGTATAAATGTGTGTTCCTTGTGAGTATGTGACAGCTACACATAAGACAGGATGCAGAGTTTCTAGTTGCCGAGAAACACCCGGTTGCCTTTGTCTGTGAAGTGAACTCCATCACTTCTATAGATTCCATACATGTCAAAACACAGGTTGGTTGTTGTTGTAGATAGAGCCCGTTATGGTCTCTGAGGAATGCAGAACATTTATTTGTATTAACATTTTTCCTGAATTTATCAATCTGTCGACATAATTGGTTGACCGCTTCCATTTATTTGGCATATGTTGGATTCACCAAGACAGCGTGAGGGAAAAGTGTCATTAATTGTGCAAAGGTATTCTTCATTAGAATTACCCCCATCCTTCCCCAGTCAGTGTGCCTACGTCAGTGCCACCACAGTGCACAATCATGAGGCCAGGGGTTGACAATAAACAATGTTTTTAATCCAAGGCAGCAATTCATGCCACTTCAACCCCTCTGGTCAATCCAAATACTTTCCACATTAGTAAAACCCAAGTCTCTACCAATGCCACTCTTTCTAGCGGACTCTCTAGCCCAAAACATAAAGCTGTGGCCCACAACCCACACTCTAGTCATTCTTAAGTGAAGCAGCAGTAGCAGAGAGGAGAATGCTGGAGCTAACTAAGGCAGTTTTAAACTTGAAAGGCATTTGAAAATGAGGTGTTCTCATGGTTAAAAAAACAGAATTGATTGAATAGTGTGAATATGCAGGTGAAAAAATTAGGTACTGTCTTGAAAGGACAAGTAACTAGATCTGTGATTGGCTCTGGTAAAAATAAAAAAGTGTAATACAGACTTGGATATGCTTTTAATTCTGAATAGTCAACCATACTTATTGCAGTTGATTTTGTTACTAGTATGGTCCTTCTAGAATATGCTGTGAACTTGTGACCTAATGGTTCTGTAGGTTGCTATGGAGAAGGGTGTTAAATAGAGAGTTGCCTGTTTTGTAGAAAGTTGAGGTGTTTGGACTCATTGTTGTTAAATAAGCCTTTGATGTCCTAGTAAGGAATTCCTAATAAAGTGTAGTTTTGTTTTGAAGTATTAAAAGTACAGAGCTAAATATGTTTTTGGACTCCCATATTTTTTCGCGAATTCATTGGAAATATGCTCAAATACTCAATGCAGCCAGTCATCCACTTATATAGACTACAAGTTTCAGATTTGAAAGGAAAAAACATGCACTTAGGTGTACATAACCCACTCACACATTCAATCACTCATACAGCCACTCACACACTAATACAGGCACTAGTCCACCCAGTCACTCACTCATACAGACAGCCACTCACCTATATAGACACTTACACATCCAGTCACTCACCCATGCAGCCACTAACGCACTCAGTTACACACTTATACAATTAATTCCTCTTCATATATGCACAGACCTAAAATTTATCTTGTTTTAACCATGAAAGGTGGCTCTAACACAAAACCTTTTTTTCTTTCTTTTTCTGGAACTGTTGCTTTTTATTTTATTTTCTAACATTTTGACCTTTTTGGGTTTTTTTCTAAAATGAAATGGTAACAAGGGTGTTAGACTTGGCATCTTTTGGCGTGTTTCCCCTGTGTTTTTGCATTTTGACTCTGTTTTTGCTGGTTTAGTGTCTCTGCGCACTTTCTCACTGCTGTTCAGTGTTAAAGTGCAAGTGTTCCTGTTGTAAATTGTTGTTATAGATTGGTGTTATAGATTGGTGATTCCATGACTGGGTATTTGATTTTCTAGTCAGACCCTAGTACAGTCCACTGTGTGTGTTCAGGGCCTGTAAATCAAATGCTGCTAGTGGGCTTGCAGCACTGGTTGTTCCAGCCACATAAGCAGTCCTTCAAAGGTAACTCAGACCTGCCACTTCAGTGTATGTGTGCAGTTTGGTACTGCCATGTCGACTTGGCAAGTGCACCCACTTGCCTAGCCCTAACCTTCACTTTCCGTAGATGAGTCACCCCTAAGGTAGACCCAAGGTACCCCTGTGGGCAGGGTGCAGTGTATGTGAAAGGTAGGACATGCCCTGATGTGTGTGGCATGTCCTGATAGTGAAAGAATGGCAATTTCATTTTTCACTATTGAAAGGCTATCTGGCTTATAGGAAAGCATGGGAGTTCACTTATAACATCTTATGAATATAACTTCCCATTGAGACCAGATAGGAAAATAAAGCTTAGTATGCATGGACACAGAATCTAAAGATGCATCTTTTCGTACAGGTGATTTTTATATTCTGTGATTGAAAATACCACTTTTAGAAAGTAAGTATTTTCTTGCTTAGCCATCCTGTATGCCTCTGCTAGGATATTAATTGAAAGTCTGGCTTTGGGGTGACAGGGGCTGGGGATGTGCAGTGGCTCCAGAGAGCCACTGCACATCCCCAGCCCCAGCCCAGCCCATGAGTCAGGGCTGGGCTGAATAGACCTGGGCTGCATTTAGAGTAGTGGGAGGACATTTCCTTGCACCTAAATGTGCCTGGTCTGCCTTCCACATTGCCGTCTCCACCTCCTGCCAGGAATCTGGGCCAGACAGGATAGAACTGGTTTGGACTAAGCACAGACACTCTCTGCATGAGAGGACAAAGTAAATTGGAGTATAAATATTGGGGCCCAGACCCCAGAACTTTAGAACTCTTTTGGGACAAAGAAAACTGCCTAGTAGAAGAGCTGGAAAAGCTGTGAGGTGGGACTACCACTTTTCATTGTGCTTTGCTGTGTTGGCCTGCAGTGGCTGCTTCTGTCTTGAGCAGTGAACTTCCTGCAATTTCTTTTTGTGAGCTTCTCCAAGGGCTTTGTGTGGAGCTTGCCCACTGTTCAAGAAGTCTCAGGAACAGCAAATACTTCAAGTTTTTCTGCCATCAGCACTGGGGAATGTGTGTTTTGTGCTGCAACAGAAGAAAAAGCAACCCAACCCCGTCTATGATGCAGCTGCAAACTCCATGTCTTGAAGGCACCACAGAGGGCACTGCCGCACCGCAACCCTGATCTCACTGACAATGCCACCCGATGACGCCACAAAGCCACTGCTTTCACCGCGACTTTGGGGTACCACACTTTGCACTGCTTCGCTTCACAAAACTGCCTTGGTATGCCAGATGCCGCCGCTCCGCGCAAACATTGATGCCCCTGCTTGCACCGTGGTTCATGGTCACCGCTTGTACCGATGCCGGCACCATAGACTCCAGTTTATCAGCCAACAGCGCTCCAGCAACGACGACGACGCTGTTTGCATCGTGACCTGCCAGCACCACGACGAGCATCACTGGCTCCACAGCACTGGCTTCACCAAAGCCGCTGGATGACTGTCACCGAGCCGCTGCCTGCACTACGACCTGAGGGCACCACACGCCACACCACTGCATTAGCGCCGCAGCCCAGATGCCTGCGGATGTGGGCGCTCCCGACTTCAACTGTGAGTAGTTCGATCTGCAACGTGTGTGACTTCAATGGCCCAATGACTCCTGCACCGACCTACGGAATTGACGCCTAGGGACGGCAGCCCTTCGGGGCTCATCGAGAGGCCGCAGACACCCTACATTTCTAAAGGTAAAGTTTTGCAGGTCTTACCAAAACCGTAGCTGGCCCGCGGTTAGCCAGAACTATTTGGATTTGTTGTTTGCGATGCTGTGATCGCCCCAGATGGAGCTATTGACTTCAAGGAACTGTATTCCAAGTCTATTTTGATTACTGAAGATTTCTGAGAACTGTATGGTGGATTTGTATTGTTTTTGGTCTTGTTTTGGATATGTACAAATATTGGATATTTTTCTAAGCTGTTGTGGTGTCCTTTTGTAGTACTCTTACTTCTATTACTGTTGGTTATGTGCAAATTATTTACACACTGCCTCAGAGATAAGCCTTAGTGCTCGAGTCAAGCTACCAAGGGGATGAGCAGGGGTTATTTTAGGAGTGTAACTCCCTTATCCTGACTAGAAGGAAGGGTCCCTACTTGGATAAAGGTGCAAACTCTTGCCAACTAGAGACCCCCATTTCTAACATTGTAAAAAATTCCAACAGCAAACACAAAAACTGTGGAAAAACTGGAGTAAATTATAAAAAGAATAAACAGGTATGTTGACATGCTGTCTACAAAATCACATCAACAGACTGCTCACCAGCTGTGAGGGTCGTTTTGTAGTCACTGCAATATGTCTCAATGTGTCTTAACTCAGGAGATATTTGTGGCTGCTGCCTCTCCACTTCCACTGACTCTCTCTATCCTGGAGCAGGTGGTGCAGCCCCAGTAGGTTGATGGTCCCTCTCTAGCTTTCTCCTTCTGTGCTCTTTTGAGATTGTTTTTATGGTACACTTTAAGTGGTACAGTATACTTGTTTTCCCTCATTAATATTTTTTTGTAGTGCCCCTTCATAGGGTTTTATCGCACAGGGTACACTTTACAAACTTCGCCACCATTTTAGATTGAGCAGATGGAATGGTGAAAACATCTGAATCTAGGCTTTGTTTGTTGGCCGGTGGTTCCTCATCAGGAGATTCTTTTGCTTTTGCTGGTACCTATTGCTCCTCAGCTTCTTGATGGAGTTCCTCCTCCTACTCATCTCTTCCTGATACCATTTTATTGTAGAAAAAATGCCCCAAAAATGCAGAAACCACAGTTCTGCATGCCAACTACAGCACACCTTCTAAAATATGCCAAATAGCAACTGGGACCTACAAGTAGGAAGAAATAGATGGGAACTTCCCTTGAAGGTTAATGAAAAGTGTCTCCTCCAAACATTTCTGTTTGTTACCAGGTCACATGATCTTCACGGGGGCCGATGTCTTGGTTAGACCGGCTTTGTCGCAATGATGTGAATTACAAATAAAAAGTGTTGTACATCAATATTAATTACAGAAATACGAGTTTAAACACTATATTAGTAAACAGCTGTTGTCAAACATTAATTACAATATGTATATATATGTGTTTTACACTTTTTCAAAAACACACAATCTTCGCAACTTTACCTCAAAACCAGAACATACGTGCACGATAATTTGCAATTAATTTGAGACAAAATAAAATGTAGTAAAAATACACACTTATTAAGCCACTGAAACAAATGACTAGGTGAAGCAAAGAGAAATACATAAATAGGTGGTCCATTACGCAGCTCCAGTGTACAATATACACTAGGCATTTGCACAATGGGAAAGCAATTACTAATTTGCCAGTAGAAAGTACGGCAGTTGGGTAGCCATGTTTTAGGCAAAACTTGAGACTCTTCTTCAAAACAATAAGGTTCCATTATGGCCGTTATGCTCATTTCAGATCAATTAAACCTCAGCAGGAAGCACTTACAAATATAAACATAGCAGGAGCTCCAGGTAAAGCTGCACTTGAGCAAAGTGGAAACGATCCTAACTTCTTGGACTCTGCGAATGCAAAGCAAATATGTTTACTGTAATATTCTACATTGAAAAATGATCTGAAATTCTTAATTGAAGTGAATGCATTGTTAATCTATTGGAGCACAGTCTGAACTTGGATGACTTTGATGAGTGCTTTCTTTATTGATGGGCCTCAGTAAGACCAGGGTGCATGGTCCTTGCTTTTAAATACCCAAAGTAGGCAAATGCCCAAAATCCATTGCTCAAACACACGCACTCACGGACCCATACAACCGCTCCCACTCCCACCCACAGACCCAAAGCAGCACTCGGTCAGTCAGTCAGTCATTAAAACTTTATTTAGATTGTTACAACCATAAAAGTATACTTTGTTAATAAACAGTATCCTCCTAGGTTTTTAAAATCACAAGGGTAAACATAAATAATCATATGTAACCAGGCCTTCCAAACTCAATACATACATTGGGGTGCAATCTTGCTAACATACGCCTATACCTCTGTACTCTGGAGAAACCCCCTAACTCTACTCATGTATTTCCCCAAAGCGCAGGCTATATCCAGATTTATCATCCCCACCAGGAGATCTGTAGCTTGCTTCCTATTCATAGTCCTGTATTTTTTTAATATTGGGCCTAAAATCTCCTTACGTATATCAAGGATCATCCTACAGTCTAATAAGATATGAGTAATATCACAGGGGGTACCTAGCGTACATGTGCAAATGTCATTACTATTTATCATAACAGTTCTAACCCTGGTGTTTACATAACAGGGATTTATACCGACTCTCAGTTTTAAAACCTCTCTTCTTAAGTGCTGGTTCGGCAACCTATCCAAGTAAGGGTAGGGATGATCTCCTGAAATCCATGCTTGGATCATATGGGATACCGATATTTTTTGATCGCATATGCCGGACACATCCGCTCCCAATGACTGTAGTTCTTTTTTGCCTATATTGGGGTGTCCTAACTGGGTATATAGTTCTATTCCTAGCTTCCCATAAGCTTCCTTTAGTGAGAATCTTGTTTCTTTTGCCCAAGATAACTCGCTAGAGGCAATTTATTCTCTACACCACTGTGATATTTTTCTGGGAGGCTCCCCTGTCTCCAGACGCTGCCAAACCCGTATTAGTGCCATCCTGGTTGTAATTGCCCAGGAAGTGACTCCCATCTCCAGTCTTGCTGCTTTTACCATTGCTGATTTTGGCAATGAGAATAAGCTTTTCAGGATCATACCCTCCTCTTTATCCCAACCTTTTTTCCCACTAAGGAGAAGAACCTCTGATCCATATAGGAATTGCGCAGGGACCAATTCCAGGTAGGCCTTTATAACCGGCCCATCTGACAAGTCTCTGTAGAAGCTATTAAATCTTTTTAAGCCCTTTATTAAGGCTGTTGCCCTAATTTTTAATGCTTCCAGATGGGTGGTCCAATTCAAGTTACTCGTGAATCATACTCCCAAATATCTATATTCCGTTACCTTCTCAAGTAGTTCCGTACCTAAATACCAAGGGAACCAGGTCTTACTTTTGCCGAAACATAGTATTTTTGTCTTTTCCATATTTACTACCAGTTTTTTATTTAAGCAGTATTTATGGAACATATCTAGTGTCCTCTGCAGGCCTATCTCCGTCTGGTCCATGATCACCAGATCGTCTGCATAAAGCAGACAGGATATATGGTTACCTCCTAGCTTTGGGCTAGCCCCTCTAACCTCTTTTAGATTCCGAGGTAGGTCCGCTATAAACAGAGAGAAAAGCAACGGGCTAATACGCACCCCTGCCTCAGGCCATTTCCGATCTGGATCCTGCCAGATAATTCACCCTCCTCGTCCAGGACTACCTGGGCCCAGTTGTCTGTATGTAAGGCCTGAATAAGGGCTAACAGGTCTGCGTGTAACGTATAGCCTTTCAAGGTAGACCATAGCTGCTCCCTGCTTACAAGGTCAAATGCCATACGGAAGTCTACGAAGCAACAAAACAGGCTACCTCTTCTTTCACTTTTTCTAATAGCGGCCTTTGCTTTACGGCAATCTGCATCAAACCATGGGTTGCTGGTTGCATGTAGTGAAGGTTTCCTTACCAAGCTATGCTTCCCCCGTTTAATGTTTATTCTGAGGCATTCTACAAGTTATCTTATCATATCCTCATACCAGGATATCTCCTCCCCCTTTGCTAAATTTCCTAAGTCGACTACTATCTGAAGGTCCTTCAGTTTGTTTAGATGTTCTTCACTTATCCGAGTTGTAAGTCGCTTGGGATATTCAACCTCTACATGTAAGACCTTCTGTCTTGGCGGAACCTTAGTTGCATACATTTCTATCAATAGTGGGAAATGATTGCTGCCCTCTACTTGGAGAATTTCGAATCGTTGAATTAAATGGAAACACCAGGCCTGAATAAATACATAGTCTATCGGGCACAATTGTTGTCCTATTTTAAATATGTGCTTAGCGGGCCGCTCTGTTTCTTTCCTACCATTCACACATACCTAACCCATGTCTCCCAGCAGCCGTCCAAGCTCCACATCCTGATTTGAGAGCTCAGTGCTGACGAACATTGCAGACTCTATGTTATACGCTTTTAGTATGTCACTATTCCAGGCATCCATTTTTAGGGGATTCAATCTATGATTAAAATCCCCTAAGATTAAAATCAAATCTCCTGGATAGAATTCATGTAAGTTCTCTAAATACTTTTTTAAACGATCCAGCTCTGCTTTATACTCATGTCTTTCCCCTTTCTGTATGTACACATTGATAATACATAAAGCTTCACCCCTTGTGTTGTTATTTAGAATCAGCACTCTGCTCCCCAAGGTCCAGATACATGTTAGGTCGAGATGGAGAATATCTCTCACTATCCTTGTGGAGACCAACGTCATCTGTCCACCGGATGCCCTACCCATTTGATTCTTTGTTGCAGGTTTTATATGACTAGCAAAACCTTCTATAACAGGGGTTTTGTCGCACAGCCATGTCTCCTGTGGGCACATAATATCGGTCTTCCCGAGGAGATTTTTGAAAGACTCTTAAGGTTGTATTCTTTTATAGCCATTAATATTCCAAGACAAGATACGCAGGCTGTGCGACGACCCTGTTTCCTAATCGATGTTGCTCAGATTCCCCTCCTCCTGGTCTAAGTAAGCCAGCTCTCTGTACCTGTTTCCGACCAAGGCATCTTCCTCCCTCCACCCTAGCTTTTTGGGAATAATTGTAATTGCCAGGCCTTCCTTGTTACTCCGTCCAGATGAGATAATTTGTATTTGCCGTTCTCCCAACCCTGGATGGTTTCTAAGGAATTGGTGCCCTTGATTATCTATTTTCAGATCCTCTCTGTTTACTAGTCTGATTCCTTCCCTTAACATCTCAGCTTCCACTTTTTCTATTGCGACTTTTATCCATGCTGAGTGGAGAAGGACCTTTGTTATTTCTTCACCTTTAGCATTACCCAAAACCCCACTTCTTTTAGGTCATCTGTTCTGACATATTTTAAGTTGGGGCATTTAGCAAATGAGGACAATAACTGTGAGCGGTTTAGTGGTTCTAATTTCTTACCCCATTTCTTCCCATTTCCCTGACCCATTGGTTCTAGGTATAGCCAGGTGTCCACAATCCTGGGTGCCTGTAAAGACTTATGGGTTTCCTCTGGACTTTTATCCCTTCTCTTCAAGTTACTTTCTACTCTACCACCATTCATACAATTATTCACCGGGGATAAGTTAGGCATAGGTGGACATTTCCATTTCCCATATGGGTTCTAACCCCTCTTTTCTCCCCCTGGGCATCCTCTTAGGGGCCCTTGCGTTCTTGGCCAAGCATTTACCTTGGTCCCAACGTGATTTTTCCTGGGGCCCAAGGGTGCTTGCACCGATGTCTGCAGGGGTTACCTTATCTATTTCTACTCTCTCTGCCTTGTCCCTGGGCCTGTTTCCTGTTCACCTGTTGTGCTACCTGACTGACCCGTTGGACCTTTTCCCTTTTTCTCCTCTTCAGACAACGCCTCCTTTCACCATATCTCTTTATAATCATGGGACAGCGGGAGATATATACAGTGGGCTCCTCCTCTTTAGGTGTATTTGCCCTTGTTATTTCTCCCACCTTGTCAGATTTGTTCTCTACAGCTCTTACAAGGGATGGCATTTGGACTTTAATCTGCTTCATTTCCCCAATTATGTTATTAAACTGATTAATATGGGTTTTTAGGATTTCATTATTCACAACTGAAACCTATAGGATTCCTTGCAATGTTTTCTGGTGCATCAGCATAACCTCAAGCATTGATGAGCTCGAGGTACCCGTCACCTCCAAACTATTCACAGGTAAACCTGATAACACAGTATGGGCATATTTACATTTTCCAGACTGTCTTTTACATTAAGTCCAAATTCTTCTTTGGCAGCTTCTCTCTCCGGGTGTAAATCGCTCTGATTTTCATTTTCATTTTCCTCCTCCCCCTCTACCTCTGAGTCTTGGCTTAATACTGATTGTAACAGCCGTGGGGAGGAAGACAGCTGTGGTACTATCGGGATATTAGCAATGTCGAAGTTTGTCTGGTTCAGGGAATCGGCGTCTGATACCTGGCAGCACTCACACAGCCCCTCACAGACATACACAGGCACTGACTTAACCACTCACAGACTCACTGAGCCACTCAAACACACACACTGACAGACCCAGTGTGACTTCCAGTCCCAGTCACAGACCCACAAAGGCACTAACACACCCACTCACAGACTCATACAGTCACTAATACACTCACTCACAGACCCATAAGTCCGCTCACAGACCCACACATAGAACCATGCAGCCATAAACACACCCACTTACAAACCCATACAGCTACTCATACACCTACTCACCAACGTATATAGCCAATCACTTACCCATTATCAAACTTTACAGGTTGCAGTTAGGAAATAAACATTTAAAGAATGTAGAAATTCACTGAAAAAAACAAGGTTACATGGACATTACAGTTAGGAAATTGAATTAAAAAAACCTTAGAAGTTCACTGAAAAAAGCAAAGGTTACAGGGATGTTACAGTTAGGCTCAGATTTCACTCGTACAAAACCAGTGAAATTCACGAGTTATAGTTACCTAAGCTAACTGTAACTTATGCCCGTGCAAAGCACTGCTTATGATCTCACATATTACATCACTCATAACATGGTCAGTGAGATCACTGATAACATCACTGGTGACAGCATCCACAGACCAACTCAAAAACCCACTCACAGTCCTATACAACCTCTCATACACCCACTCAAACACCCACACAACTGCTCACATACCCATTCACACACACATACAAGTACTCATACAACCACTTATCATTCTATAGAGTCAAACACATACCCATGTACTCACTCATCCAGCAATTCATATAACCATTCACTCACCCATACAGCCACACATACATTTTGTCACTCTCCCATACAGCCATTCACACAGTCACACACTCACCCATACAGCTACTCATACACACTCATACAACCAGTCACTTACCTATACAGCCACTCACACACACAATTATCCTCCTATACATCCACTCACAAGCCCACTCACTCACCCATACAGCCTCTCAACACAGCCATTCACTTAACCATACAAACAGACTCACTCACACACCCACACAACCACTTACATACCCATTCACACAGCCATACAAACACTCCCATATCCACTCACTCGCCCATACAGCCATACACATACAGCACCTGACACACCCACTCACTCACCAATATAGTTACTCACATACCCACTCATTGTTAATGTTAATGTTAATGTTAAAAATGATTTGTAGAGCGATTGGTTTTCATGGCGCTGTAGAAAAAGGCAGAGTGCGTAGCTCGATAGGAACTTTAGTTGTAAGCTTGCTTATAGAGCCAGGTTTAAAGTGCTCTTCTGAATTTCATGAGGTCCAGGCAGGCTCGTATATCGAGGGGGAAGGAGTTCCAGAGACGAGGAGCGAGTGTGGCAAATCTGCAGCCTCATGTGCACTTCCGTCAGAAGGAGGTGGTATGGAGAAGTGAGAGGTGAGCTGAACGTAAGTTGGGGTAGGGGTGTGCCTGACTATCAAGTTGTCTATGAATTTGGGGCTTTTGCAGTGCAAAGATTTGAAGATCATGCAGCCTGTTTTGAAGGTGCAGCGTTGGAGCATGGGGAGCCAGTGTAATTTAGTAGTGGGGTGGCAGGTTGCCATCTGGGTTGGCTTAGGATCAGTCTGGCTGCGTAGTTCTGAACCACCTGCAGTCGCTTCAGTAGGTAGAGAGGCATGCCAAGGTATAGAGAATTGGTGTAGTCCAGGTGATATAGGACAGTGGCTATCACCACCTGGGTAAGGGCCTCTGGTGTAAGGAGGCGACTTACCTTTCTTATTTTCCTGAGTTGGAAAAAACATTTGGAGACCACAAGACCCACTTGTGATTTCAATGAGAGGTCGCTATTTAGTGTGACTCCGAGTGTTTTTGCCGATGGTGAGGGAGAAGGTGGTGAGCCCATCTCTGAAGGCCAGTAATGTGGGCCCCAGTGCTTAGGACTGTCCCCTGTGAGTACCAGCTCAGTCTTGCCAGGGTTTAGTTTAAGATGGTTTTGGTCCATCCAAGATTGGATGAACCTCATGGTAGACTGAAAGCTGGTAATTGAGCTCTCGGTGTTATTGATCGTGAAGAGCAGTTGTAGGTCGTCTGCATAGTTGAAGACCGTCACCTTCCTGTCACTAAGGGACTGAATTAAGGGAAAGATATAGATGTTGAACAAGTGGGGGGACAGGGAGGAGCCCTGTGGGACACCACAGGGGATTCTCTGTTTAGGGGCAACCAGATTGCCATGGCGGAAGGCCTGGGATCTGTTCTCCAGGAAGGATCTTAGCCAGATGGCCGCTGTGCCCTGGATACCGGCCTGGCCGACACGGTCGATCAAGATGGCCATCGTCCACAAGAACACCATTTGCATCACGGCCAACTCCGACGACACCCTCACTGCGGCCGAACACCTGCACTTCCA
This sequence comes from Lissotriton vulgaris, assembly GCF_964263255.1. Lineage (NCBI taxonomy): Eukaryota > Metazoa > Chordata > Amphibia > Caudata > Salamandridae > Lissotriton > Lissotriton vulgaris. The sequence goes on along the minus strand of NC_141698.1, from coordinate 1,059,973,117 downwards.
GATGCACACCGACCCCAAGACCACCCTCAGAGGCACCCTCACCTACAGACCCCAAGGACCCCTCACACAATTCAGCGAAGAAATCGCCGACTTCATCAGCCCACACGCCCTCCCCTCCGCTGACTACATCCTCCTCGGGGACCTCATCTTCCACCTGGAGAATAACAACGACCGCAACACCACCACCCTGCTGGACAACCTCACCAACCTCGGACTCAAGAAACTGGTGACCACCCCCACCCACTACGTCGGCCACACGCTTGACCCCGTCTTCTCCTCCAGCAAGGACATCTCCTTCAGCCACGCCACCAGACTCCGCTAGACAGACCACAGCTGCGTCCACTTCAGCTTCAGAAGGACCACGCTCCACCACCACCCGCAACAGGTCCCCCACAGAAGCTGGAACAAGATCACAGCCGACCAGCTTGCCACATCCCTGAGCCAGAACCCTCCCACCAGCTCAGCGCACCCCAACCAAGCCGCCAACAACCTCACGAGGTGGATCAGCAACTGCGCAGACGCCCTCGCTCCGCTGAAGACCCCGCGCCAGACCCGGCTCCAAGAAAGCATCCTGGTTCACCGACGAACTCAAGAGCTCCAAGAAGAACCACCGGACCCTCGAAAAAGCCTGGTGCAGAGACCCAACTACAGACAACAAGAAAACCGCATTCAAGGAACGACTGGACAACAACGCCCACAACAGCAAGGAACTCTTCAACATCGTCAAAGAGCTATCGAACCCTAGCGCCGGAAAGAACGACATCACTCCCTCTCAAGACCTCTGCGACTCGCTCGCCTCGTTCTTCCACAGCAAGATCGCAGACATACACAACAGTTTCAGCACACAGCCGACGCACCCTACGACCGTACCAACGCCCCCCACCACCACCCTCCGCGCCTGGACCCCGATCAACTCCGAAGACACCATCCGCACGATGAACTCCATCCACTCCAGATCCCCAACCGACCCATGCCCTCACCATGTCTTCAACAAGGCCGACTCCGTCATCGCACCCCATCTCCGGGACATCATCAACGCCTCCTTCGACACCGCCACCTTCCCGGAGAGCTGGAAGCACGCCGAACTCTGCGCCCTACTGAAGAAACCTTCAGCTGACCCCACCGACCTAAAAAACTACCGCCCATCTCGCTTCTTCCTTTTCCTGCCAAAGTCATCGAGAAGACCGTCAACAGACAGCTTGCCGCCTTCCTCGAGACGAACGTATCCCTCGACCACTCGCAGTCTGGCTTCCGAGCCAACCACAGCACCTAGACCGCCCTCATCGCAGCCACCGACGACATCCGAACCCTACTCGACAACGGGGAAACTGCGGCCCTCATCCTCCTGGTCCTCCCCGCGGTGTTTGACACGGTCTGCCACCACACACTAGTACAGCGCCTCAACAACATCGGAATCCAGGAGAAGGCACTGGAATGGATCATCTCCTTCCTCGCCGGAAGAACACAGAGAGTCCACCTCCCCCCGTTCAGATCAGAGGCCTCCGAAGTCATCTGCGGCGTACCACAAGGATCATCACTCAGCCCCACAATGTTCAACATCTACATGAGCCCCCTTGCGGCTATCGCACGCCAACACCTAGACCGCCCTCATCGCAGCCACCGACGACATCCGAACCCTACTCGACAACGGGGAAACTGCGGCCCTCATCCTCCTGGTCCTCTCCGCGGTGTTCGACACGGTCTGCCACCACACCCTAGTACAGCGCCTCAACAACATCAGAATCCAGGAGAAGGCACTGGAATGGATCATCTCCTTCCTCGCCGGAAGAACACAGAGAGTCCACCTCCCCCCGTTCAGATCAGAGGCCTCCGAAGTCATCTGCGGCGTACCACAAGGATCATCACTCAGCCCCACAAGGTTCAACATCTACATGAGCCCCCTTGCAGCTATCGCACGCCAACACAACCTCAACATCATCTCCTACGCCGACGACACCCAGCTGATCCTCTCCCTCACCAACGACCCCGCCACCGCCAGAACCAACCTACACGAAGGGATGAAAGACGTAGCCGAGTGGATGATGAACAGCCGCCTGAAACTGAACTCAGATAAGACGGAAGTCCTCATCCTGGGATCTTTGCCCTCCGCCTGGGACGACTCCTGGTGGCCCCCTGCCCTGGGCACTCACCCAAACCAACAGACCACGCACGCAACCTGGGCTTCATCCTGGTCTCCTCCCTCTCCATGACCAGACAAGTCAACGCCGTCTCCTCGTCATGCTTTAACATCCTGCGCATGCTACATAAGATCTTCTGGTGGATCCCCACCGAAACCAGGAAGACGGTCACCCAGGCCCTCGTCACCAGCCGACTGGACTATGGCAACTCCCTCTACGCCGGAACCACAGCAAAGCTCCAGAAAAGACTCCAGCGCATTCAGAACGCCTCCGCACGAAACATCATGGACATTCCCCGACACAGCCACATCTCCGTACACCTGAGAAACCTGCACTGGCTCCCCGTCAGCAAGAGAATCACGTTCCGACTCCTCACCCAAGCACACAAGGCTCTCCACAACCAAGGCCCAAGATACCTCAACGACCTTCTACACTCCCACCCGCCAGCTTCGATCGACCAACCACGCCCTCGCCGCCGTCCCCCGCATCCGAAGAGCCACAACGGGAGGAAGATCTTTCCCCTACCTGGCGGCCAAGATGTGGAACTCCCTCCCCATCCACCTCCGCCTGACCCAAGACCACCTCGCCTTCAGGAAGCAACTCAAGACCTGGCTGTTCGAGCAGTAGCGGACCCCCCACCCCCATGCGCCTTGAGACCCTCCGGGTGAGTAGCGCGCTATACAAATGCTTTGATTGATTGATTGAATGATCGACTGTGTCGAGCGCGGCTGAGAGGTCCAGGAGCACCATGGCCTGGGGGGAATTATTGTCTGCGCAGTTGCGAAGTGTGTCCAGTACGGTGAGTACAACAGTTTCCGTCGAGTGCGCAGGCCGGAAGCCTGCCTGATGGGGCTCGAGATAGTTGGACTCCTCCAGAAAGTTAGATAGGCATCTGGCTACATGTGCCTCCATCACCTTTGCTAGATTGGGAAGTAGGGAGATGGGGTGGTAGTTTGACATGCATGTGGGGTCAGCCCCAGGTTTTTTCAGAAGCGGCACAACTGTCGCTTCCTTGAACACTGAGGGGACTAGGCCAGATGATAAGGAGTAATTCAGGAGGGTACAGGCAGGATCTGGGAGAGCGGAGAAGCAGTATTTTAGTATGTGAGGGGGACAACTGTCTGAGGGGGCACCAGATTTGACTTTAGCAAGGAGCTCTTGAAATGTCTCTAAGGTGATGGGGTGGGGGGACTGTTGATAGTGCGATTGTTGTTGAGCCTAGCGAGGGCGTGTTGGGGAGTATCGGAATACTGGCTTTAATGGACGAGATTATCTCAATGAAGTAGTCATTGAGTGAGTCACAGAGGGTTTGGGTTGGGGTGGTCCTGTCTAAGTTAGTCAGTTCAAGTTCATTCAATATGGAGAATTTGTCTTTCGATCTGTTATTAGAGTTAAGAATGCGTGAGGAGAAATGGGCAGCTTTGGCAGAGAGGATAGCCTTCATGTATTCGTTCCGGGCAGTGGTAAATCTGAGCTTTATGTCTGGGGCGTAGTTCCGGCGCCATTGTCGCTCAATTTGGCGTAGGGCCAGTTTCTTAGATTTCAGCTCAGTCGGGAACCATCTCTGGGTGTCTGCACGACGCGCCAGTTTGACGTTCTTGAGAGGGGCATGTGTGTCACTTGCTGCGCGCATCCAGCCAGAGAGGTTAGCTTCATGTGTGGTAATATCAGGGTGGGGGGACAGGATAGTATTAGTCATTGTCTGAAGTAATTCCATTTTATCTAAGGAGTACCATTTCCGAGCCAAGCCGCCTGCAGCCGTGGTGGCTTTCTTGGTGGTTGAGTGGGCAAGTGTGAATTTAAGTAGGTAGTGGTCGGACCATAGGCAAGGAAATGTGGCGGGGGTCGTGACCAACAGACACTTAGTCCAGACTTGGTCTAAGATATGTCCTTTGTGGTGAGTGGGTAGGGCGACCTGCTGAGTGAAGTTTAGGTTGGTGAGGAGGTCAGTAAGTTCACTAGAGTGAGGGCCTTCGAGGGGGTCATTGAACCAGTAATTGAGGTCGCCTATGAGGAAGACCCTGGCATGGTCAATGGCCAGGTTTGCATTCTGTTCACTTAAAGCGAGGGGGAAAGACGGCATGTAATTTGGTGGTCTGTATACGAGCACACAGGCAATGGTGTCATAGAGGAAATCGAGTTTTATCACCAAGTTCTCCGAGTCCGGGAGGTTAAGGCAGGTCAGGACATTTACTTTAAGATTGGAGTGAATGATAGCTGCAACCCCCCTCCAGGTTTGCCGGGTAGGCGATCGGCGTGGAGGATGTAATAGTCTGAGGGGAGTGCTGCCAGTATGTCAGGGGCAGAGTCGGGTGTCAGCCAAGTTTCGGTCAGTAAAAGAATGTCGGGTCTGTCTGTAGCCAACAGGAGGAAGATGTCTAGCTGATGTTTCACAAAGGAGCGGGTATTAAGATAGGAAATGGCTAGGGGATGGGGTCTGGAGTCGGCCAGCTTGGGGGTATTTGGTCTTTAGGAGTGAGCCAGAGCAAATTAATCCACATAGCTACTCACACACAGATGTAGTCACCCATGCAGCCACTCATACACCCTGTCACATATCTATACAGCCACTCACACAACCACAAAACCACTCACACATACATTCAACCACTGACACAACCACTCACACATCTACAGGTCTAGTTAGAAATCCACTCACTTAACCATACAGTCACTTATTAATGCATTTATATACCCATACAGCCACACACCAACTTAGATTATGCATGTTAGCAATAGTGTCACTCATTAGTTGTACAACTAGTATACTAATCTAACCTTTGTAGTGGGTTGGTATATAGGTTTAACCCTATGGGGAAGTGTGGCTCAATGGTTAGAGCGGCAGACTCTGACGCAGAGGTCTAGCCCCGAACCAGGGTTCAATTCCCTGCCTCGGCGGGTCTTGGTCTTAAAATTCCACGGACCTGAAAATTCTTGCCTCGTGCCTATTCCAGTCATGGAGTCCCACTCTGCAACTCCGGGCAATAGCTGGCTTAATCTCCACAATGGCCCCCACAACGCTAAGGATGCCTGGCCTCCACCTTGGGGGTGCCCAGGAGTGGACGCCTCACAGGGAAAGCCAGGATGGGTTCCACAGCGGTATTCGTACAAGTGCCTTGAGACCCTTGCGGGTGAGTAGTGCGCTATACAAGTATCAATGTACATTTTTTTTTACAACCCTCATACACTCTTTAAAAATAACATTGGGTGGGCCTGCTTGCACCCCCAGCCCCACAGGGAGGTGCAGCACGAGCCCCATAGTATCAAGGAACAAGTTCCACTGGGTCCACTGCGTTCAGAACACAAAGGTGGAATGTGATACCAGCAGCACACGGGCCCCGCTTGCAACTCCAATCCTCCCGATGTGAGCAAAACCAGTAGTCCCACGAAAGGAGAAGAGGGGATCCCCAGGAGTGAGTCCAAGGCAGCTACCACCACAGTATTCAGGCCATGGGCACCAGAGGGACCACAAAAGTAAAGCACAGGGTTCATGGACAATTAAAAGTGGCGAACAGCCCAGTGAGGCCTAACCTCAGGATGCCAATCAGAGCCATACGGCTCCCCAGCAGCCCCTCTAGTCAGCCTGGAAATGTCATGTCGCCCCAGACTGAGTTTCACCAATGCATCAGGTCAGCCACGGGCACCAGAGGGGCCAAGAATAAAATTGCAGAGCCCAAAAGGTGTCCAAAAGCCCCAGCATGGGGCCCACCGCAGCACCTCCACCAGGGTAGCACAGCCCCCGAAGGCCCTCCAATGCGGCTGGGTAGAGAGAATCACTGCCTTCCGAGGCAAGAGCAGGTAGCAAAGCATACTCACCGACGTACTGCAGACTCTGGCTGCGCACTGCGCCATGTTGCAGCAGGGAATGGAGTCAAAGCAACATCACCACGTCTCTCTCCAAGGGCTTCTAACGATCGCCGCAAACCCTCCAACGGGCAACATCACCATGCAGCCCAGAGCTGCACAAACCTTGAGGGCCTGTCCAATCTGAGGCAGGGAAGACAGGTACGGGGAGTAATCTCCCAGGTGGCACAGGGAGGGCAAAGAGGGCAAAAGGGCCACCCGGCCACACCGAGAGTAGGGAGTGCCCACTCCACATGGCACACCCCCAAACAGCTGACAGGAGTTCGACCAGTAAGGGCATTTGGCCCTCTCAACAACCAGGCAACAGAAGAACCAGTGAGTTAATTCCCTTGGGGGGGGGGGGGGGAGGGGGAGGGGGTACAGAGGTCATCCGTCTCTCCCACCGCAAGTCGTGAGCCCCGTCCAGGTGGACTTCACAGAACAGTAGGAGCCCCCCCCTCCCCCAGCAAAGCCTAACATTGGCTCGCACATCAAGTCGCACTCCCAATGGCAGCCGAGCAAGGTCCGTAGGCATTCCGCACCCCAGATACCTGGGCAATACGGATTATAAGTGGATGGCAAGGATAGATGAGGATAAGTCACAGGCGGGCAGGAGAGCTCTTTAAAGCCTGTCCACTGCAGCCGCCATCTTGGTCATGCTCCTTAGATTTTCATTTAGCCATTCTTAGTGGGTCACAAATCAACCTACCTCATGAATATTAATGAGGTAGGTCGCAATTTGCAACCCATTAGGAATCAACAGGGATGGTGGCAAGCTGAGGTCAGCAGACCACCATGTCTGTGATTGCTTTTAAAATAAAGCAGTCTTTTTTTTGACACGTAGCTTAAACTTTGAAGTTTCCTTTTTTAGGAGCAGTTAGAGGTCTGAGGGACCACTGCCCGCAATAAAAAATATTTTAGCAACCATTCTCAAAGGGGAAGGGGTTCCTTTGGGACCCCTTCCTATTTGCTAATGGGTTACCACCAACTTTCAATTGGTGGTAAGTTGCAAATGCATTCTTTATTTAGCATTTCGCTCCCAAAACATTTGTACATATCATTCCAATTCTGTATTTGGAAGGGACTCCCTCAACATGCCCCTTACAAATACCGAATCACAATTTGAGATTTGTATTTCTTAAAAAGCATTTTTGAGGTCATAAACTGTCTGATTCTGCGAATCGCTCCATTTGCTAACAGAAAATGCTTTGTAAATCTGCCCCTTAGTTTTTTGAGAATTAAATAAAAGAATTGTGGTTTCTGTATTTGATTGATGTACACCTGTTTCCGCATTCTTGAGATTCAGATTATAGGAATTGCTTATGTTTTTTTTTTTATTTAATGTGATATTCTATAGGCCGAACTTTACCCGAAGGTGTCAGAGCGCTTTACATAAGAACCAGTTGCAAAACATAAGGACTAAGGATTACATGTGTTACATAACAGATACATACAGAAAAAAATTGCAAATGTACAAGATGTAGAGTCACACAAGGAAGAGGTGCAAACAGAAAGAAGAGATACAAATGGAAATACTCTAAGAGTCACATAGGAATAGTAGAGACTACAAAGGTCTACTGCATATACTAGTGATTAGAGTTATCTCTATATACATCAGGAAGGGATACGAATGGATATACTCTAAGAGTCACATAGGAATGTTAGAGAGTACAAAGGTCTACTGCATATACTAGTGATTAGAGTTATCTCTATATACATAGGGAAGGGATACGAATGGATATACTCTAAGAGTCACATAGGAATGGTAGGGAGTACAAAGGTCTACTGCATATACTAGCGATTAGAGTTATCTCTACATACAGAAAAGCAGAGTTCCATTAAGTGGGGTCGGAGGGGGGATGCAGTCACAGCACCAAGGGAGGGTGGGAGGGATATAAGGGTATGGAGAAAAGGCAAATCAGAAAAGGGAAGAAACATTTGAGGATCATCAAGGGGGAAAAGGGTTAAAGGACGAGGGAATGGGGGTAGTGTGGCTCACTGGTTAGAGGCGGCAGACCCGAGAGCAGAGTGAGGTAATTGAAATTTTTATGGTCAAATGTGTCCCCTAACGTGTACCCCAACGGCTCCATGTACGAGTTTCAAGTACATGTAATTTCCCTCCACGACCGAATCTGAAGACGCAAATACATTTGCGTCCAACGTTAACATGTCCTCTATCAGATCCATCATGAATGGATTGATAATTCAGTTCCTAAGTATGCCATGCCACCGTCTTTATATGGTGTGCTTTCACGTTCTTCCTGGCTCTGCCGAGCTAGGCTCTGAATTCTGTCTTCAAGCCACGTCTGTCTCTGCCTCTGAAAGCTGCAGCATGAAGATGCATCCCTGACCTCTGCCTTACTTCCTGCCAAGCGGTGCCCGGCTCGGCCTGGTCTGCCTGCCAAAAACCGTATTTTACCTTCAAGTTATCAGCGTAGCCAGCTCAGCTCCTCGAAAACACATTCCTGTCTAGTGATTTAGGTAAACATATCCCCGGCTGCAGAGCAAAGAGCAAGTCTCCCTGTCTCCGTGCAAGTAATTTACAGTTCCCGTTACCAGAATAGGCCCATGGCCCCGCACGTAGACACGCAGACACCTATACACACACTAACATTCAGTATAGAGTAGCCTCTGCCCAAGTGACCTTTTATTCTAGATTAAACATCCTCCAAATACTAGATATCAGATATGTTATAGGGACAGGTCGATCTGACATGCCAGAATTCTGTCTTTTCTACTAGTGTTAAAAGTCAGACCCTTAGCTTCCTCCAGATGCACGTCAATCACACGTCATAATAGCTGCGCGCGCATTCAGGCTACAGATTTCAGCTGACTCTGCAAGAATTTCCTAAGCATCCACCCATTTGTGACACTTTTCTGTGACGTTTCCAGTGTACGCCTCTGTGCACACCCCTGTACACGCCTTTTTGCTATGCACATGTGTTCTTATCATATACATTTCACTTGTCACGCCTACTGTATTCAATACTATTATGTCATTTTACTATATATGTCATGTACTGTGAATAAATCATTGACATCTTTCCTGCCATCATTGCATACCCGAACCCTTGTATTGATGGAATAGATTTCCATGACTCGAGTCATCATTTATGATTAAAGCCCTTATGACTCAGACACCACGGACTCTGCCTCTCATTTGATTGAGCTATTTTCTTTAATTATCCGAAATTATCTGGCAAACTCGTATACGGTAAAATATTTACCACATAATTTGGCGCCCGAATAGGAACCCCTCCCCCACCCCACGCGCCGGTGATGCGTCGCAGGCTTTGCCCTCGACTACAGCTGTGACGGACCCCATGCGCATCTGCAGGTTTTCCTGTATCTCCCTCAGGCCTACGGAGGTGACGGAGTCTGCGGTCGACATCCAGACGAGGCGGTGAGGAGTGCGGAGGATCCCGACCAGAGCCCAGCCGAGAGAGCAGTGTCCGAGGTATCGAGAGGCCCACCAGTAGTGTCGAGACGCATGCGTAGTGTGCAGCAGCAGCAGTGACGTCGTAGCGGTCCAGTCGAGTTTCCGAGGCCTTCTGTTCTGTGCTTCCCAGTGAGTACCGTTGCTGGGGACGCATCATGTCCGGTGCATTAATTTGTGTCCGGTCAAGACGGGTTTTGGTACACAAATCCGGTCTGCACTGTTTTAGCAGTGTATCTGTACTGTTTAGCAGTGCATCTAGTATCCAGATATCCAGTTATTATTGTTCGTTTCGAAATGTTTCAATGTGTTTTAATGTCGTGGTATGAGTGATTGTTTGCATTTTCTTATTGTCTTCATTGTGTCTAGATCGAGGTAGCTATGCCTTTATTTTTGAAGTTGCGACAGATAGGAACTAGGAAAGGGATACTCGAAGAAGCAGTTCCCATCCCACCCAGGGACACTCCTGGACATTTTATGTACCACAAGCACGGCTTAGATGCCATATTATATCTAGACTTGTGGGTGGATTATACGAAAGACTTAGCAGAGAATCAGAGATGGCCCGTTACAGGGACATGGGATGCCGAGTGCATCATGAGAGTAGAGGAAGCGTTATGGAAAAAGAAAGCCAGACAATCACAGAAAGATGCCATTGAATTATGGCGTAAAGAATCACATAGACGGACAGAGAAGGCGTTCAGAAAAGTAGAGAAAAGCAGAGAGGATTCCGAAAAAGCCAAAGAGAAAGAACTACTAGAAGAAGGACAGCGAGTCAGAATAGAACAACACGAAAGACAGAGTAATGCCATTATGACAGGATTGTATCCAGTCCTGGCCGAGGGCCTGCCCAAGGCGACCCCGGAAATACCGAAAGATCTGCCCCCTCCATTGGTTCCGACTAAATTACGTCACAAAACCGCAGCAGATATCTTCCTTTCTTCCTATTTAGACGACGTAGCTCCCGCATATACCAATGTAACCGTACCACCTGTACCTGTACCCCCTGTTGATCATCTGCCCCCAGGTGCGCAACAGCAGACCCCTCCCGCACCACTTCCCGCACCTGTTGTCACTTCCCCTATTGTCCCCCCTGGTATTCATCCGCTTAATCCCTTTGGGGCTGGCGCTGCTCAGGTTCCAACTCCGTTACAGATACCGACCCTACAGACAGGTTATGCTCAAGGCTCCGCCTCAGGAGGTGCTACAGGAGGTTAACGCACCCCGCCACAGTTACAACGTATGACAATGAGAGAATTAGCAATGCAGCGTACGCCTAAAGCAGCCCCAGCCGAAAAGCTTAAAGAACAGCTTACAGATTGCAGATATGATACAGTGCCTGGTAAAACAGGACCCATGTTGTTAGCATCCCTACGTTTAAGACTTGTTACAGATTACTTGGTGTTATTACCAGAAATGCCAGACCATCTAGACAATATATATCATTTTATTAGAACAGGAGAAAGACCCGAGTGTGTTGGTGAAGCCATGTCACATCAGAAAGTCGTGACACAAGGTTTAATAATGCGATTTTTGGTTAATTGTCTGATAAGAGAACAAGATCAGCCTAGCTTTCCACAAGAAGAGATGGGGCGATTGTCAAGATGGAGTCAGAATATTGCCGAGGGCAAACATGATAGAGAGAGAAGTATACATGCTATGGTTAGAAAGATCCGTAAAGAAATAATAGTAATACATGCCCGTCGAGAATCTGAAAGGCATTCTGGGTCAGACGATAAAGAGACCTCAGATGAGGAAGAACCAGAGAATCCAGCAGAAACCTCGCAACAGGCGAGGGGAGACTTGGTGGCATATGTAGGTAGAGAGAAACTCCCTAGACAGTACCCTCTTGATAGGCCCTTCGACAGACCCATTCGTTAAGAAAACAAGAAACGTTACTTTTGTCCGATACCAGAGCGATGTTCCCTTGAACATATATTCCAAATTACTGATAAAGTACTGAAAGAAAGAGTAGGTTATCACGAACTCAATACCTTACGTGATCAGGAACTAGCCCGGTCCGCGGTACAGTGGGCCGGGGATGACAGCATATATAAAGATGATTCAGTAGTGCAAACATTTTTAAATCTTACTCCAGAAGAACAGCGACTAGCTGGTATATACATGACCCAACATCTCATTATACAGTATGAAAACCAAGCATCTGACCCAGGTCCATTATATAATTTATTGCAGGACTTACTCATGAGAAGATGGAGAGGTCTAGGTACCGATCTAATTGAAATGATTCTAGAACAACGTCCCAAGTATAGAACCTTCTTAACTCCACATCTTGTTTCCGTTCCACCCCCAGTCAGGCAACCATATCACCTAGACAAACAGAATCCTTTACGGGAAGTACATCCAGTCAGGAAAGCCGACGATACCCTTGAACGCGTGTTTGTATACACGCCCATAACTAAAATGGAATTGTTAGAAATGAAGAAAGTGACTTACCGCACTCACCTATAGTCACTATATAGGAAGTCAGCCGGACAGTGGAGAAGAATAAACAAAAGTCTTTATTAGGCCAAACAACACTCATATGAGAGGGCCCTGTCCGACCTCACTCCTAGGAGTGCGAACGAGAGGACTCACTCTCTGCATCACAGCAATACATTATAATGCAATACAGAAAAAAAGGGGTACGCCCCTTGTGGAAAGTTACCGAGCCTCGGACCAGTGGACAATGCTCTCATACAGCAGGCATCTGCACCTGCAAGGGATACATTATTATCTCTGCTCAAGGCCGTGGAGCTAGGCTTCGGAGTCTCTGGGCATGAGAACATTACTGATAAAGAGACTTGTTAGTTTCGGCCACAGTAAGCCGAGAAACGAAAACTGCTGTCTTAGTGAATTTCTGTATTCCTGCGGGAGGGGCATATGAGCGTGCAGGGCCCGCAGGCACAGAGGGATACACAAAATGGTGGCACATAGGCTAAGCTAAGAAAGTAATATGGTCACACGTGCATTTGAATATAAGTAAGGAGCAAGCAAAATAATTCAGCATAGGTGCATATACGAACTTCATCAGTTAGCCATATGATGCTAACTCACACATCATCAATGGGCAAATAGGGTATCAAAAAGTGAATTCTATCAGACCCTCCTTTTAGCATCATTGGCTAACTATGGCCTCATTTATTTACCAAAAGGTAGTGTCGACATCCATTCTAGGGGCAAGACTTTTTCTGCACCTTTATTTATGTCTTTAGTCTAGAACATCCTCTGCAATAAACATCAACCAGCTTGCATCGGCAGGAATTTCAGTAATCATAGAAGTGGTATATTGACCAGGTAACTTCTTTTTCGGACGTAAATTCGTAGCACACATTGAGCAACATGGAGGGAGGCAATATATGCAAAGGCAGCAAGTCAGAATTACACTCACCACACCAACCAAACCCATCAATATTTTCCAACCCCAGGAAGAGAAGGCACCCCAGAGCCACCCCTGTAAGGACCATGTCCCATTATCCTGATGTAGTTCAGTCGCTAATCTATGTAATTTCTGTACTGCCAAGTTAACAGTCGGGGCTGAGTCAGGTATATAAACGCAACAAGACGTCCCGATGACGCGACAGGCCCCGCCCCTATCAGCCAGTATGACGTCAAGCACCATCCTGTTCTGGATCGTAAATAATCTCATAGCCTGAATCTCGACAGATATGTTAGTCGTAATGTCAGCTTCGGTGAGAACTACCTTTTCCATTACCCTAGACAGTCGTCGAATAGCTCTGCTGTTAAATATCGGACCCCAGAAAGGTAACAAACCCTTAGAAAAATCAGTCCATTGTTGGTACGAGGTGTCCATCTGATCAACGTCATCTACCTGAAGTTCCCTCCTTTTACGCTGCTCTTGCGGCTGCTCCTGGGGACTGGGGAATCGACGATGAGTTTTGTGATAATCAGAAGGAGCCACATATACAGGAGGAATCATGTAGGCTAGGTAGCATACCCCACCCCAACCCTCGGGCAACCATAAGTATCCATTATCTCCACACACGAAATAGATACTGGGTGGGGCAATCAAAGAGGGGCTAAGAGGCAAGCGTATCGAAGCAGTCACATTGCAGGAGCTATTACCGACTTTGATGGGACCCCTTCCCTCTATACAGAAAAATGGAGAAGGACCTACCACAGCTAGGGGTATCAGAGACTTGGAACTGTTGTTACTCTTCGGGGGGTGTCTGTAGGATAGAGAAGCATTCAATTTCAGGAAACTTTCCCTAAGTTTGTCAGTATCATTTGGTGACAGAAACCGGCCCAACTTTTTCTCACACGTTTCTATAAAGGTCTGGTCAAAACGTCCATCAGTGTATATTCGTCCAAGGGAGGATGGAGGCAGAGAGCGTACCCGCATTGTCATTGTCCACCCCCTATTCTGCAGTCGAGGAGTCAGGGAATCTGGCTGCTGGAAATATTTAACAAGACCTATGAGAGTATACCATCCCACGCAACTATTCACTGGCGTCAAAGGGAGGGCAAGGAATCTATCTTTCTTATAGGCAGCAGAAGGCAAAAGCCCACAAACCCAACAATCTGTCAAGTTGGTAGTGGCGTGTGCATGGTGCAAAGTCTTAATAAAAACATTGTCTTTATAACTTTTTCTTAACATTCTTTCACCATAATCAACAGTAATCATATTGTGTTCAGGAACGGCAGTGGGTGTGGGTGCAAACACATGAACGGGGTAAGCTTTATCCAGGAAAAACAATATTCCAAGAGTCACTATAAAAGCAATCAGAATAATAATGATGACCACGATCTTTCCTTTTCGGGGAAGGGCCAACCAGGGGAATCAGGCACAGGTCTCGGAGGAGCCGCAAAGGGCTGCTCCTCATCAGGAATGGGGCGCCCAAAAGGATACATTCTCAAGAACGTTCAAAATATATAAAAAATCAAAAATGAAAAAAAACACTTCTACTAAAAAAAATAGTCCCAGACAATCCTCAACCGGCCAGAGGGGCTCTTCAACCCTTAAAAAGGGATCTTCTCACTGTGTCCTTCAAAGCCTCACAGGCAGGCTTTTACCGTCCATACCTTATTCCAACGTCGCTGTTCAACAATTGAAAACAAGGGAGCACTTAATTCGGGCCAAACACCACATAATAGACTCATAACACACAATCTTCGGCTAAACACCAGGGCTCTTACAAGTCCATCCCTACCACTAAATCTTCGTATTCAGAAAGTTTACTAAGCCCTTCTTCCAGTGTTTAGTCCATCATTTTTTCAGCACTGTTACTTTATTTTTATTTTTTTCGGGGCCGTAAATTATATCGAGTGATCCCTGGCACTTCGGGGTCAGTGAACAAAACAGGTGTATCTGTGGCAGATGCTGGACTCTCTGGTGTCTCTTCACTAGTAGCAACAGGAGTAGTAGAGCTCACTGAACTTTCTATTCCGCTTCGCTCTTCTCCAATCAGTGAAGCATCCGAGAAAGGAGCATACCTCGGGATATTTTCATGCTCTTCATCTGCAATGCCATCCTTTACCCATTGGTCATAGGGCAACGGGAGCGGGACCCTCTTCACATGTGAGGCGTGCGTCCACGCCTTCCTTCCGTCCACCCGAAGTGCAGTACGCGTGGTGAGGAGCACCTGGCGCGGCTCCGACCACCTTGGCTCCAGACAGGACTTCCGCTGATATCTTCGGACGACGACCCAGTCCCCTGGGTTGATGGAGTGTCCTGGCCCCTCCGGCAACGGCTTCAGAGTGTCTGCTACCTGCTGATGAATAGAACGAAGATCTTTAGTCAAGGCATACAGATAATCTGTCAACAAAGGGTAAGGTACTTCTGTAAAACATTTAGGCCTGGGCACTCCCCAGATATTGGCCGGACGGCCAAATACCACCTCGTGGGGGGAGACGCCCATTTTCGCATTCACAGTAACTCTCGTTGAAAGCAAGGCTAAGGGAAGGGCGTCTGGCCAACGGAGACCTGTACTCTCACATATTTTGGCCATCTTTAATTTGAGCGTGCCGTTAAACCGCTCCACGAGTCCTGCTGCCTGAGGGTGTAAGGCTGAATGAAATTTTTGGGAAATCTGTAAGCCCTTACATATTTGCTTCACTAGTTCTGCAGTAAAGGACGTACCGTTATCGCTCCAGATCACCCTAGGTAATCCAAAGCGAGAAAAATACTCCTTGATCAACATTTTTGCAGTAGACATGGCCGTGCAATCTTTAGTTGGAAAAGCCTCCACCCACCTACTAAAGGCACATACGACTACAAGGACATACTTCAAGTTATTGACCCTTTCCATTTCGATGTAATCCATCTGAATCACCTCAAAAGGGAAAGAAGGGGGTGCGAAATTTCCAGTTGGGACAGGGGTACCCTTTCCAGGATTATGTCTCAAACACACCATGCACTGGCGAACCAAGTGAGTGGCCACTTTAGAGATATTCTTATTGCTCCACACTGGGTCTAACAATTTACAAATGCCTTTGGCGCTAACATGAGCAGGCCCGTGCGCCATCGTCACTACTGGAAGGACATATGCATTCGGGAGTAACCATTGTCTCTTATCGGTCACATCTGTCCAACATTCATCCGCATCCAATCGTCCCTGCCCATCCTTCCATGCCCTCAATTCATCTGCTGTCGCTTTTCCTTGTATGTTCTTGACACTCTGTACAGTGTCTGAGAACATATGAACATCTGGGACCCATCTAGCTGGTCCTGCCACAAACATTCGTGGTAATTTTTCTCTAGCAGTCTCTTTTGCTGTTTCATCGGCGAAGGCATTGCCTCGTCCTACATCATCCACTATTGTCTTGTGTGCGCTACACTTTATCACAGCCAATCTTTTGGGTAGTGTCAGTGCCGCTAGCAGTCGTAATATCAGTGGGCCATGTTGTATGCGTTGTCCGTGAGAAGTCAGAAATCCCCGTTCTGCCCAAAGTCGCCCATAATTATGAGCCACGCCAAAGGCGTATTGGCTGTCAGTATAAATGTTCACGTCTAGCCCCTCATTCAATTCACATGCTCTCAGTAGGGCTATAATCTCAGCAGCTTGGGCAGAATTGTAAGGTATCCTAGAAGTCTCCACTACCGTCTGTAATGTTGTTATTGCATATGCTGCTGTCGATGTACCGTCTGGCAATTTAAAACAGGACCCATCCACATACAACTCCCCGTCTGGTTCGTCCAAGGGCCTGTCTGTCAGATCCACCCTCCCCTTTGTCTCTTCTTCGGTCCTAAACAAACAGTCATGTATGTCATCGTCCTTTGTATCTGTGGGGATAGGTAACAATGTGGCCGGATTCAGTGTAGCACACCTTTTGATCGTCACATGGGGTGCAAAAAGAGTCATCTCATAACCCGTAAGACGAGCACTAGTTAAGTGCTGCGTCTGTGTTCTGTTCAACAAAATGTCCACAGCATGCGGTACCATGACTGTGAGTTCTGATCCCAATACGAGCCCTGCCGATTGTCTTATAGAGACTGCAGCAGCCGCCGTGGCTCTTAGACAACTCGGCAGTGCTCTTGCCACATTGTCAAGCATTGCGGAAAAGTAAGCGCAGGGTCTTTGTTTCCCCCCAAAACACTGAGTTAGGACAGACAACGCGCAACCTTCCGCCTCATGTACGTAGAGAACAAAAGGCTTCTGGTAATCAGGTGTTCCAAGAACAGGCGCAGAACATAAAGCCGTTTTTAGTGACTCGAACGCTTCTTGACATGCGGGGGTCCAGGGTAGGGGCTCGCGCACTTCCTTGGTAGTCAGATACAATAGGGGTTTTGTTAGTAACGCATAGTTAGGTATCCACTGGCGACAATACGATGTTATGCCCAAGAACGCGCGCACCTCTCGCTGCGTGTTAGGTACACTCATATTATTAATAGCTTTTATGCGCTCTGGCGTCAACCTCCTCCCCACATTCGAAAGGAGGTGACCGAGGTAGGTGACCTCCGTTCGACAGTATTGAAATTTTGGAAGGGACACTTTATGGCCTCTTTTAGCCAAATGGTGGAGCAATTTCACAGTAGCATCCCGACAACCCTTCTCGTCGTCCGATGCTATCAGGATATCATCCACATACTGCAACATGACGTTTCCAGGTGGAAGGTCCAGTTCATCCAATTGTGTCTTCAATGCTTGACTATATATGCTCGGACTCTCAGTGTACCCCTGAGGAATTCTCTTAAAGCGGAAGCTTCGGCCAGCCAATGAGAATCCGAAGAGATAACGGCTTTCTTCATGTACTGGAATACTGAAGAAAGCATTTTTCAAGTCTAGGACAGAGAAATATTTAGCAGAAGGGGGAATCATTGTCAATATTGTAGTAATGTCCGAGACCACCGGGTACTGTGGCTCCACTACTCTATTTACGTGCCGCAAATCAATCACAAACCTATAGACATCAGGGGTATTATCAGGAGTGTCAGGTGACCGTCTTTTAAGGATAGGTAAAATAGGGCTGTTACATATGTTCGAATCAGTCTCCTCCACTACACCAGATCGTATGAGATCTTGTATTATTTGTAACAGGGCCTTCTCTCCCTCCCTAGGAATCCTGTACTGTGGAACCCTGGGTAATTTTGCCCCCACTTTCACCCTTATGGTCACTGGGGCAATATCCATTTTACCTACATCCGTGTCATTGACCGCCCACAAGCTGTCGGGTATGCCTTGAAATTCAGGTGGTAATGGATCATCTTTTGAGAAACACTGTAATGGGCGGGCGACATTCGGGCCCAAAGTAAGGTACACACCATCTGGAGAACAATAGATGGTGGCGTGCAACCTTTTTAGTAAATCCAGGCCCAACAAATTTTCCCCACAATTTGATGTCAATAGAAACGGTGAATCAACAGTGAAAGGGCCAATCGTCAACGTGAGAGGTTTAGAAATGGGGCTAATCACCGGGGTACCTGCGAAACCCACAGAAATATTATTTTTGCCAGACAGAGCCGCCCCTGGGACTCGAGAACGAGCCACTGAACTTTTCATCGCACCCGTATCCACTAGAAATTTTTGTGGAGACCCCAATAAATCTGCCTCAACATAGGGTCCCCTCTGATCAACTTCCACAAGTACTGGTCCCATGCTCTGTCCTACGCTGTCCTAGTTGTGGGAAAACCCTGTCAAATCGTCCACTGAGTAATCATCATTACAGTACTGACCACCGCCCCTCTGCAACTGTTGTCTGTCTGCACCATTGTCAAAGTAATTTCCTCCCGGTCTCCCGCCACCTTCTGATCGTGTAGCCTGTCTCCCAAAATCACCACTACCTCGTCCTCGTCCTCGTCCTGGACCAGCGCCCGACTGAAGCAGTGGGCAATCCAGCCACCAATGCCCCTCCTGCTTACACTTTGCGCACTGATTCGGTCCCAGCCTTTCCCTACTCTCACCTCTCCCAAAACCGCCCCCACGACTCGGCGCTGCACCCCTTCCTCTGCCTCTAGCCACTTGTTGCAACAAAACTCTTGTCTTTAGATCCTTAGCCTTCTTTTCCTGCTTGTCCTTACTTTCATTTTCTCTGTGTTCATAATACTGTGCCATACTGAGAATGCCCGAAGGAGAGGACGTCGTCCACGTGCTCTCCGACGCTTGCAATCTTGCTGAAATTTCAGGCAATAAGTTCCCGACAAACCTATTAACAAAGAGCCGTAACCCGCCATCTTGTGACACATGTTGCCCACTAAAATCTATGAACGTTTCCTCAAACCTCGTAAAGAAGTCCGAGACTGCCTCATCCTTTTTCTGCTTACAGGCCGTCAACTTGTCCCAATCTACCTTTTTCGGGGGAATGAGAGAATGCATATATTTTATTATGCGCCCTAGTAAAGCTAAGATCTCAGCCTTCGGCTTCTCCCCTGGCTTACGCTCCTTGTCCCAATCCTGCAACTCCTGCCACGTACCTCCTAACTCTTCCGCATGGTCAGTACCTTTCATTTGCCGCCACACATCAACCGGGACCAAGAGCCCGAAAAACAATTCAACATCAGCCAAAGTCATCACAGTGGAAGACGCGGCTTCTGTGAGCTCTTTGTAGTAGGCAGTCGGATTCTTTCTAGAATCCGGCAGCTGAGCTTTCAATGATAATACCTCACTTCTCTTCCATGGCGTATACACCCATTGCTCCTGGAAATGCGCATCTATCCTGTTCCTGGTAACAGCCTTCGTTACTGGATCTAGCAACTCGGGGACCTCGGGATGAAAAATAGGGTGCACCTCGCGCATTGGGTGGAGACCTGGGAAATGGGGTGCGCCGGCAGAGGGTAATTCGTTCCTGTATTGTAATAGTGCACGTAAACTACTCATCACTTCTTTCACCCCGGTATTCGTTCTATAGGCTCCAGCCTGTATATCTCGTAAAACCGCTGGAGCCACACCTCCATACCCCTGCTCCCATAGCGGTATCAATAAATTTGACATGTGCCACAAAGCGTGCTGCTGCATCAAAGGCTCAAAATCTTTCATAGTGGACCAAATATCTTCAAACGAATAAATATTATTCCTGGCCCACTGACATGCCTGATTAGCCACCATACTCTTTTCATCTAAACCAACTGTAGAACGCATAAGCAACTTCCGTACCTGCGAGAGTAATCCACTACCTGCGCCTCGACTCGGTGTTAGCATTTCCTGACTGGGGGTGGTACTAGCTGAAACAGTAGGGAGTGCTAAAGAAAATTGGGAGGGTGCGGGTGAAGTGGTCTGGAGTAATGAAACAAGGGGTGTCGAGGGCGAGGATTGTTGGGGGGCACTTGCTGAAGGACCCGGAACTCCACTACCGGGGGCTGGAATTGGCAAGGAGGGATACAAGGGCTGTGGGGCATAAGGGGGAGGGGGTCGGGTATTCAAAATGTCTTCCATCTCATCTGGGTCGTCCTCTCGCACGACATAACTTTTATTTTCTTTCAACCTACAAAGTCTATCTGAGCGCTCTATACGTAGCGCATTCTCATTTCCAACCTGTTCTCTCGCCTTCTGCGCCATAGTCTGGGTGGACTTTTTATAAGCCTCTTTCTCATCTCTCAGCTTGCGTTTCCTGGCCTCTTTCTGCCACACTCGCAAAGAATCAAACATACTCTGACGGCTACGCCTAGCAAACAGTTTGTCTTGCAAATAGTCCAACTTAGCTTCATCGAAAGAACCCGTCAAAGCCCATTGTAAATCCACATTATCAGCAGTGTATCGGTGCCACAAAGTACCAAACAAAATCGGGACCAATCCATGCTTGACATACATATCAAAGCTTGGAGTGCCTTCAGGGGGTGCAGGTTGGCTCTCAGCCAGTCTAGTATCTGAGGGTCGACAACAACATCCAAAGCATCGTAACTTACTAAAACACAGCATTTTTACTTCGGTGTGAAAGAAACACTTCACCACAGGCTACGTTACCTTGATTCGCTAGCTCGAGCTCGTTCATACACACATATAGACATACATTAGGAAACCACACACACACATATACAATACCTCCAAACACGTGTTACCAAATGGGACAAGGTCCGTCGACCAAGTCCTGGGGAACCTGGACTCTACCGCAGACCGAACAGTACACTAGCTGTTCTGAGGATGGGGAACAGATCCGCCACCCGTGCGGCACTATGGATCACTGCGCACTTTACCACGGGAAGCCCAGATCTCACCTCCACTGAACCACCACTCTAGGAGTTCAGGGTAAGCACCGGAGTCTGCCCGCAATGAGCCACGCCTTCACCACAGTACCACCCGGTCGGATCGCCACAAACAATACATCTAGATATTTCCCCAACCCCGTCAAGTCTGTCAGAGCACCTTCTTGTACTCTGAGTTCCCCGGAGCACACTAGCCCCAGGAGCACACCGGCTCCTCAAATCACTGGAGACACCCTAGTCTCCCGGAACACTCCTGTTCCTTAAACAATCACAGGTGGACCACTCACCTTCCGTAGGCGGCACCGACCTCTACCATTCTCCACCTCCGGCTGCCAGGACCAACACGGTCAGCTTCAAGTTCCGCCTTCTGGACCCCGGCGTAAGATCCGAACCGGGACCTCTCCCGATCAGCAGGGTGGGGCAGCGCTGCGAGAACCAAGCTCGGCATCAGATGGGTACCCGGGCCCACCGTGCCGACCAGCGGGTCCCCGGTCTTCTGCTACCCAGTTACGGGTGAGAAAGATCCTTATCGCGGGGTCCCTATTCGGGTGCCATCTGATAAGCGTGGCTCAAATCCACCCGAGTGACTTACCGCACTCACCTATAGTCACTATATAGGAAGTCAGCCGGACAGTGGAGAAGAATAAACAGAAGTCTTTATTAGGCCAAACAACACTCATATGAGAGGGCCCTGTCCGACCTCACTCCTAGGAGTGCAAACGAGAGGACTGACTCTCTGCATCACAGCAATACATTATAATGCAATACAGAAAAAAAGGGGTACGCCCCTTGTGGAAAGTTACCGAGCCTCGGACCAGTGGACAATGCTCTCATACAGCAGGCATCTGCACCTGCAAGGGATACATTATTATCTCTGCTCAAGGCCGTGGAGCTAGGCTTCGGAGTCTCTGGGCATGAGAACATTACTGATAAAGAGACTTGTTAGTTTCGGCCACAGTAAGCCGAGAAACGAAAACTGCTGTCTTAGTGAATTTCTGTATTCCTGCGGGAGGGGCATATGAGCGAGCAGGGCCCGCAGGCACAGAGGGATACACAAAATGGTGGCACATAGGCTAAGCTAAGAAAGTAATATGGTCACACGTGCATTTGAATATAAGTAAGGAGCAAGCAAAATAATTCAGCATAGGTGCATATACGAACTTCATCAGTTAGCCATATGATGCTAACTCACACATCATCAATGGGCAAATAGGGTATCAAAAAGTGAATTCTATCACCCAGTCATGATAAAGACCCTGCAGGTTTCCACCGTGAAATAAAAGACATGTTACTAATGGGAGATTATACCTATCCCGACATTATGAAGATACTGAAAGTGTTATTGCCTGCCGGTATTTACGAGAAACTCAAGGAAAAAGAATGGGAGGTGGGAGACAAAAAGATTAATTGGGCTGAATTAGAAACCGAAGAAACTGGTCGAACCCCAGGTTTAGGTCTTGGGGCGAAAACTAAAGCATTACCAGGATTGTTAGTACAGGTCTTGCCAAGATTATTGGCAACTAAAAAGGAGGATTGGGATGCAATCTCAGCCTGCAAACAGAAACACAACGAAGACACTAGTGATTTTTATTCCCGATTCGAGAAATGTTTAATTATTAATAGTGGCCTGAAAACAAGTAGCGAGTCATACCCACACCTTTTTGTATCAAAGTTAGTGGAGAACTCACTGCCCCAGGTTAAGAACCGTGTACTGAAGGTCGAGAGCACATGGCAAGCTAATACGCCTTCCCAAATGTTACAAATGTTACAGTACCACCAGAACAGAATTAGGGAAGAAAAGATCACGAACAGAGACGTATGAAAGACACGAAAATGAAAGTACTAGTTGCTCAGTCAGTTCCAGCTGATGGTCATAAAAGGGGTACGACGCAAACCAATAATTCAAATTCAGCAGCTCCTGTTAAAGGGATATGCAACTATTGTAAACAGCCAGGTCACTATGTGAACGATTGTGCAGTTCTGAAACACAACATAGCCACAGGTAAAACTAAAGAGAGACCGCGTCCTCCTAGACAGGACCAGGTCCAACAACACGTTCCACAGAATGTTCAGCCTATACAGGTTCCACAACAGACCGTAGCAGTACCACAGCCACAACCCATTGCCGCAACACAACATGTTACACAGCAGATGTACCAATATGCACAATCTGACTATCCCGATTACCAGCAATACACATGAAACAGCCTAGAGAGGGAGGTTGGCTTGCCCCTTATCGAGGTTCCTGTAGATCAAGAAGGCCCTTATGTACACAGTCAGGTATTAGGGAAGGATAGAAAATTTTTGATTGACACAGGGGCAAGCAGAACAACCATCAGTCATGACGAGGTTCCAGGGGCACCCCTCTCAGGCTCACAGAATGTTTCCCTTGGATTTTCAGGAAAGCCTATAGTCAATGAAGTATCGAAACCTGTTCCCCTAGCAGTTGGTCCATTATCTCGTACTACAGACTTATTACTCACGAAATCATGTCCAGAAAACTTGCTTGGTATAAAGACCCTGAAAGCTCTAGGAGCTGTAATTTGTTGTTCTCCGGAAGGAGTAAGGTTGTTTCTTCGTGATTTCAAAGGCCATTATGTATTAAGAGATTTTGACCCCAGGTTACAGAATGTTCCTGCACATTTATGGGCACAAGGCCCCACTGATGTAGGTTGTATGCACATTACTCCATATCGGTTCACACTCAAGCCAGGAGTAGTACTACCACGTATTCGACAATACAAGTTACCACCAGATGCTGTAGTGGCTTTACTGAAAATCATTGACGAGCTCATTGCACAAGGAGTGGTTGTAGAAACCGACTCAAATGTTTGTAATTCCCCTATCATTCCAATTCTTGAACGTACAGATCCTAATTCACCTCCTGTTTATCGATTAGTCATCGATTTACGAGAATTGAATAAATGTATTATACCACAGTATCCCGTGGTCCCAGACATTTCATCCCTATTGACTGCTATTGATTCTGAGGCGACGTTCTTTACTGTAATCGACCTCAAGAACGCCTTCTTTAGTGTCCCCATTGATCCGGAAAGCCAATATCTTTTCGGATTCTGTTTAAATGGCCGAAGCTTCAAATTTGCACGCGCACCTCAAGGATTTACAGAAAGCCCCAGCATCTACAGCCAAGCATTAAAACGACAACTTGACAGTATTCACATGCCTGCCAACACTGCCCTACTCCAATACGTCGATGATCTATTGATCACCGCCCGTACCGAACCAGAATGTGAACAAGCATCACTGACAGTTTTGCATTTCTTGGCGGACAAGGGACACAAGGTGTCTCCTTCGAAGCTACAATTCTGTGCCCAGCAAGTGGTGTACCTTGGGCACCTGCTGTCCAAGTGGGGTAGGCAGCTGACACCTGAACGAATTCAGTTAATTGCACATCTTCCGCAACCCAAGACACAGAAAGAAGTACGAGCCTTTATTGGACTCACTTCCTATTGCAGACAATGGATTCCACAATATGCATTTCTAGCTAAACCACTTATACAGTTGACAACACAGGAGGCAGCGTCTTCGACTGTCCTCCCTTGGACTCAGGAACATACACAAGCTTTTGACGAATTAAAGAAAGCCTTATGTTAAGCACCAGTTTTAGCGACACCATGTTACAGCAAACCTTTTACACTTTTTGTCACAGAACGCGATGGCACAGCGTTATCGGTTCTCACACAGGTACAAGCAGACAAACACAAACCGTGTGCCTATTTTTCGAGTACATTGGATCCAGTAGCCCAGGCCTTGCCTGCGTGCTTAAAGTCAGTTGCAGCGACAGCTCTAGCAATCCGACAAAGTGATTCCATTGTATTAGGGCATCAATTGACAGTACAAGTTCCACATTCTGTAGAGGTTCTCCTAAACAGAACCCAGACTCAACACTTGACTGTAGCACGACTGACAGGTTATGAATTGACATTATTCCAGCCACATATAGAAATCAGACGTTGTAATACACTGAATCCTGCTACACTTTTACCATCGAGCACAATAGACCCTACTCCACATGATTGCGTGGATGTAGTTGACACAGTTACGAAACCCAGACAAGACTTGACAGATGTCGCATTATCCGATCCAGACCTGACACTTTATGTGGATGGTTCATGTTTAAGAACAAGTACAGGAGAGTTAGTGGCCGCATATGCCGTGACCACTGAAACTGAAGTCATAGAAACACATCGCATTGACACCCTGTCAGCCCAAGCAGCAGAGCTCATTGCTCTGACTCAAGCCTGTATACGAGCCAAGGACTTGAAAGTAAACATATACACAGATTCACGTTATGCATTCGGAGTCGTTCACGACTTCGGTGTCCTCTGGCAAGAAAGAGGTTTCTTGACCTCTCACGGAGCCAAGATACAGTATGGCCCCCTCATTCAAGCTCTGTTAGAAGCAATACATTTTCCTACAGCTATAGCTATCATGAAGTGCAAGGCACATACGAAAGTCACCGACAAGATTTCTCAGGGCAACGATTTTGCAGATCGAATAGCGAAACATACAGCACTGACTCATACTCAAACAACGGACATGACAAAGACTGATGTAACCTCACTGACACATTGTATGACAGTTAAGGACCCCACACAAGATGCCATCGACATACAGACACATGCCACTCCAGATGAAATAAAGAAATTGGCTGAACAAGGAGGGGTCCAGACAGATCAAGGATGGATGACGAAGGGAAAGACCACATGGTTTCTCCCTGACTCTATGGTTCAGGTTATCATTAATACAGCACATAGTCCAGCACATTTAGGAGAAAAAGCCATGTTAGACAGTTTACAGAACCTCTGGTTCAACAAGCATTTACGAGCAGCAGCCAAACAGAAAGTGCGTACCTGCATGATCTGTTGTCAGTTCAACCCAGGAAAAGGTGTTTCCGTAGAGCAAGGTGGATTTCATCCTCCCGACTATCCTTTTGAAGTCCTCCAGATGGATTATATTCAGATGGAAAGATGCCGAGGATTCAAATATGTCCTCGTAGTTGTCTGTGCCCTATCCCGATGGACAGAAGCATATCCCGTCCCAGATTACACTGCCCCGACCACTGCCAAGCAGTTGGTTCGTGAGTTCTTCCCTCGATACGGTTTGCCCCGTGTCGTGTATTCAGATAACGGTCAGCCATTCTCGTCTGAACTTATGAAGCAGGTCTCGCTTCTATTGGGGTACCAGTGGAAGTTTCACTGTGTCCGGCATCCTGAGGCAGCAGGTCTCGTGGAGCGGCACAATCAGACTCTGAAAACTCGCCTTGCAAAGGTGTGTAAAGAGAAGGGAGTAGATTGGATAGTAGCTTTGCCAGTTTCTCTTTTTTATATGAGAATGGTAGCCCACTCTAGGACAGGGGTATCCCCGTATGAGGTGGTCTTCGGTAGACCTCCTAATATGTGGGGGACGCCTCTGCCTCGAAAAATTACCGATGTTGATAGTACTATGTTGACAGATTACCTTGCTTCCTTGATGTCTGCACTACAATCATGTCGTTCACAGGTCGCAGCAGCCTTCCCAGACAACACCGAGGTGAAGCCCCATGAACTGGTCCCGGGTGATGTTGTAGTCGTTCGGAATTTTGACAGATCGAGCCCTTTGGAGCCCCGCTGGAAGGAGCCGAAGATCGTTTTGTTAACAACCAGGACTGCCGTGAAACTGGAGGGGCGCAAGGGTTGGGTGCACTCCAGTCGCGTTAAGAGATTCTTTGGACTTCCGCCAAAATCTGAATCCCAGAACTCCCACGTACCAGTGACTGATACCAAACTCCCCCTTCTAGAGAAAACTCCCCAAGAGGAGTAGTGACAGAAATTGAGGTCTAGTAAGTCAGACAGTTTAATTGTTTAAGTCCCCCTCGGGTGAAGCGGTTAGGCAGTTTCTGACAATGTACAAGTTAGACCCAAATAGAGAGAGAGATAGACAGGAGACCAAGAAACGAAATTATTGTAAAAGTCTCCGGAGCAGATGCGTCTGCACATTACTTATTATGTTTTTTCTGAGTCTTACGATTATTGCTATGAGTTGGATGTTATACATGTATTTTCCTCTTGCACATTCTTTTTCTAATGACACTGTCGAGCACACGTTTAGTGCTCTTCCTCCACACGAATTGTCTTATCGACGTGCGCTACGCAACAATACATTTATTCGTATGTTACATCATTCTCACCAGACCAACAATGCTACTAATTGCTGGATATGTGGCCGACTCCCTCCCTATCAGAACTACAAGGGAACTCTGCCCCTCTTTCCTTATCCGTTTACACATAATGGTTCCTGTGGTGCATGGTTTAGTTTAATATCCTCTATAAACACCGAGTCTAGAGTTTCCCAAAGAAATTGGATATGGGGTAATCTGAACACAGTCATGAACAAGGCATGTTTCCCAGACAAGGAGGGTTTTCCACAAATGACAGGGACAGATCTAGAAAATGAAGTGTATGGATTAGGCAATTTTACACTTAACCTCATGATTCTAAATATTCAGTCAGAAACCAGTCCAGACTTGCCATCCATATCAGTTCTACCAGCGAAAGGTGTATTATGTGTCAGAAAGAAAGGTTCAGTACATCTAGGTCACAGTGACTGTACTACTGTGGTCGAATTCAGTGATAAAGGTAAGTCTACATTTAAAGCTTCCCGACATTCCTATTTCATTTGTGGTCAGACAGCCTATGTACGTTTACCTCCAGACTGGGATGGTACCTGTTTCATTGCATTCTTATTGCCACCAGTATTCCTAGCCCCATCTGACTATCACAGGAATTCCCGCCTTAATATTGTTAGACACAAGAGAGACCTTCCAATAGTTGATCAGACTGAAACTACATGGGAACAATATACAGATTTCAATAAAGGATTCTTTCCTTATCTAGGCACTGTCTCCAATAGTAAACTGATACGCAAATTAACCAGAATACTTGAAGCCGTAGTGAATGAGACTACTACAGAGGAGCAGTCTGCTATGAGACTTGTCGTTCTTCAGAACCGCCTTGTCCTTGACGTCATCCTGGCCGATAGGGGCGGGGCTTGTAGAGTCATCGGATCCAGTTGCTGCGTGTTTATTCCAAATAACGCGCCATCAGTCTATAAGGCCATTACCAGACTTCATGAAATTGCCCATCTGATACACCAGAATCCAGGCTCCTGGACTTGGTCCGGTTGGCTCTGGAGTGTAATCACAGCCTGGGGATGGAAACTACTGTCATTCCTAGGAATCATATTGGCCATAGTATTCAGTTGTTGCCTATGTCTGCAATGTGGGCCAGCAATTTGCGGCTTGTGTGCCACAGCTTGTGTTCC
Organism: Lissotriton vulgaris; assembly: GCF_964263255.1. Classification (NCBI taxonomy): domain Eukaryota; kingdom Metazoa; phylum Chordata; class Amphibia; order Caudata; family Salamandridae; genus Lissotriton; species Lissotriton vulgaris. The sequence continues at coordinate 1,059,944,781 of NC_141698.1, read as the reverse complement.
CCATCCAAGTTCACGTTCCCATTCCAGAAGAAAGAAGGAAGAGCAAATGATGTTATATGAACAGATTGATGGTCTCATGAACATCGACATATCATGAAGGGTCCGTAGGGGACAAGGAGGGAATGAGGTAATTGAAATTTTTATGGTCAAATGTGTCCCCTAACGTGTACCCCAACGGCTCCATGTACGAGTTTCAAGTACATGTCATTTCCCTCCACGACCGAATCTGAAGACGCAAATACATTTGCGTCCAACGTTAACATGTCCTCTATCAGATCCACCATGAATGGATTGATAATTCAGTTCCTAAGTATGCCATGCCACCGTCTTTATATGGTGTGCTTTCACGTTCTTCCTGGCTCTGCCGAGCTAGGCTCTGAATTCTGTCTTCAAGCCACGTCTGTCTCTGCCTCTGAAAGCTGCAGCATGGAGATGCATGCCTGACCTCTGCCTTACTTCCTGCCAAGCGGTGCCCGGCTCGGCCTGGTCTGCCTGCCAAAAACCGTATTTTACCTTCAAGTTATCAGCGTAGCCAGCTCAGCTCCTCGAAAACACATTCCTGTCTAGTGATTTAAGTAAACATATCCCCGGCTGCAGAGCAAAGAGCAAGTCTCCCTGTCTCCGTGCAAGTAATTTACAGTTCCCATTACCAGAATAGGCCCATGGCCCCGCACGTAGACACGCAGACACCTATACACACACTAACATTCAGTATAGAGTAGCCTCTGCCCAAGTGACCTTTTATTCTAGATTAAACATCCTCCAAATACTAGATATCAGATATGTTATAGGGACAGGTCGATCTGACATGCCAGACTTCTGTCTCTTCTACTAGCTTCCTCCAGATGCACGTCAATCACACGTCATAATAGCTGCGCGCGCATTCAGGCTACAGATTTCAGCTGACTCTGCAAGAATTTCCTAAGCATCCACCCATTTGTGACACTTTTCTGTGACGTTTCCAGTGTACGCCTCTGTGCACACCCCTGTACATGCCTTTTTGCTACGCACATGTGTTCTTATCATATACATTTCACTTGTCATGCCTACTGTATTCAATACTATTGTGTCATTTTACTATATATGTCATGTACTGTGAATAAATCATTGACATCTTTCCTGCCATCATTGCATACCCGAACCCTTGTATTGAAGGAATAGATTTCCATGACTCGAGTCATCATTTATGATTAAAGCCCTTATGACTCAGACACCACGGACTCTGCCTCTCATTTGATTGAGCTATTTTCTTTAATTATCCGAAATTATCTGGCAAACTCGTATACGGTAAAATATTTACCACAAGAGGACAGCCCGGGACCAGGGTTCGATTCCTGGCGCGGCAGGTTTCTGGACCAGGGTCAGCGGACTCGATAATTCTCTCGCCTCGGTGCCCACTCTGATCAGCGATCACACTCGGCAACTCTGGGCATTAGCTTGCCTCATCTTCACTAACGGCCCCACCAGACCGCCGGGGATGCCTGGTCTCACCCTGGAGATACCCATTAAGGGACCATCTCTCAGGGAAGCCAGGAAGGGTTTCGCAGCGGTCGAAGCGCCTTGGGACCCTCCGGGTAAGTAGTGCGCTATATAAATGCCTATACATAGGCTGTCCGGGATTCGGTTAAAACCGACTCTAAACGATAGTAATCTACCGGAAGAAAATTAGCTGACCCGATTTAAACCGAGTGTCACTGATTTTCTTCATTGTTGCAGCACTTGACCACTTGATGGAGCCAAACCATTATAAACTGTGGCGCGGAGGTGTCAGGGGAAAACAGTGTTTCTGGGTTCTGACACATGGGGAGCCGTGGTGTTAATGGCCCCCTGGGGGACTTGTCACGGAGATGGAACGGGTCAAGGAGCGGGGTCAAGGAGCGGCTTCGGCTGAACCATAAACAGTAGAAGGGAGGCGAGTGATGAGTGTGGAAGGGGCCTGATCTGAACAGTGCGGAGGGATGGGCTTAGGACAGGAGAGGCACAGGAGCGTCCTGTTATGGTGGAAGGAGGGCACACTTACAGCTGGGGTGGAGATGTCCCACAGACATGGAACAGGCCCAGGAAGAGGTACAGGTGGGGCAGCGAGGGCTTCCACATGGCTAGGGTGGCACAGGAGGCTCCTCTACAGCTCGTCAGGGATCTACTCGAGGACCCTATATGACGTGGCTGGTGTCCACTACCCACGCAGGTAAGACAAAGTCCATGGTGGGGGATTACAGGGGTCGAGACTCGAGGCCTCACTTCAAATCGATAATCTGTCCAAGGCACACAATGAGTTAATTAACTGGCAAGTAAAGTTTAAACAGAGCCGCTGTAAATAACCCCGCCGCCAAATCTGTGTGAGTTTGACACAAAGCGTGGACACACAATTACACTTAGATGTATTCTATACTCTCCTTCAATTACTCTTGCCTTCCCTGTATTCTTTTGTACTCGCTTTAGTTTTCTTTTAGCCGGATGTTTGCATTTCCCTATTTCCTCCGTTTTTCTAACTTTTCGGTTTCTTTTTTCTTGTCAACTCTCTAAACACATTTTACTCTTTCCGCTTTTGCACAATTCTTTTTCTTTCCGTTTCTCTTCAGCTCTAAAATCCTTTATTGAGTTTTTCCTACCCAAGCATGACAACATGCTTTGCTTTCGTTAAGCGCACCATGCCCACTTTCATTTTCAATCAGCCGGGTGCATTATCCCGGCTACTTGAAAATGAAATGCCACAGAGTTCCTGCTCGCAGATTTGTAGAGCGAGGTTGATGTGGATCTGTTTCTGCCATGCAAGGAGCATACCCTCCCCTCCCCCTCGTGTGTGGCAGCCCAGGATGAGACAGCCCCAGGCATACACACAGCTGCCGCACCGGAGCATTTCACAGGTCTTTAGACCATTTGCATATTAATGAGACGCTGTTGTTTCACCCCTTCTAAGAGCCCCTGCAGCTCCACTCTGACTATTGCTTAAAGATTCAGCCCCCCCCCCACTCGAATTCTTTTCTTCACTCCCCCGAAATGTGGCTCTAGTTGCGCCTCTGCTCGGTGCCCTGGATTCCTTGGCGCATGTGCGCAACCTGCCCTGTTAGCTTTGCCCATGTCTTGTTAGGGTCACTTGATGACCCCATGACATCAGAGCACCCTTTTCAGACCCCAGGCTTTCTTAAACAAATCTGTGTATTCCATAAATTGTAATGCTGCTTCCGTTTAATTGATGTGCAGAGGTTGACATGCACAAAACTATGATTTGTTATGATAAGTCGCAGGACTACTGATTACGTGGACTGATGAGATGGCTTCATCTGGTAACCTATTCAACCACTGCGCAACAGCCAGTCTTCCCTTTGGTCCTGTGCCCTGGTTGCCAAGTGTGTCTTTTTCCTGGTTGGTGCTAGTGCTGTGCACTGTTTGCCAGGTGTATCTGTACCCTCCCTTCCCCATTTGCTACACCTCTGGTGTGTCAGTCCTGTATATTGCCTGCCTTCTGTTTCTGTTCCATGCCTGCCCCCTCTTTCTGTTCCATGCTTGCCCCCTCTTTCTGTGCTTTGCCTGCCCCCTCTTTCTGTGCCCCCCTGCCTCCTGTAGTCCTGTACATTGCCTGCCTTGTGTCCTTGTCTGCTCTGTATTCCTGTGCCCTGCCTAGTGTTTAATACAAACTCAGTTCATTTAGTTTCTGCATGCAGCCTTCTGTGTGCAGTTGGCAGCTTCAAATCTTAGTAGGTCGGAGCAAGGTCTGGAGAAAAGTCTAACAGTGAGAGCTTGAGCCATAATCTTTGGCCTGGGATGAGGTCAAATGGCTAATTACACAAACAAGCACCACGTAAATTGCAAGTTTTATTTGTCCACAGTTATAAATTATTTTCATTTTTCTTTCTGGGAATCACAAATTAATGTGTTATTGATAGATTAGTGTCGGGAGCAAATGAGGCAGGCAGCGGGATTTTATACGTATGTTGTGTTATCTCACATTTGACTTTGGCTCAAAAGTAACATCTCCATGTATAACACTCAGCGTATATCGGCAGCCAGAAAATGACTGGGCAAGCAACAAGAACATGGGTTTAAAAACCAGCATTGGCATAGCCAATAGGTCTAGCCTTTGGGACCTTATAAGTGTTTCGCCATGCAACAGTAAATGTTATTGCACCAAGGATATTGTGCTGCATAACTAAATACTAATAAGGTCCCAAAGGTGAGACCTATTGGCACGGTGCACCTAACAGCACTTTATTGCATTACAACACTTGCTACACAATCCTGTTGGAGAGCAGTCAAAAGAGCAAAAATGTACCATCACTGTCGGAGAAAAAAAATCAAGTGCAAGAACAAAGACCCAAATACTTATTATTATTTTTTTGCTAGAGGAAGTCTTTTTCTTAACCCCATTTTTTTGACTTGCATATGCATGCCCCTTCGGCCACACTGCAATTTTATCATAGCATTTAAAAAAATTATCTACGTATATTTATTGACAAACGCTGAGTGACCAATTCACGCTTTCATTTAAAACCAGCATTTGCAATGCAATAGGTCTCGCATTTACGCAAGTTTGAGCTGTTGACATTGCAAATAACAATGCCTTTTATTTTTGTTTTCAAAACATAAATGAAAGGATTTGTCATTTACAATGCCAATAGCTTAAACTCGCATAAATGCGAGACCTATTGCATTGCAAATGCTTGTTAAATCTGAGCTGCAGAATCAAAGGACAATGAAGAGTATTTCATGAATGTATTAACTTCTGAAATGTAGAGCAGAATACAATTTCCTAAGAAAATTGAAAAAGCAATATTTAAAGCGAAGCGTTCCATAAACACCGGTAAAACACTGTTTCAGTTGTTTTTTATGGTGCGAAAATGAGTTACCACTGAAAAGCACTGTTTTTTTAAGGTATGGAATTCACTGGAAAAAACACCACCAGAATTTACCAAAAATAGAAACTGAAAACAGGAAAGCCTACCTATACATTTACATTTACATTTACATTAGTAGCTGGCGGGTCAGAGTCCAGAGAAAAGCGGCGGAGATCAGCAGCAAAATGGCGGCCAGGACAAAAGAAAAAGTTAAGAACTCCAGGAGAGTCCGTGGCGTAGTTTCTTTCATTCGAATGTGGCTGCAGGGCTGCTGCCTGCATCTGGTGTTTCCACGGCCCCGCTGCTTTGTTTTGCGGAGGGAGGTGTGTGCCCCGAGTGCCGCTCCGCACCAGCCCTCTCTGCTGGCCCAGAATTGCGTGGGCTGCCGCAGACGTGGGGCTCTGCTTGCTCTGGTTGCTGAGGCAGAAGGTGCAGATCTGCTTGGGCTGCGAGTTATCACCCTACCGGGCCGGGCTACTGCCCTGCTGGTGGTGCTGGTGGTGGTGGTAGAAGGTGGTGGTGTGGCACGGCTGCCCGTCACCCACCAGCAGCACGTTGCCCAGGTGGGAGATGTAGCTGGAGGCGTGTCTCGATCTCGGAGAGCTTGCCCTCGGCAGGCTCGTAGGGATGAGGGTGCGCAGGGTGGTGAAGGCCGTGTTGACGCTGTTGGTAAGGTCGCGCTCCCGCGCGTTGGCCGTGTGGCGCGGCTCCCGGTGCAGCCGGTGTGTTGTGTGTGAATTCATCCGCCCTGGTTGCTGTGTGGTTTCATTCGCGCTTGGCGAGGGTGCTGAGTAGCTACCCCGCTTTAGGCTTCTGGGAGATGCAGAGCCTGCCTGCTGTGGTAGCCTCTGGGCCTCTACCCTTGATGTGACCACTCTTGCTTTAAGGCAATGCACTGCTGGGCTACGCGATCAGAATGTCCTTATGTCCGCCATTTTGCAGTCAGGCAAGCATGTTTATACCGATATTGCCGGAATCAGCTCCTAATTCCAATAATAACTCACCGGAGCTTCAGGTGTGTGTCGGACGTCACTCGACATAGATGTCCTCAGTGCAGCTTGTGCCTGCCTGGATACGAGGGGCTCGTCCAATTCGCTCTCGCCGAGTTGTAAACAAAGGATCATCCACCATTTTGAGTGAGCGCGCTCACAGCAACTTCACTCGCCGAGTGTAGAAGCCGGCATTATTTCCGTCAGCAAGGACTCGCTTCTTCTTCCCAAGACCTTCCGATCACCGTGGCTTTGTTCAGCAGGCGATTTCTGCGGCCCTAGTCCAAGGCACGGGCTAGGGCCTCGAGGCGCAGCTAGGATCGTGCCCGTCCTCCACCCTGCTCCTGCACCTCTCTTATGCTTGGGGTCTCTTGCTTATTGATTCAGTGGGGTTTCACAAAGGTAAACAGGTTATGAATCGCTGTTGAGGAGGCTTGATTCTATCACTGGAGCGGATGGAGGCATGCAAGTCTAAACCTGGGTGTAAATCTGGACTCAGATATGCTGAATAGCAAAAACATGCAGTATTGAGGGGCAGATTTACAAGAAACTGAAGCATCTGCAGAGTTGTGTCATTTTCCCTGCACCAGCCTGCGATAACCTTGCATCACCATGGATGCGCCGTATTTACAATACGGTGCACTATGGCGCAAGGATTGACAGATGCATCAGAAATTCTGACACATCTGTTGGCCCAAAAGTCACTTATTGCTGGAGTCATGTCGCAAGCATGGCGCAACTTCAGCTATGCATGTTGAGGCCTATACTTATTGTACTGCGTCATTCCTTATGCCTGCTTCAAGCAGGCGTAAGGTTTTGATGCAGTGGCGTCCTAGAAGTGGTGCAGGGAAATCTTGTATATTTTACTGCGCCTCTTTAACAAGGCTTTCCTGCGTGGGAAAGCCCACCCTGCCCGCATTATACTTGACGCAGGTATAATGTGATGCAGGGCTTTACAATGTGACGCATCACGTGACGCATCTCCCTAGATGCGTCACGTTGTAAATTGCCTGCATTGTTTACACAGCCACTGCGTCATAAAAGTGAAGCCCCAGTGGTGCAAAAGTGTGGCAAGGAGCTTGTAAATCTGCCCCTAAATGTGCATAGGAATATATATATACATGTGAATTCGGGTCTCAGTGTTTGGGAATCAGATTTCTATCATTTATTAAGATTCATCATATCGCAAAGTTTCCAAGAATTAAGATTCTTCGAATGAAACCTATCTTGATTTGACCAGAAATTATTTGAATTTTAACCTACAGTAGATAGTAATTTTATTACAGGTTTTAAACTGCAGACTACATTTCTTCCCCTTTCCTGTTTGTTGCTCTGTGATTGGTAATGTACTGGCGATACAGATGGGTGGAATGTTTCATTCAGCCCGCGGAATTTGCAGAATTTTGGTCACTTCACCTAGCACAAAGTTCTGCCCAAAATCTGCCAATCGCCATGTGGCAGAATTTTTCTCCCGCAAGGCTTCAGAAAACGAGAGCTGGTGATCGCGACTGAGATTTGGCATCCCCTAGTGCTATTTTCTAATGTGGTTGTTGCGAGCAGTCAGAGTGCTGCTCAAGTAGATTTGCTGATGCTCAAGAAGGTTTTTTACTTGAGCAGCATAAAAACCAACTAGAATGGCTGCATGCTCTTGCACAACAAATGGTGCTGTTTGAGCTGATTTTTCAGCAGTTCTCCCACTACCCTCGATAAATTGCAGAGCAAGCTGCATATTTTCTGCCTCTTGGTGAATTTCTATGGAATCGTGTGGAGTTTTTATGTAACTCTGCTGAATTCCATGGAGTGAAACTCTGTGAGTTCCGCCCACCCCTAACTGGTGGTCATCTTTGTGGGGTCAGCTGCATGTCTATGATTCCTAGGTCTCATCAGAGTCAGAAAGATCGTTGCAGCTTCATATTTATCAAGAAGAATGCTAAGCTATAATCTATGCCTCACTGCAGCCTCAGGGCACCCTGACCAAAGGATCACAAAAGGCCTCTGTGAGCAGGGGATGTGAATCGGTGTGGATAGTCCCAGAGAGTCGTGTGGAGTTTGGAACAAAAAGGCTGTCAGGCATTTGCAGTATTTCAGGAAGTTAGTTTAAAGATGAAGCTACAGATGAAGGGAAGTGCTTTAAGTGTGAGAATTTCTAACCTAGTAAAGTTTGTCCTTTAGTGTCTGTGGGAGAGAGGCCGTGTTTTGAAGATAAGCCAACCTTAGGCATCTGACCGGCTTGTAGCCTATGTGGCCAGGCCTCTAGCGACTAGCAATTGACTTAGATGTCTGGCTGGATAGTACCCTCGCTTAACATCTGGCAGGTTGATATCTGACATTAGGTGTCTGGTCAACTTGCAGGCAATGCTAGGCGTCTGGCCAGAAAGAAGCTGAGGTGACCTTAGGCTGGCTAATAGCCAATGTTGAGGTTTGCTGGCCCAATAGCTGACTTTGGACATCTTTCTCACCTTAACTGATCATAAAAAGAGTTGGACAGGCTAATAATGGAACTTAGAAATCTAAGTAGCTAGTAGCTGACATCTGCCTTGCGAGTAGTGTCCTTTATTTATCTGGGTGGCTAATAGCTAACCTTGGGTTTATGTAGGGCTAGTAGAGAAGTGTCTTTTGGTTGGTGTAGCTCGGGTCCCACCCATACAAATCTATAGGTGTTTGAGACAGAATTGTTGGGGCTGGGGAGACAAAGCCCAAGCTCTTCAGGCCAGCGATGAGGTTTTTTAGGGCCCGGTTCACAGAATGAACGTAAGACTCAATCCTAAACGTACTACTATTTTGGTATTCACAGAATGCACTTAATACTTTTGGCATTCACAGAATGAACTTACTACTTTTGGTATTCACAGACGTTAGGATTTTGTCTTAAGTCAAACTTAAGACAGACTTATGATAAAATCCTAACTTAAGTCTGTCTTAAGTCTGTCTTAAGTCTGTCTTAAGACAACCTTAAGACAAAATCCTAACTTCTGTGAATACCAAAAGTAGTAAATTCATTCTGTGAATTCCAAAATAGTAGTAAGTTTAGGATTGAGTCTTAAATTCATTCAGTGAATCGGGCCCTCAGAGTTCTTTCTTCGACTTGGCAAGTAGCCAACATAATTAACATTGTAGTAGAAGAGGACGATAAGGCTGAGTCAACGACTAAACCAGTTCAATAAGGTAGGAGCAAGAGGTGAAGGTGCTTCCCTCATGGGTGAAGCTGAAGAAAGACAATTTTGACCTCTGAATGAATTTAAAGGACAACAGTCTAGGCAGTGTCAGGCATGGCTATGAAGTGGCAAGTTGTGTTTATGGAGCAGAATGTGACCCTACTCTCAAATGCTCACGTGGCCCAGAATAGAAGCACCATAGGAGAACAGAGCACCGGTGGGAAAGTTGCTTCATGTACTTTATCGAAGATCAAACAAAAAAAGTCGAATAATTTAGAAAACTGCTGGACAAACATGTTTTTTTGCATGGGCTACTACAGGTTATAGTGTCTTATTTTTATTGATATGGTTTTCAAAATCGCCGACCAGACGTCAAGGGTGTTGGAGCACTTCAACTAAACTGACATATTAAAAGAGATGTTTAAGGTACCACCACCCCTCGCATGTCTCTAGAGTTTATTGCTGCACAGAGCAAGAATGCAAGAACACTGGGTTCTAAAGCGCATTTGTATGCAAAGGATTTCTGTCCAGGGCAAAAAACATCAAAAGCATAGTGGTAAAATGCAGTTTGCCAAAAGGGTAACAATAGATTCAAACATGTGGTTCCAGCATTATTCATCATTAGTAAAAATTATCAGTTACTTAGGTGATGCAATGATAGTGTAGGGCCTTATAGTGCACACCTACCACTAGACTAGAATGTCGACATCGTGCTCAAACTGTCTGCAGCGATTGCTTATGATCATGAGGTATAGTTGCAGCATGTTCTATGTTGGAAGCGTTTGGTGTTATGTGTGAGGTCCTGACACAATTTCTGCTCCTTTCGCGATGGACTTGTCATTGCCATTATATGCCAAAAACTGGTAAGGATATTGTAAAATGTAATATCATACATATTAACTTTAAAAAATATATTTACTTAAAAGAATGTGATAACAAAAATAAAATTATAACTTTAAAACATAAAATAAAAATATATACTTTAATTTAAATGTAAAAAATAATAAACGTAATAGATAATTAACATTTTCTTATAAACATTGTTACAACAAAAATGCCCAATTTTAATTACCAGTAAGTAAAACACACACAAAAAATTGCATATACAATAAAATTATTAGCATAGAAAAATACATTATTAAAAATAATTTCATTTCTAATAGGGGTGTAGTGACTATTACCACTTCAAAATGCACAACAGAAAAAAAGGAAATGGACTTTGAAGGAGTAAGATTTACTATACTCACTTCACCCTACACAACAGAAGGGAAAGTGGTGATCTTTAGAAAGATCGGATTTACCATTGCCATTCAAAACATATACAAGAGTAGAGAAAGCGCTAGACTTTGGAGGGGACAGATCTAATATTTCCACTCCAACGTCAGCTACAAGGGAAAGTGTTGGACTTTGAAGTGGTGACATTTACTATGCCCATTCCAACCTGAGTAAAATAGGGAAAGTGTTGGCTATACATTGGGGTCAGATGTACTATTTCTACTCAAATACAAGCAACAGTAGAGAAAGTGTTGGACTTTGGAGGGGTAAAATCTACTATTCTCACTCCAATGTAAGCAAAAATAGGGAAGCAGATGAAAATTGAAAAACCTAAATTGACTCCCCCACCCCCTAAATTATACTTTCAAGTATTAACAGGATCCTGTCGCCGAGGGCTTGTGATGCAAAGTCCGGTGCTGGGTATGCGTCATGCAGTCGGGGTGACACTTCAGTTCTGAAGAGCTGTGAGGCTGTGATCAGAAGTCTGGTGTCCTCATCGAGTCTGCCGTCGATGAGAGATGTGAGGGCCTGAGACGAGAATGCATTACATATTTGACTTGTTACAATTAGGACTGGGCGGAGCTGGCATATTGCCAGGGAGTTTGAAAAAAAACTCTGCTCCCTCCCCACTCCCAAATGCTTTAAAATGATATAAAGAAGGCACTAACCTGTGTTTTTGCCGCCTCCCCTGCCTGGCCGCTCTCCTTCCCGCTCCTCTCGCGTCCCTAATGTCCTTCTTCATAAAAACAAAACACTATGTTGTACGTCTTAAGAGTGCACATATGCAAAAATAGGATTTTTCATTACAATTCCAAAGACACCAAACATGAACTGGTCACCTGCTCCCATTTGGAAATTACAGCTATGTATTGGGTATTGGATAACTACAAAGTTATACAATGAAAGAGATAGGCCTTGCAAAAGTGGACAACAAATTTAGCAGTTTTTCAATACCAGGACATGTAAGACTTACAAGTACATGCCCCACTTTTTAAAAACACTGCATCCTGCCCTCTGGAATGTCCAGGACCCACATGTATTAAAAATTAGGGTTTTGTCCTGGCAAAATGTTTATCTTGCCAGGTGGAAATGGTAGCTTAAAACAGCACTGCATGCCTGAGACTTGTTTGGAGTGCTACTTAAGTGGATGTCACACAGTGCTGCAGGCCCACTAGTAGCATTTCACTTACAAGCCCTGAGCAAAGGTAGTGTCACTTTACTAGGGACTTTACTTGGGACTTACAGGTAAATTAAATATGCAAATTGGATATAAGCAAATTTTACAATGTTTTCATGAGGGAACACAAGCAATTTAGCACTGGTTCAGAGTGGTAAAGTGAGCAGAGTCCTAAAGTGAGAAAAAACAAAGCCAAGAAACAGGAGTGGTGAAGCCAAAGATTTAGGGGCTACACTACGCCAAGAATTTCAGGTCTAACATTTACCAACTGAAACATTAAAATATATGTATATTCATCACACTTCCCAACATACTTTCCCAAAACCAGCACCCACAAAAAAAATTAAATAATACTTGAAGAAATTAATAGTACATACTAATTTATTACAGAATATTAAAAAAGCATAACTTAATATATATTATGCTATAATATATGAAAATGAATTAATTAATTAATGCAATCAATACTTTAATCATCCAAATAACATTTTCCACGGTTAATTGCCATTTTAAATAAAATTATCTGTTTTATAATGTGTAATTAAAATAATTACATAATTAATTATCAAATTAACCATTTAAGAATAAAAATGTATAAACATTTCAAATTAAATATAAAAAAAACTTCCCACCTTACTCCCTTATAAAAACCAACACACCACGAATAAATACGTTCGGATACAATTTACCAAATATCATTACATTATTACATGTATTTTGACAAGCTGGAAATTTTGTTACATTCTTTGTGATGAGAAGTTTAGGGGGTCGATTACGATGTCGGCCGGAAATGCTCCGAACGACATTCAGTTGTTCCGAATCCGATTCTGACCCGCATTTCCGACCGAATCGGAAACAGATCAGACCAACCAATTACGATACTCGGAAACCGTTTGGTCGTTCCAACCCAGTTCCGATCAGCATTCTGAGAAACTGAATCAGTTGGAGCCAACTTGTACAGGTCTACGGAACGTGTTTCCGACCTACGCTTTATGATGTCAGATTAAGACAGCCTTTCTAAATCGGTTTGTCTGACACTGATCGGATGTCGGAATCGGATTATGGGCGCCCGTAGCAGGCCCCCCTTCACCCAGTTGTGGGGGTACACATGGGTCTCCTCCTTCCAACCATGCACGGTGTGGCAGGCACCATGAGGTGCCAACCACAGGGTGCAAGGTTTTCTGCAACTACCACATTTTTTAATGGGAGCCTTTGTTGTCAGTCGGAACACAGGCTCCCATTGAAGTCAGTTGGGGCCCACTCCGAACGGTGTTCGGAATCATCATAATCGGTTGATCGGATTCCCTGAATCCTAGTTGGTCAGAAAAGATTCTGAGCCGGAGTCGATCGGAATGCGTTCTGACTGACATTTTAATGAGGCCCTTAGTTTTGTTGTATGGTCTAATCCATATACCCAATTGACACTGACCTACAAAAGTCATTGAGTTCAACAGTGTTCTTGTAGCACAGAAAAATCACAAACTACTTTTTTTTAAGGCCTCATGTCTTCAACCTTAAAGTGCCTCCTAAAGAGAAAAATACATTACTCATATATAATGTGCAAAATTGTTCATCAGGGCTGTTTCTAAATGGAAAAAGGTGCTTCCTGAAAGAAGAAGGCTATATCTGAAATATAATTGCGATATGCAGAGTAAAAGAGGTACACCTTTTATTACAAGAAGTGTGATGTTTTCCAGTGAGTGCAACCTTTAAAGTTTTACACTATTTTATTATTGGAGTTGGAAGTAATGCTGTTATTAAACAGTGTCTATGGTTTCAAGCGAGACAAAAATGCTATTGGGTATTGAATAACATTTTCAATAGCATTTGGCGAATGTGAATACTTTTTTTCCTTAAGAAACCTTTATATTTTGCAGAGCACCTTTTATCCTTTTTCAACAATTTTAACTAAAGTTACAAAATGAGAGATCATACTGCCACAAAGTGATCCATAAATGGTGCGTTATTTGCAACACAGATTTGTCAACAGTGCTACATAATATGCTCCTCCATTACTACAAAGCTCTGGCATTGCTGCATAGCTCCTCCATTTCCGCACAGCTCCTCCATTGCTGCACAGCTCTTCCATTGCTGCACAGATCCTCCATTGCTGCACAGCTCCTTTGTTCCCGCACAGCTCCTTCATTGCTACAAAACTTCAGCATTGCTGCATAGCTCCTCCATTGCCGCACAGCTCCTACATTGCCGCACAGCTCCTCCATTGCTGCATAGCTCCTCCATTGCTGCATGGCTCCTCCATTGCTGCCTAGCTCCTCCATTGCCGTACTGCTCCACCATTGCTGCACCACTCCTCCATTGCTGCATAGCTCCTGCATTTTTGCATAGCTCCTCCATTGCTGCATAGCTCCTCCATTGCCGGACAGCTCCCCCATTGCTGCACAGCTCCTCCATTGCTGCATTGCTCCTGCATTGCTGCATAACTCCTCCATTGCCGTACAGCTCCTCCACTGCTGCATAGCTCCTCCATTGCTGCACAGCTCTTCCATTGCTGCTTAGCTCCTCCATTGCTACAAAGCTCCTCCACTGCTGCACAGCTCCTCCATTGCTGCACAGCTCCTACATTGCTGCATAGCTCGTCCATTGTTGCATAGCTCCTCAATTGCTGCATAGCTCCTCCATTGCCGCACAGCTCCTCCATTGCCGCACAGCACCTCCACTGCTGTGTAGCTCCTCCATTGGTGCACAGCTCTTCCGTTGCTGCTTAGCTCCTCCATTGCTGAACAGCTCCTCCACTGCTGCACAGCTCCTCCATTGCTACACAGCTCCTTCATTGCTGCATAGCTCTTTCATTGCTGCATAGCTCCTCCATTGTTGCATAGCTCCTCCATTGCCGTACAGCTCCTCCATTGCTGCACAGCTCTTCCGTTGCTGCTTAGCTCCTCCATTGCTGAACAGCTCCTCCACTGCTGCACAGCTCCTCCATTGCTACACAGCTCCTTCATTGCTGCATAGCTCTTTCATTGCTGCATAGCTCCTCCATTGTTGCATAGCTCCTCCATTGCCGTACAGCTCCTCCATTGCTGCACAGCTCTTCCATTGCTGCTTAGCTCCTCCATTGCTGAACAGCTCCTCCGCTGCTGCACAGCTCCTCCTCCTCCATTGGTGCACAGCTCCTACACTGCTGCATCGCTCTTCCATTGCTGCACAGCTCCTTCATTGCTGCATAGCTCCTTCATTGCTGCATAGCTCCTCCATTGTTGCATAACACCTCCATTGCCGCGCAGCTCCTCCATTGCCGCACAGCCCCTCCATTGCTGCACAGCTCCTCCATTGCTGCATCGCTTCTGCATTGCTGCATAGCTCCTCCATTGCCGTACAGCTCCTCCACTGCTGCATAGCTCCTCCATTGCTGCACAGCTCTTCCATTGCTGCTTAGCTCCTCCATTGCTGAACAGCTCCTCCACTGCTGCACAGCTCCTCCTCCTCCATTGGTGCACAGCTCTTACATTGCTGCATCGCTCTTCCATTGCTGCACAGCTCCTCCATTGCTGCATAGCTCCTCCATTGCTGCATAGCTCCTCCATTGCTGCACAGCTCCTACATTGCTGCATCGCTCTTCCACTGCTGCACAGCTCCTCCTCCTCCATTGGTGCACAGCTCTTACATTGCTGCATCGCTCTTCCATTGCTGCACAGCTCCTCCATTGCTGCATAGCTCCTCCATTGCTGCATAGCTCCTCCATTGCTGCACAGCTCCTACATTGCTGCATCGCTCTTCCATTGCTGCACAGCTCCTCCATTGCTGCACAGCTCCTCCATTGCTGCATAGCTCCTCCATTGCTGCATAGCTCCTCCATTGCTGCACCACTCCTCCATTGCTGCATCGCTCTTCCATTGCTGCACAGCTCTTCCATTGCTGCTTAGCTCCTCCATTGCTGAACAGCTCCTCCACTGCTGCACAGCTCCTCCTCCTCCATTGGTGCACAGCTCCTACATTGCTGCATTGCTCTTCCATTGCTGCGCAGCTCCTCCATTGCTGCATAGCTCCTCCATTGCTGCACAGCTCCTGTATATACACAGATCGTCTTATCTTGTTCACTCGTGTCTGGAAATGATTCTACATTCCCAGTAAGTGTTGTGGCCGCAGAGCACTCTGATCTCCTTTATGCGCTAAAGGTTCTTACATTGCATCTTGCAAATTGTTACAACTACAACAAATTGCTCCATAATACAAATAGTGTGCACTTGTGAAGCAGAGACAGAGCTCACATTTCTCTTCTCCCAGCCCTCACTAGAATACTGGAGAGAGTTGTAACATTCCAGTAGCCGAAATATCTCGAGGAGGCAAATGTTTTAGGCCATGGGCGACTGGAAGTTAGACCATGGCATGTGGCAGCATCTTCCCCTTCTCACTGCTTGTGTGGACACTAGCCTTGGGTGACCGATTGCCTACTTTGGACCTCTTGATCAACCGTTTCAGGTAGATTGGATTGCAGTGCCTGGTTTTAGCTTGGTTTCAATGTTCCTTGTCTTGGCGTGTCCAGCTATTATCTCTTGCACCATATCTCTCACAAGCGTTCCCCAGTACCCAAGGACTCATTATGTCCAATCCTAGCTAAAATCCATGCCTGCCCTGTATCACATTTGATCATCACCACCTTTGGACTAAAAGCTTTATCATAAAGTGATTAAACAAGATGATGACAAACGTTGCACCCAGATTGAAAGATGGTCTTATCGCAACACAGAAATGGATAAACTCCAACATGCTCCAACATGCTAAAACTCAATGCAGGCAAAATCCAACTTCTGCTTCTGAGAAGAATCACATTTTGTGGAATAACATACTTTGGCTCAAAGAACTAGGACCCCCTTAATCGACTGCAAGCAAAGCTAAAGTGCTGGGTGTCTGCATCGGTGCCCACCCCCACAGCGTGTGTCACAGTTTAAGCAGGTCAATGCTACCTTTTTGACTCTGCCTATGAGAAGAAAGTTTCTGCTTTTCCTATCCACAATACAATATCCAATAGTTGGTATCTGCCTTAATTCTGTCATGACTAGATTATTGCAATAGTCTTTATGTGGGGCTCTCAAGTTGTGTACTAAACAAACTCCAGTTTTCAGATGTGGTGGTCTGGACTGTGTGCACATTACACACATTTGAACATATTTGTATTGCCTGGTGCTTCTTACACTGGCTGCCAAAGGAACGAGAGTGCAGTTTAAGGCTCCACATATTGCACGCGGATCTTGTATGGCCAGGAGCAATCTGACCAGAGCCCCTGGTGGCCCTTTACAAGCCAAAATACCCCGCACCAGGCACAGGTCAGTTACTGCTCGGAGTCCCTTCTCTTAATAAAAGTCTAATTGGTGCGAGGTTCTCCTGGCACGTTCCACCAAAGCTCTGGAATGTGCTCTGAGCATCAGAGCTCTAGAAAACCATCTTACATATATACTAGCAGCCCGCCCCAGCGTTGCCTTGGGCAGAAAGGGGCTGTGGGCAGCATTTGAGGCTTGTGTGCACTTCTGCCCCTGGGCCCCTCCCGCCCCCTCCCGCCCCGGCCCCCTCCCGCCCGTGTCCTGGAGATCCTTACCTCAGCCGACGGTCCCGCTCCAGGCGCCCCACCCACACAGGCCGCCACTCTCCAGGCGCCCCGCCCGCACAGGCCGCCACTCTCCAGGTGCCCCGCCGGCACAGGCCGCCACTTCGCACAGCAGCAAGCAGGGCCGCTGCAGTCCTCCCAGCAGGTCATGATCTTCGGCGCCATTTCCGGAAGTGTTGCCAGGGAGCGCAAACCCAAATGATGTCATCACGCAGACGTCGCGGCCACGCTACTTGCAAGGGACAACTTTATTTAGAAATTTTTTTAATACTCTTCTTTTCTGCCCCAATGACCTCGAAAGTATATTTACATTGTTGTTTTTACCACAAAAGCCCCGGGAAATGGGACCACCCGCAATGCATGCGGCGGTCTCGCATTTGTAATTTGCATGCACCCGCCACACTGGCGGGCGTATCCTGCATTTTAAAAGTGCGGCGGGCGGTGCTGCCAGCTGCACCCACCGCAAGGTTGAAAATGCAAGTTGTGCATTTGAATGCCCAACGTGACAGGCACCTTGCGGTGCCTGCCACTTTGTGCATGTAAATGTACGGGGGTACCATAGGTACCCCACATGTGCACTCCCCACCCCCCAAAACACCTGGGGGCCTGCTACGGGCCCCCAATGTCTAGGACCGCATGCCTCTCTGTGGCAGCAACGGATCACTGACATAATATAGAATACAAAAATATAGAATACTAAAAAAGTATTGAAGTAAAAATATAGAAAGCAAAAATATCGAAGTCCTATCTACAAACAGGTAAGTACAAAAATATCGAAAAAATATATATAGTTAGTAAAAATATCGAATTTTTTAAATGTCTCAAAAGTAATTTAAAATTAATGAAATATTAACTATAATTAACTAACACATACTTAAAAATACCTAAATAACTTTAAAAGTATTAAATAATTAAAGTTAAAAAAATAAACATACAATTTAATTTTTTAACACACATATATATATTAACACAATATTAATTAATAATATACAATATTTTTACTGTAGAATAGCTGGAGGGTAACATTTACTATTACCACTCCAGCAACTGCAACAGTAGGGTAAACGTTGGATAGCGTAGGGGTAAAAATTACTATTACCACTCCAGAGAGTGCAACAGTAGGGAAAGCGTTGGATAGCGTAGGGGTGAAAATTACTATTCCCTCTCCAGTGAGTGCAACAGTAGGGAAAGCGTTGGATAGCGTAGGGGTAAAAATTACTATTCCCACTCCAGTGAGTGCAACAGTAGGGAAAGCGTTGAATAGCGTACGGGTAAAAATGACTATTCCCACTCCAGAGAATGCAACAGTAGGGAAAGAGTTGGATAGCATAGGGGTAAAAATTACTATTCCCACTCGAGTGAGGGCAACAGTAGGGAAAGTAAAAACTTCATATATTAATAAAAATTAATTAAATATTAATACAAATAAAACAATTATTTAAAGTAATTACCAATTTAATATAATATAATAAGTAATCAATTAAAAATACAAACAAGAATTAATTATTAAAATTCATTACCTAATAATACAAATGAATTACCAATTAACATTTAAATTAAAATATTTAATTAATTATAATTAAATTACTTCCCACCCTATTCCCCTATAAATCCACAACCCGCTATGGAAAATAAAGTAATACAATTAACATAATTATCTATTAATCAATTAAGTAAAATGAATTGCCAATTAAAGTATAATTAATTACCAATTAAAAATGAATTCAAAATAAATACCAATAAATACATTTCAATATTTAATTAAAATAAAATTACTTCCCACCTTCTTCCCCTATAAACCCACAACCCGCTACAGAATTAAATTACGCAAAAATTAATTAACATATAATTCATTACTTAAAATATATTATAAAATAAACATACACTTTTCAGACATATACTAACATACAAAACACTTTAAAAAATGTGGTATTATAAAAATTTCGATATATTTAATACCTATTCTATATTCCTCGATATTTTGACTTTCTAAATTTATGAAAATCGATTTAAAATTACTTAATCTTAAATTATATAATTTATGTTGACTATATTCTGTCCCTAGGGTTTAGTGTGCGTTATAAAAAAATGTATAATAATAATAATATGAACAATAAAGATAATCATTTCGAGAAATTGGGTACTTAGTTGAGGTTTGTGGGAGCCTAACTCAAAGAATGAACACACTCCTTGACACAGTGAACCACAAAAGTCACTAAATAAACTGGTACTTAACTCTCCGTTAGCCTGGCTCAAAAGAAGTTAGGTTTAACGTACAGGCAATATTTAAAGTATTAATGGAGCACAAAAATAGTAATAAAGTGAAAATTAAACACAAGAAAGATTCAAAATACAATTTAGAAATAAATAGGGTACATTTTAATACATTGAATGATACCAAAGTGACAGAAATCCAATTACTAGAACAGGAGTTAATAATTTCTAGAAATTTGGTGACTCAATGTCCAAGCCTACTTGAGGAGCCTCAACTAGAACTTTGCATTGGCGGGAGCCACAAGGAGGTCATTGTCAGTGTGAGGAGCAGTCATCCCTCTAGCTTCGCGTTGGCGGCAGACACAGGTGGACTCTATTTGTCATGAAGAGCAGGTCACCAGCAAATTTCATGTTGGCAGGAGATGCAGTTGCTGTTGCTGATGAGAGGAGCCCTAAACTTTCAGATTTTGTAGATTTGTAACAGAAATAATATATACACTCTGATGCCAGTCAAGAGTCCACGACCTGGGGCACCTCCTAGGGTTCAGGCCTTACTCCAGTAGAAGATAGCAGCAGGGCTAAGGCAGGTCCAGGTGGTGCTGGTCAGCTGGCCAAGTGCATGGAGGCATCTGGAAGCATGTTGTTGTGTTCCTGTAGCACAAAAAGGTCAGCCAGCAATCTGACCCTTGGAGTGAATCCTGGAGATCCTTTCTTCTTCAAAGTAGAGTGGTGTGGCTCACTGGTTAGAGGCGGCAGACCCGGAAGTAGAGGACGGCCCGGGACCAGGGTTCAATTCCCGACGCGGCAGGGTCGTGAACCAGGGTCAGCGGACTCGATAATTCTCGCCTCAGTGCCTACTCTAACCAGGGATCACACTCGGCAAATCTGGGCATTAGCTTGCCTCATCTCCACAACGGCCCCCCACAAACGCCGGGGATGCCTGGTTTCACCTTGGAGATACCCAGGAGGCAACATCTCACAGGGAAAGCCAGGACGGGTTCCCCAGCGGTCTATAGTGCCAGGACACCTCCGGGTAGCAGTGCGCTTTACGAGACACACACATTTACATTTACATTTAGATTCAGACAGCAGGGCAGTCCTTCTTCTAAATCTCCCACAGCTCTAGTAGTGTTCTGATTAATTCTGAATGTGCCACGCTCATATCTAGCACCAGCTTTTTTGTATGTGGGCGGAATCCCTGGCCTACCCCAAACTGGTCCTGCTCAGTTCATCTCCAAACTCCTGAGTTTGGCACTAAACTGTCTAGGGTGACAAAGGCAAGGGCAGACCTGCTGTCAGGCTCCTTTGTGTGTGTTGCAGGCAGGATCCTTTAAAGTGTAATGAGGGCAGGGCACAATTCCACTCAAACTCCTCCCTAGCCATCCTGGCAGGAAGACCCACTCACTCTACACCCAGGCCCCTTATACGCTCATGTTTGGAAGGAATACGCAACTCAGCACATGAGAGCCATTCACAGTCATGTGAGGCTGAAAGAAAAGCACATTTGGTTTAGGCCGGAAAATGTCAACTTTCTAAAAGTGGGATTTTCAGAGTAGTACCTTCAAATCTGATTTTACCATTAAAGAGGATTTTAAATTACAACAAAGATGACTGGAAGAAGTATTTCTCTATCAGTTCTCAAATTGAAGTAATCACTTATTAAGCGTGATAAGGGAACCCAGTGTTTGCCTATGGGAGAGATAATCTTCCTACAGTGAAAAACATCTTTAAATGTTTTTCTATGTCAGGATATGTAAACCCTAAGCACACATATCCTGCTTTAGAAATAGTATGCTTCCTCCCCTATGATCCTTTAAGGCTTACCTTGGGAATGATATATAAGTATTATAAATGAAGGTTTAGGCCTGGCAAAATGTTTGTTTTGCCAAGTCGAAATGACGGTTTAAAAATGTATTACAGGTGACATCAGACATGTATTACAGCGCTTCTTCAGTGAGAGGCACCATGAGCAGCCCGCTTGTAGTATTTACTTTACAGGCCCTGGACACATGTAGTACCACTCGCTGGAGACTTATAGAGAAATTAAATGGATCAATCAGATGTAGGCCAATTTTCCCATGTTTAGGAAGGAGCACAAGCACTTTACCACAAATTACCAGTAGTAATGTGGCCAGATTCCTAACAGCCAACAAAGACGAGTCCAGCAAAGGAAAGCAACATTCTGGAGTGACCCTGCAGAAAGGGCCTGGTCCAACAATAACGCTAATACATACATGATTTAATTAGACATTCAACCTTCATTGAACATACATGACACCGCGCATGGAGGGTAAGAGAGTCAACATGCATCCATCTGATAAAACATTAAGAGGCCTACCAGCACCCAAGCCTGGCAGGCTATGTGATCATGAAGGCAGTGTGTCAACATGCCCCTCCCATAAAACACTTTGGAATCTATTCTGAGTTAATTTACATATAATTTAGTTTTCTGGGAGCAATCGATATTATTTGATGATGAGGCAAGCATTCCATATATCTCTATATAAAATGTCATATGTAATGGGCCGGTGCTGTGCTGTTCCACATGTGGATGGTCTATAAAAAGTTAGCCAAGCGATTATCCCCCATGGACCTCTTCAATCTGTCAACAGTTATGACCCCAAACTGAGGAAAGGAAAATTCCATAATTATGTTTTTTTTGTAACTTTTGGCATGGACCTTTCAATACTATGCACGGGAGCGGTATATCAGAGACGCGTATGTGTCGTGAATTATTCAATGACTCATTAGAATATTAATCAAGTCCTGGTGCCTACCTCCTGATGAGGACAATGAATTAATGAAATAGCTGAAATGCGTCAACAATGCAAACACAAGAATATTTTAATAAGGCCTGAGAGAATGCACTCAGTAGTGTGAAAGAGGAGAGAAATAAGTCACATATGTACATAACTGAGGGACCTCATTTCGCAATGAAGGACCCTGTAACAACATTGCTACGAGATAAAACAAAACAAGGACTTTTTTCAATATGTAAAAATCTATTCAATGTTTCCAATGTACAAAAATCCTTAGTTTTTTAACTTCTATGTATTATGTTTGTCTCAGCTGTAGGTGAACAAATATAAAAACAATTTTGCAATTATTTCATATTGATCGATGGGTGATATCTTTTTTCCAGAAGTAAAGCAACAAATTGATTTAGAGTGAAGTGAAAATTACTCAAAAGTGACCTAAGTGATCAAGGCAACTACATTGAATGGTACTTTATCATTAAGCAATATAGGTTTATCCTGAATAAATCGAGTATATGTAACATTTATTTAGGCCCGTGCTAATTTGTGGATCTGGGGCAATACCCTGTTTGTGAAAGATCTATTCTGAGTCAGCCGGTAATATCATGTAGACATTGTGGGGTAGGGTACACAGGTTCTGGTTGGTATTGGTGCTCCTATGATCAGCTAATGCCTATGGCTAATGTTAAAAAGTATCAGCAACAAAAGCCTAGACAGACAGCCCTAGCTCTGTGCTGCATACATGCTCATGTATGTTATGTCGTGTTACGTGTATTTGTAATCACGCTCTCACACGGGTGGATATCCTGGTGCTGACGGTAGGAGCAGTCTGGCCTGGCCGAGGGCTAGGCATTCAGACCTATAGGGAGAGCCATGTCTTCAGCTTCCTGCATAATCCTGGAATTGAGGAGGCGGCTCTGATGGGCAACAGCAGGCCGATCCAGGCTTTGGCAGCGATCAAGGTACGGCATTAAAATGATCGCTGCTTTATCGGCAGGAAAATGCTGCGAAAGCGGCGATAATGGGCTTGATAATATGCCGTAGAGTATTCCAATAGTAGCCCATGGTAACACCAGAACTTGGGCTTTTATTGGAATTCTCAAGGGCATATTATCAAGCCCATTATCGCCGCTTTCGCTGCAGTTTCCTGCCGCTAAAGCAGCGATAATTTTAATGCCGTTCCTTGATAATATGCCCCCAAGTTTTTAACTTGTTGTCAACACTGAGAAGAGATGACCGTCCGCTCTAGACCATAATCTAGGAAGAGCTCAACATCGAAACAGCAATACCCTAGCAACACAACATTAATACAATAGTACATCGCAACAACACAACAGCACCATGCAAGACACAAACTACCCCAGTACAACACAATAAACATCTCAACGGCAGCAGAAATAACAGATCAACACAATTACATAACACAAAACAGCCCAACACAACATTCCAGACAAAATAATGCACCAGCACAGCACAACAATAATGCTTCAACATAGTCCAAGAGTGCAATTGCGCTATGTCTTTTTGTGTTTTTTGAGTTTTTGTTGAAATATAGTTTCCTTGATGTCTTGTGTTTTTATTCTTAATATTGTGTTACACCATGGTTGCATATATGTTGTGTTGCGCTGTTTTGAAGTTGTGTTTTCATGGTATGTTGTTTTATTGTGGTGATGTGTTGCTATGTGATGTGGTGCATTGGTGTGTTGTACTGCTGTGTCGTTCATGTAGCGTCTGCATGTGTTTCATTGTGTTTGTGTACTTGTTTGTGTTGTGCTGTGTTCTGTTGTGGTTTTGTTGTATTGTCTTGCTCTGTTATGATGTATTTTACTCTACTTTTGCATTGTGCGTACGGGTTTGACTTTGCGGAATTCTGCAGAATTACAATAAAATTCCACAAGAACCCGTGGAATTCCACAACGGGGTGGAGTGGGTATTTGGTGCTATTTTCATTGCACAAAATGCACCCTCACATCCAAAAATGGATGCGAGGATAAATTTAGTGCTAAGAAAATAACTAAGCCAAATTCCACTCTGCGTCCTGCACACTCTGCAGTGATTAAAACTTTTAATCGATGGAGAGGGTGGGTGTTGTATGGTACGCAGTTGTTTCTAAACTTTAGAAATCACTGCATAATTTTCAAATCCACCAGCGGAATGGCGGATTTTTAATCTACCAGTATACCTGAGTAGTGCGGAATTGGCAAAATTCCCCCAGTTCCTCTGGCTGAAATGAAATTTCCACCCAGGCCTAATTGTGTTGTGCATTGTGGTGCCTGTTTGTCACATTGCTCTCTTGTGTGTTTATTTTGTGTTGTTGTAGTCTGTTACTTTGTGCAGTTATTATGGTGTGTAGCATTTCATTTTGTTGTCTTCTCTTTGTGTTGTGTTGGTTTTTCTTTTTGTTTTGTGGAGCATTGTTGCGTTGTGCAGTTGTAGTGTACTGTGGTTGGTTTGTCATTGCAGTTTTAGTTAGGTTTTGTGGAGTGCCTTGTTGAACTTGTTCTGTTGAGTTCCATTCTGTAGTTCCTTTTTTATTTGCAGTTGCACAATGGTGTGTTGTGGTTTTGATGGCTTTCCAGATTTTAACAAATGCTGTTATGTTTCTATCTAAAAGTAACACATTCCAGCACAGTTAAAATGAAAAGCAGCTTTATTTCAACTTCAAAGGGGGTAGCATCCCAGGTCTATAACTCTATCTTCTTATATGTTTTCAATCAGTTTAAAACAGTGTTACGTACAATGTGTTAAAACAACACACTCCAGCAGAAATATGCCCCCTTATTTGCAGTTCTGAAAGATATCAAGTGTCTGAATACTCCTCTATGACGTCCAGAGGACTATATGGACCATATCACAGAACATTTACACTAGTGCCAGAAACACAGGGCAAACCCATCTGCACGGTTTTGATGCAGGTGGAATATTAATTGAGCAAACAGACCTGGGGCGAGCCTATATCACAGAAAGACTTTTGTACCAGTGCCAAAAAGTAAGAAACTGGTTTCCAGAACATATGCAATACATACAATGGTTATAATTAATTTAGGTTTAGAAAGAAATGCTTTAAAACGAACTGATTTTGCACCATCTGCTCCTGTGGCCTCAAACATAGACGAATATTTCTCAATTGAAAAGTGTATAATTGTATTGTATCGACTTCATGCAATGTTTAACAGCAAAAATAGAAAGACTATCAATGTTATGCCCTTTACAAAGGCCATTTTCTGCAGTAGGCATCATATAAAAATCAATGTTTATATAAGCAGGTGGCCAAAGTTTACATCAGTTTGAAAACTTCAGGTGTATGGTGAAAGTCTCTGAGTCCAAACTGTTATATTTCATATTGGTACCCTGATCCAGGGAACATCGCACACGTTCCCTACATCAGCTCCACGTCATTTCATATGAAAGAGCCTTATAAGGACAACTCCAAATAAGGACAGAATGCCTTGTATGGACATAACGCCTTTTAGTTCAGTTCAGTTCACAAACTTTATTCGTATAGACAATGTATCCATAAAAGTGCAACAATAATTTAAAAGAGAACATTTAGCAATAAATAATAGCAAGAATTACAGTTGTATAAACATAATACCATGAGATTCTTAGATGATAATTTAAAACAAAGATTCATCATAAATAGATCACTAGTGTATAAACCAATCCATTAGTTAATTAGGACATGTCCGTACATTGTTAAAACTCAATCCATAAACATTGACTTGCGTGCCCTGGTAGCAATCCTCAAGAATGTGCTTAAACGAAAGACCAATTCTTCATTTTCTAAGGCAAGGATATGTGAATAGGCAGAGGCCAGGCTGATAGGCTACCCTTAGTGAAAATGGGAGAAGAAGCCACTTAATATATTTCATGTAAAATTTGCAGAAAAACAAAAAATGCTGGGTTGATTGACACCTCAACTCCTCACATGGGCAGGGTAGTGAATCAAGCTCCGAGTGGTAACCCATGGGAAAACACAATGCAAATTTCACTGTCCCAGCCTTCAAGCAGAATAAGAGGCTCCATTCCTTTTCCAACGACTCATGCGTAGGGTGAGATAGCTCGATAAAGGGTAGTAGTGCCGTTCATTAGCCATATAAGGACTGCTGTCTTTTATGGACTAAACCTTCACCTAGTTCCATGCAGAGGGTGGGTTTTTCCCAATGAATACTGCTAAGAAGCCATCTTTAACATATATGAATAATTTATGAGTACACTCTACAGAAGGTCCACTCACCTCTCCCATCGACGCACAAGGTTTAATCCCCAAAATTATCCTCATACTGAACAATGGGGAACACACGCACATAGACTCTTGCTAAAAGTAGACAGGAGGGAACCGAGACTTCAAGGCCGACACACTGACCAGAGACGCTGCAGCTCCGGCATGCCATCGCTCCAGCTGACAGTGGTCTGACATTCCCTTGCGGGGTGACCAGCTCAAGTCCAGGATGAAGTCCCACACTCTCACTATTCAGGTATGGGGGTTCGACTAAATCCTAGTGGGATCTTTGGCTCTTAGACGTAGGCTCTTAGACTTAGGTTCTTAGGCTTAGGCACTTTTGCACCTACTCACATGCTAGGTACATTTAGGTACATATAGACAGGCATCTTAGGAGTACGCACTATATTTTATAAATGCATTTCATATTCATGTATGTGTTCATGACTATTGTAAAATGGTAGAAACAAGACTCTTTTTGTCCAATCTATTGTTTAATAGGGTCATTATGATTTTTGGGAAATAGAGTGTATTCATTTGGTACAGCAGTTGTCCGGGACTGTGCTCCAAGGAATGAAGCATCCACTTTATAAGAGAGAGGTGCAAGGTGTCCTATAGACAAGGTAATCACTCACAGCTGCTTGCGCATTACTTTCCAGACTGAGTGCAACTGAATGATTCATGCCAACCATATTGAGGCAACATTTGTCCTGTGCAATTCCATCACCACTCCTGCTAGAGGGATCACTGACACAAGATCGACAGTCAAAATATCGAGAGGACAAAATATCGAAGCAAAAATATCGACTGCAAGAATATCGACTTCCTATCTTCAAACAGGTAAGTACAAAAATATTGACTCCAAAATATCGAGTGTAAAAAATATAGATTGTCAAAATATCGATTTTTTTAAATGTCTTAAAAGTAATTTAAAAGTAATATAATATTAAATTAAATTAATTTAAACATATTTAAAATACTTAAATAAACGTAAAATTGAGAAATAATTAATGTAACTAAAAAATATATATATATTTTAAATACATATAAATATATATATACATATTATTTACAAAACATATACAATATTTTTACCGTAGGATAGCAAAAGGATTACATTTACTGTAACGACTCCAGTGAGTGCAACAGTAGAGAAAGCATTGGATAGCGTAGGGGTAAAAATGTACTATTCCCACTCCAGCGAGTGCAACAGTAGGGAAAGCGATGGATAGCGTAGGGGTAAAAATTACTATTACCACTCCAGAGACTGCAACTGTAGGGAAAGCGTTGGATAGCGTAGGGGTAAAAATTACTATTCACACTCCAGAGGGTGCAACAGTAGGGAAAGCGTTGGATAGCGTAGGGGTAAAAATTACTATTACCACTCCAGAGAGTGCAACAGTAGGGAAAACATTGGATAGCGTAGGGGTGAAAATTACTATTACTACTCCAGAGAGTGCAACAGTAGGGAAAGCGTTGGATAGCGTAGGGGTAAAAAGTACTATTCCCACTCCAGCGAGTGCAACAGTAGGGAAAACATTGGATAGCGTAGGGGTAAAAATTACTATTACCACTCCAGAGAGTGCAACTGTAGGGAAAGCGTTGGATAGCATAGGGGTAAGAATTACTATTCCCACTCCAGTGAGTGCAACAGTAGGGAAAGCGTTGGATAGCGTAGGGGTACAAATTACTGTTACCACTCCAAAGAGTGCAACAGTAGGGAAAGCGTTGGATAGCGTAGGGGTAAAAATTACTATTACCACTCCAGCGAGTACAACAGTAGGGAAAGCGTTGGATAGCGTAGGGGTAAAAATTACTATTCCAACTCCAGTGAGTGCAACAGTAGGGAAAGCGTTGGATAGCGTAGGGGTAAAAAGTACTATTCCCACTCCAGCGAGTGCAACAGTAGGGAAAACATTGGATAGCGTAGGGGTAAAAATTACTATTACCACTCCAGAGAGTGCAACAGTAGGGAAAGCGTTGGATAGCATAGGGGTAAGAATTACTATTCCCACTCCAGTGAGTGCAACAGTAGGGAAAGCGTTGGATAGCGTAGGGGTACAAATTACTGTTACCACTCCAAAGAGTGCAACAGTAGGGAAAGCGTTGGATAGCGTAGGGGTAAAAATTACTATTACCACTCCAGCGAGTACAACAGTAGGGAAAGCGTTGGATAGCGTAGGGGTAAAAATTACTATTCCAACTCCAGTGAGTGCAACAGTAGGGAAAGCGTTGGATAGTGTAGGGGTAAAAATTACTATTTCCACTCCAGTGAGTGCAACAGTAGGGAAAGCGTTGGATAGTGAAGGGGTTTAAATTACTATTCCCACTCCAGTGAGTGCAACAGTAAGGAAAGCATTGGATAGCTTAGGGGTAAAAATTACTATTACCACTCCAGAGAGTGCAACAGTAGGGAAAGAGTTGGATAGCGTAGGGGTAAAAATTACTATTCCCACTCCAGTGAGTGCAACAGTAGGGAAAGCGTTGGATAGCATAGGGGTAAAAATTACTATTCACACTCCAGAGAGTGTACCAGTAGGGTAAGCGTTGGCTAGCGTAGGGATAAAAATTACTATTCCAACTCCAGAGAGTGCAACAGTAGGGAAAACATTGGATAGCGTAGGGTGAAAATTACTATTACCACTCCAGAGAGTGCAACAGTAGGGAAAGCGTTGGATAGCGTAGGGGTAAAAAGTACTATTCCCACTCCAGCGAGTGCAACAGTAGGGAAAACATTGGATAGCGTAGGGGTAAAAATTACTATTACCACTCCAGAGAGTGCAACAGTAGGGAAAGCGTTGGATAGCGTAGGGGTAAGAATTACTTTTCCCACTCCAGTGAGTGCAACAGTAGGGAAAGCGTTGGATAGCGTAGGGGTACAAATTACTGTTACCACTCTAAAGAGTGCAACAGTAGGGAAAGCGTTGGATAGCGTAGGGGTAAAAATTACTATTACCACTCCAGCGAGTACAACAGTAGAGAAAGCGTTGGATAGCGTAGGGGTAAAAATTACTATTCCAACTCCAGTGAGTGCAACAGTATGGAAAGCTATGGATAGTGTAGGGGTAAAAATTACTATTCCCACTCCAGTGAGTGCAACAGTAGGGAAAGCGTTGGATAGTGAAGGGGTTTAAATTACTTTTCCCACTCCAGTGAGTGCAACAGTAAGGAAAGCATTGGATAGCGTAGGGGTAAAAATTACTATTACCACTCCAGAGAGTGCAACAGTAGGGAAAGAGTTGGATAGCGTAGGGGTAAAAATTACTATTCCCACTCCAGTGAGTGCAACAGTAGGGAAAGCCTTGGATAGTGTAAGGGTAAAAATTACTATTCCAACTCCAGTGAGTGCAACAGTAGGGAACGCGTTGGATAGCGTAGGGGTAAAATTACTATTCCAACTACAGTGAGTGCAATAGTAGTGCAAGTAAATACTTCTTATTCAAATATAAATAATATTAATAGTAACACCAATTACAAATTAATTAAAATATTTTACCATTATGTTAAATATATTAAATAATCAATTTAAAATACAAATAACAATTATTTAATAATAAAAATTACCTACTAATACTAATTATTTACCTATTAATAATAAAATAAGTATTTTGAAAAATTAACTCAATACATTTTTTATTAAAAAATGTAATTACTTACAATTAAATTACTTCACAAGCTATTCCCCTAAAAACACACAACCTACTACAGAAATTAATTTAATAAAAGTAACATAATTATCAATAAATCAATTACAATAAAGTACAAAATATATTTTAATTAATTACAAAATAATAATTAATTTACAAATAATTCTAAATAAATACAAATAATTAAAATAACATATTTAATTAATTATAATGAAATTACTTCCCACCCTATTCCCCTATATACCCACAACCAGCAGCAGAAAAGAAATTACTAAAATTAACATATTTATCAAATATTCAATTAAATTTAATTACCAATTATTTTTTTAATTAATTTCCATTCAATTATTAATGATCAATTACGTCTAAATAAAAACCCACAAATTAAATTACATATTTAATTAATTATAATAAAATTACTTCCCACCCGATTCCCCTATAAACCACCAACCCACTACAGAAAAAAAAATTACATTAAAATATTTATCAAGTAAACAATTAAAATTAATTACCAATTATATTTTAATTAATTGGAAATTTTTAATTAATAAGTATATAATTCTAAATAAATACCAATAAATAAAATAACATATTTAAATAATTATAATGAAATTACTTCCCACCCTATTCCCCTATAAACCCAAAACCCACTACAAAAAAAAAAATACTAAAAATAACTTATTTATCAATTAATCAATTAGAATTAATTAGCAATTATATTTTAATTAATTACTAATTAATAATAATGTAACAATTAATTCTAAATAAATACCAATAAATAGAATAACATATTTAATTAATTATAATGAAATTACTTCCCACCCTATTCCCCTATAAACCCACAACCCGCTACAGAATTATATTACACAAAAATTAAATATTATTATTTACTTACCTTAAATTCGATATTTTTGTTGTCTATATTATGTCTAGTCGATATTATGTCTATTCTATTTTTTTGACTCGATATTATGTCTAGTCGAAATTAAAAACTCGATATTTTGACTAGTTACCCTGCCAGAGATGCTTTCCTGTAACTCCTTTAACAAGTTCTAAATATGTCTGGGCATTTTGTGTTCGCAATAAGCGATTGCAAATCACAATGGAAGTCTAACAATTGTGTCCTAATCACATATGCCTATAAAAGGCAAAAACATAACATAGCAAAACACATTGCATTTGTAAAGCTTACCGCATTCACCCATTGTGGTATTGTGGCGCTGGACAGCAGATGTTTATTGTTATCTAACTGAATGGTAGTCATTAGAGCAACCTAACATTGCTGTAAGGCTGAGTGGAAGAGTTTTGATTTAAACCTGTGGTCTTGAGGTGAAACACAGATCCCGGTAGATGATGCATTGGTCCACTGAGCCACCAGACCCAGAGTAATCATGAAATGTGAGTGGTAACTGCACAGGTTTCCATGTTACCAGTGCACAGTAGTTCAGTCAGTTTGGATCTCTGCTAGTTTGCAAAATGAAGGCACTTTGGGGCACATTAGGATGGCGGGTGGGCTTTGCCCGCCCGCCACCCTAGTGGTAAACGGGACCGCCCGCCTAAAGGGCGGGGGTCCCGAATTGAGGATTAGGATGCGCCCGCCACACAGGCAGGCGCATTCTGTATATTTACCATTGCGGCGGGCGGAGCTGAAATCTCCGCCCGCCACAATGGTAAAAATGCACCTTTTACATTTCAAAGCGCAACATGACAGGCACCGTGCGGTCCCTGCCATTTTGCACCTTGAAATGCGGGGGGTACCATAGGTACCCCCCATGTGCACCCCCCCAAGCCACGGACTCCCAGGGGGCCCGCAACGGGCCCCCACAGGGAGTCTCCGCATGTGCTTCCATGGCGGTATTGCCGCCACAGAAATGCATTGTGCAAAGCCCATTGTAATATGGCGGGCGGTGTCTAAAAGACACCGCCACCATGTTACACGTTTTCCGCCCGGCCGCTAGGCGACCGGGGCGGAAAACAGGCGGGCGGTGTTTCACACCGCCGCGGTCCCTCCCGCCATCCAAATCTGGCAGGAGGAATTGGGCTGATGATGTCGGGCGGACTTCATTCGCCAGGCTGGCGGTGGCTACCGCCAGCCTGGTGGAGGAAATCCGCCCGACATCATAATGACCCCCTATGTGTTGGAAATTCACATGTTTGTGTGGTTCACAGGCACAGTGCATTTGGGTGGGATTTTAGTTCTATTTCAACCCACATGTGAACCAAAAAAGGGTGGATTTAACCTGAGCAGCGTTTATGTGAATCTTGTTCACCACAAGCCAGGTCAGAATTCATGCTGCATTTCTTATTTTGGGGCTAGAACTCCCCTAAAGTGGCCAACACAAAAGATTAATGCAGTAGCATTTTCCATTCAAAGGAGATCAGGTTCTCTTTTCCACACTCCAGGAGATGGAGTTTAATTATTTTGGCCAAACATTGTGCTAATGCTTTGGCAGACCGAGTGTCTGCGATCATAGTTTTCTCCTCAGTCACTGAATGAATCCCTAAGCTATTTAAAGACATCATCATGATTCTGCACTAACGCAACCATCAGTAGACCATTAATAGTATCTCAGTTCCACATTGTAACAGGTGTGTCTTCTTTACCATCCAGGACTGGTCCTCTCCTTCGCTTCCAAATGCTATTCCATATCAAGCGTGGTTAACTGAGAATAGAACTGGAGGAAGCAGATTGAAAAAATATCTTATGAAGCTGATCTTTTCATTGTAGCCACTTAAAAGTTAATTGGACCATTGAGAGTTTGGTAGATGCGGGTCATCTGCCTATTAGTCGTGAATGCCCTGTCCACTAAAATCAGGGTTCACCCACTCAATTTATAGTTGAAGGAACCACCCGGTTTGCTGAGGCACAGCCTCAGCGGGTTCAACCAGCAAATACCTTTGACTAACGTTCCGTCTAAATTGGGTCACTTGGTCAGGGTACATCAGAAGGTCTGCCCAACTTAGGGCGGTCATTCTGATGAAAAATGTTCCTGTTTGGGACTGCCAGGGAAAGCCTGGTGGTCCTGCACAGTATATCACAGCAATGACCCCCATACCCTGAGAGGAAACTCCCAGCATTCATGGCCATTGGTTTTATATTTGGGGCATTGTCACTGTATAACAAAACAAAATCAGCCTTTCTGCCATGAATGACATTTGACATGCATTTAGGTTTAGCAAAAAGGGTTTATGCCTCACTGGAGGAAGCACTTTCAACAAAGCGATTGCTGCTGTGTTGGCGGGGAGCTCTAAGTTTGGAAGGCAGTCTGCCACAAGACGCTTGAGGTGATGGCCTCAGCTGATCTGGTGGCCTGGTGGACTCTCTGCCCTATTCTAAATGACTACCCATGTCCAGAGCTGCAGAAACATATTTAATCACAGGACCTCACCAATAAAGCACCCACAGTGATAAAAAACTGCCAGTTGTTCGTATCAGATGTACTACTCTGAAGTGCTTATCATGACATTTTCGAGGTCGATGTGTCCTCTGTCCTATGACCATATCCATTGGTTGTAGGGCTTCCCAAGAAAGTCATAGATCTATGGCTTCAAAGTGTCCCCTGGCAAATGGCATTAAAGTGGGAAAGCCACCCAGGTCAAACTCCCTTCCTTAAAGGAGGCTACTAGCTGACAGTAGTAAACACCATAAATGTGGTGGTACTGTTGCATTCGCATTAATGTAAGAGTTTGTAGAGAACAAGAACAGCGCTTCATTTGGGACTGATGAACAATACTTTTTATTACTTTCCAGGGGATCGATCAATGTATTCCAACACAATATCAATGTGTGAAAAAACTCACAGTCCCAAAATATGAATATGATGATTTGGAATGATTTTATAACTGGATCGTATAAGTACTGAGTGTAAATGCGAAACAAGGTGCTCCAGAAAAAGTAGCAGTGCATGTGAGTTGTGTGAGAGGTATACTACTGATATAAAATGACAACTCAATCAAAAGTACATTACTGGCTGCATAAACATATGCTGGGAAGGCATGGTATTTCATGAATTCACAAATACCACACCACATAAAATACTTGGCTGGACAGTCAATGATCAAATAAATTAAAGTTGATGCTTCCACCCCTTTGAAGACTTGAGTTTTAACTGGGTCTTACTTAAGACCACAAAATTCAGACACCCTATTGGGAGGCACAGACGGTCAAATCACTAAATTGCAAAAACAAAAAACAAGGAATTGTATAAAAAACAAAAGGTCTTCTTACTTCTCGCTTAGTGGATTTTCATGTCTCCATGGCTATGAAAAACCAATGATAATACAGTTTTGTTCATTAGAAGGGACTTTGGTGTGTATGTGAATAAGAATTATACTCAGCCGTAGAGGAACCATATCACCGAAAATAACAAATATTTTAGGAAAACGTTTACTGATGGACTCACCAACTGCTTTTGGCAGCAAAGCGGGGTTAGGAACAAAAATGCCAATTTGGGCATTTTGAATGTATATGTGACTGCTACAAACTTCCTGTAAACAAATTGAATGTTTTGTACAGACAACTCATTGGTACAGCCATGAGCACCCGGTTCACCCCCAGTTATGTGACTTTATCCATTGGCTGGTGGAGAAGCAATAGTACAGGGTGATAACCTGTTAGAATACACTCAGCATGTGATATGCTGGTTAAGATTAATTAACAGGGGAATTACTAACCAGAGTGGTAGTAAACACTGTGCACTGTTCGCTGGATTACTAAAGAACCCCCAACAATGATTCAAACTTTCAAACAAACCATGAATCAGATAAAACTAATATTTCGAAACAGAAAAACTGTATAAATTGATATCTTCTTAAGCATAATTATACATAATAGTCATGGCAGAAAACACTATGGTAGTTTCACAATTGCACATTGCCGCACTTGAAAATCATAACATGTGGTCATTACGGGACTGGGGCGTCTCTTCGTCAGGGGCAACCTGTAAACAAGAACAACTATATTATAATACCAAATTAACTTACTGACTGAGTCATAAAGACAACACGTGAGTGCCATAACATAAATGCATAAAAGTGCACTAGTCCAAGGTGTTCATCAGGATAAAACTGTTGTTTGGTATGCTCAAACTTGTCCACCTGTGTGTGATTAGTAATATACAGAGTGATGTATCGCAAAGACAGTGAACGACATAAAAAACATGTGGTTAGAAAAGTGAATGTTATCTCAACGCCACTTGTGATGTGCAGCAGAACAAACAAGGTCTCAAGACGCCAGTGAAGGTGGAAAACAGATATGTAAAGACATACCTGGCTGAACACACAATATACGAGTTAAAAGATACCCAACTGGATTGCTGCAAAAATAAATAAATGACCGGTGAAATAAGAAGAAAGCCTGACATCGAAAACGGCGGAATTCGCATGCTAACAGTGATTACCTTGTGTATAGTATAAGGGTTGGTGCTGGCCTAAAACGAAGCGAAGGTACCTGTTGAGACAACGGAGGACTGGTAATAAATAGCTAGAACAGAACAAATGGAAAGCGGATGAGCCAAGGCACTAGAAGACCAATGGAAAGATGGTGAAAGTGAAATGTGGGAGCAAACACTCACCCAAATCTAAGTAGCCCAGATGCCCTATGCACAACGTCGGGAATGAATTGGGTAGTCAAATGGCGGTATCTGTAACACAGATAACCAAGATAAGAGGCGGGTGAAAGAAATGGCATAAAAACACGATGGAACTAGCTGAAGTAATGCTCACCTTAAGACTTAACAGTTGCTGCTGCTAGCTACGAGCTGGAACATACAGAGACCATCAAAGACTCCCTGAAAATACACGTAATGGAAAAAGAAAGAAGACTGGGTGGTGGAGACCTGTGGGGGCCATCTTTAAAGGGAGCAGAAGTGCTATCTTGGAAAGCAGCTCGAAACTTAAAACAGTTAATGGAACAGGGATATAATGTACAACTGAAGGAGTGCATGTGACCTGGAAAAACAGGACGTGGATGACACGCAAAATACTGTGAGAAAAAAAATCTATGAAAAAAATGCTCCATAAAGCCAGACTGGCGAAAAAGAATGCCTAATGTTAGTAAAAGCGAGAGGACTGAACAGTGCAGACCCGTAGGGGCCATCTAAGGGAAGCTCAAGGGCTGTCTGAAACAAGAGCTCAAAATATAAGTAAATCAGAAACAGGGATTTAGTATGTGAGAAGAAGAAGCGCTTGAAACCTGAAAAAATGTGACCGGGTGTGAGGCACACAAATGATTATATAGGAAGTTGCTAGGTAAAGACATAAGCGTGATATTGAAAGGTCAAAAAGGCAAAAAACCATGCCTTGAGTTAGTAATTTATCCAAGAGGGGAAAAGGACTTGGATATCAGGAAAAACCCAGATGATATAAAAACACTGAAGTGATACCAAAAAGATATTAATTAGTCAAAGGAAGAACTGAACGAATGACTTGAAAAATGTGGATAAAATGAAAGACCACTGTAATAACAAAACGAAACAGGTGGAACATCAGAAAAAAAATGGAGAACAGAAAAATAATGTAAGAGAGGTCAAGGTAATGTGTGAAGTGCAAACCCAGTAAATGACAGATTACCTCCATTACTAGTGTGCATCTTGGTGGACGACCAAATACAGTTTAACACAATGGAAATAAACAGACTACCATAATCGGTCATTAAGACCAGGGGGAAACATTGTCTCTAATGTTTTGATCCAAATGATTTCTCTTTGGAGCAAAATGTTTGTGATGTCCATGCCTAGTCTGCTGTTCACTTGCTCAATGATTTGGAATCTTAATTGAGGTATGGTGTGTTTGGCTTCATTCCAATGAGTGGCTATACTATACTGGATATAGTGCTTTTTGTTCTAATTTTGCTTTTATGTTGCGTGGTGCGGACTTTGAGTTTGCACTCTGTTTTGCCCACGTAGGCTTTCCCACAGGGGCATTTTATGCAGTAGAGTACATTGGAGGTATTACAGTCACTCGTGTGTTAGAGTCTAATTTTTTTGCCAGACAGGAGATGAGTTAGTGTATTGCCAACTATAACATTGTTGCAATGAACACAACTGTTAAATTTTTAAGTGCCATGTACTTCATCAAGGTTCGGAGTTATTTGTGGAGAAGCCAACATGGTGCGTACATTCTTCCCTTTGGTATGCGCAAAAAGTGGTTTCGCTTGAAATAAGTCATCAAATTCATCTTCGCTCTGCAGTAATTCCCACCGATTAGTGATAATCTTCTTCACTGTTTGTGACACAGTGGAATATTTAGACACGTAAACCATTCTTTTTTCACCTTGTGGGTGTTGTTTTTGTAGTAGTTCAATGCATAGTTTGGTGAGTGCCTTATTCATACAATCCTGTAGAATAGCATCCGGATACCCACGAGCTTGAAAACGTTGTTTGTATAATTCCAGTTTGTTAGCGCTCACGTCAGGGTCTGAGCAAATTCTCTGTATCCTTATGAACTGAGAATAGGGCACATTTTTTATCAGGCTCTTAGGATGGAAACTGGAGTAAGGCTAAGTGGCTATCCGTTCTGTCGGTTTGCTGTTGACTGCTGTATCGAACTGTTTAGTTGGTGATTTGCAAATCTGCACATCCAAAAAGTGAATTGGGCTCATCCCCAGTTATGTGACTTTATACATTGGCTGGTGGAGAAGCTATAGAACAGGGTGATAACCTGTTAGAATACACTCAGCATGTGATATGCTGGTTAAGATTAATTGACAACATTGTTGTTGCATGGAGAGGAAATGAAAACGATGCAAATCATATTATCAGCCCAATCATTGCTTACAGTTTAAATTTCGAATTTTCACCGAACATAAGCAAAAACAGTATGCAATTTCTTGATGTTTGCATTGACGTGGTTGATGAAAACTTGAAGACCAAGTCATATAGCAAACCCACTGCTCAGCATCTTACATGGCACTAGCCACCAACCCCAAAAACCTTCTTAAACAGTATTCCGTATGGTGAACTGTGATGCGTCAAATGGAATTGCATAAAACCAGCAAATTATAAATCTGAGTAACATAACATAATATCTAGATTCAGTCGCAAGGGTTTTCCCATACGTATATTGAAAACTGCTAAAATAAGCTAGGCTCTTATAGATGGGATTAGTTAATCACTGGAAACATACCTGAACCAAGGACACCAATGATACTATTAGACTGATTATACCACTTATAATTCTTAGACACACAAGGTAAAGAATATACTACAAAAATAGGCAGGCTTTAACATTAGATGGATAACACTTGGCTGCACAAGAAATCAGAGTTTTGGAAATATGGCACGTACACACGTACAAAGAATGCCAATACAGACATAATGTGAGTGAATAATACACAGTACCATTTAATAGGACACAAAAAGATAAAAAAAAAATGGAACATTCTCTCCTGAGTATACAGTCTACATAATAGACTGCCCTTGTGCAAAAAAGATACCCAAGGGTCAACCATTTTTCCAGTACAAATGCATATCTTAGGACATCTAAGAACCATTGGAAACAATAACAAGACAGACACTGTGGCACATCATTTTGAAAAAATACGCCACTGTAATGAAGACCATTCATCTTTTTTAGCGTAGAACAGATGTTAAAAGACATACAGAGGATGATCATGAAAAAACATGAGAATTAGAGAATCGGAGTATATAATCGATTTGGACACTTGTGAACCAGAATTAGCGGTCTAATTGCAACAGCGCTTGAGATTGATTTTTATGTGATAATAGTTCTTTTATTTCAAATTGCTGCTATTGTTGTAAGTATATTGGACTTGTTTATTAATTATTTCTCTACATATAAATTATTAGCGTCTATTCACAGATCAAGTGGGTGAAGCAAATTTAGGACTTTCAAACATTGGCATTATCAATGAGCCCACTGCTGCATGATTTCATTTACTTTTTCGCGATCACTGTCAGAATTAAATATCCTTCCACATAACAACCATTTAAATATTTTGTTAAATAAAATATGAATTGATTGGAACATACTTTGGTTACATAATATTTTTCAAGTTGGAAGTTGTTATTTTCCATTTAAACATCTTAATTTTAATTTTGATTTCTGATTTGATAGAATTCATGTACCACAGAAAAGTCTTTTTTCACTTTTTATACATTTTGTGGCCGATTCCGATCCAGTAAAAAGCGCTCCGCATAGCCGTTCGGAGCGTTTTCCCATACGAATCGAACCCTGCATCGTCCCCCGTACGTACGACGAAGTACGATTCGTACCAGGAGCTGGACTCCGTACGAATCGTACAGAGACCGTACAAATCAAGTCTCACTCGGAACACGCTGTACGCGACATCTGTATGGTTCGCAGCGGGTTTATACGACCCAGCAAGTACGATACGTGTCGGGTACGCACCGTACGACCCTTTTTCTGCGGGAGCTGAAAACAGTGATAAAAGCAGAGTTCGCCCCGAAACAGGCACAGTACGGCCCCCGTGTACAGCGCGTACCCCCCATGATCGCAGGGGTACGGCGTGTACCCCTGAGATCATGGGAGGTATGCGCCGTATACCCAGCGTACATGGGGTACGCGCTGTACGGTGT
The DNA here is from genome assembly GCF_964263255.1 of Lissotriton vulgaris. NCBI lineage: Eukaryota > Metazoa > Chordata > Amphibia > Caudata > Salamandridae > Lissotriton > Lissotriton vulgaris. The sequence goes on along the minus strand of NC_141698.1, from coordinate 1,059,905,391 downwards.
GTATGTGATTGTGCGCTTTTCCGTACGAATCGCCCTTACCTGACGTGGACCGTACGACTCGCGTCCTGATACCCTGGTCTGGATCGTTCTCGTCGGGTCGTACGGCGTGTGTACGAGTCGTACGGAGACGGCTCCAGATGCGATTCGTAGTGACGGTAATTTTACCGGATCGGAATCGGGCCCTTTGTGTGCACAAAGTTTGTGGTGGTAACATGAGCATAATGTGCTCAAGACTAACGGTGGGTAGGCAACTCCGCTCCGCCAGCGGAGTTTGCAGAGTTTTGCCAACTCCTCGCTCCACTGGGAATGCAGAGTTTGGGCAAAAACTCGTACTCCGCAGCGTAGCGGAGTTTGCCCCTGCGGCGCCCAAACAAGGAGTGAGGAGTAAGGGACCAGCACTTACCTGATCTGGAGTTCTCCGCCATGCCCTGGCTGCCCTCCTCCTCACCGTGGCCTCCTCGCCATCCTCGCCAGTGGTAATTTAGTAAACCCCTATGTTGGATGTCTCGGTATCAATATATTAATTAAAATTAACTCTATTTTTCTAAATTGGTTTGGGATTTTTCTCTTGTTGTGTTTTAACTTCATTACTCATGCCCAAACTTTTTTAAAATTTTGGCCTGAGGGGTGGTCCCTCTGAGTCCCTCCCAACAGGGTCAGGGAGGTCAGAGTACTCCTATCCATACATCTACTATGTATTTTACATGGTCAGCATACGGGCACCGAGTCCCTGTGTCCTGTAATGCCAGTCAGAACATTTTCTTTTGTGTTGTGGCCAGCCAATCAGATTGCAGTGAGCTGATAAGGCAAATGCACATGCAAGAAATCAGATTGCTCTATTTTGTATGTACTTTTAAATTCATCAGTTGTAGTTAAATGAAGTAACTATAGCTTGGGTCCTCGCCATGCACTGCTTAAGACCGCACCTGATACATCACTCATGTCATCTTGTCCGGCCCCATATCGTTTGGCCTGGCAGAGGACGGCACCCTGCTTGACTTTGTTTAGTAACCCCCTGATGTTCCATGTCACCACCGTAAGGTCCCCGAGTGGGGGAACGCTAGCCTGTGCAGCCATCCGGTAGTATGTACACCTGCGGAGTACCTAGTGTAGCAGGATTTGGTTTACATGTCTGCGCTTGTGTGGGAACTCAAACAAACGTACCCTAGAACCCCATGAGCCCCCTCCCCCTCCTACTCTCGATGCTGCCATGAACAAGAAGCATCTGTCCCTGTGAAGGACCCCCACAAACCCCCAACGGGAGAGCCCAGAGCCCCTTCCCAATGGCTCCCAACTTTCCCAAAAAACATCAACATGGGGATTGAATGTCCGTACTGGACAGCTACAGTACATTTTGCCCACGCCAACTCAGTGTATGATGTGGATGAAGTATTCCAGATGTTGGGCTACCAGTAGAAACTCAAGTCAAGGAACCATAGCTGTTGGCTGCGTTCAGGATGTTCACTCAGGACTGGAGGAACGGCGGTCAGAACCAGATCTGTGTCCTTCTGGATCGATTTTGCTGTGAGCTGCGGGAGGGATACTTGTATTTTTTAATGGTAGATGTGTTAGTATTACAACCGTAGGTTGTGTATGTGAACTATATGGGTACCGCAATAGTACTGAGATACAACTGTGGTAGGTATGCTTTTGTAAAACAGCATTTCATCAGTTTAGAAATCTGTCAATTCTGAGAAACAGTTGAAGAACCGGGTTTTAAAACCCGGCGGCGCCAGGGGAAAGGCCCGATGTCTTCGGGTTCACCTGTCTTAGAATACAGAGACAGGGATACTTCTCTGTGACGTCAAAGACCAAGTTTATTGGCTGCAACCAGGAACAGAGGTCTACGAAGCACAACACGGGTGGTTCGCTAGAGACTGCACAAATTCATAGAGCAAAGCATCGTCTTTTATGCTAAAAATCACTTTCCTGGCTAGCATCAGTTCCATACAAACTGACCAATCAGATGATGACAAAACATATCGCATGACGACAAACTCACTTTCCGTTGTCCAGCCCACCAGAAATGACAAGGCAAATCCAACATTACTGCTCGGACAGGCCGGACGAACACATAATAAGAGGACCACAACCCATATCAGAAATTAAGCCATAAAGGAAGGAACAGAAACAGATGAGAAGCAAGATAGAAGGGTGTGTGCATGTACCATAAACTCAGCAATGTCCTGCTCTTTGATCTCTATCTGACCAGCTGCCTAACAAGGAACTGGCTCATCGTGGTCAGCCTCGGGCAAGGGAGTCAGCTCGTTCAGGTCACACAAAAGTCAGCTAAAAGTGCACGTGTCCCAAGGACTTGTTCGGCCGTAGACATCAGCCTATGTGAGGGCAACCACAAAATGGCTGCCGAACACAAAATGGAACCCGAAGGTTCGAACAAAATCCATGAATACACAGTGTTTCCATTGATCTATTATGACGAAAACACTCGTACATGCCGCACTCGTCATTTGCAGTCTGCTGATACCAAAATCGTCTAGATACGACAACCTTTATTGAACAGGTTCAGAAACACGGAACCTCAGACCCTCCTTTTGCCCTTACATAGGCAACAAACCCAAACCCATGTCAGTCTGAATCCAGGTCTATATTCATCAGATCATCAAGATGTTGCTGTAGCATCATCCTATTACTTAGTAACTCTCTCTTGGCAGGTCTCCTCGCACACTAAGTAGCACAAAGGCCATAAATAGCAGGAGCACACTGCACACAAAGACAGAACAGGAAAAGGATAGCTAAGATCATCCCAATGACCATCAGAATCTTCCATCCCACACGTGGATAACAATCCCCGAAACCATCCCATCAACGACCAATCTCCTTCGTCTATATGTACAGACTCGGAGATCTTATGTAGCTTGGAAATGGCTTAGAAAACTGTCGGAGCGTTGTCTGGAATGAAAACGCAGCAGCTCGATTGAATCAATTTATACACCCCTCCTCTATCTGCAAGTATGACATCTAACGCAACTCTGTTCTGAAGAGTCATAAGGCGATCCGACTGGAGCTCAGCAGTCAAGTTACTAAGGGCACCGGCAGTTTCGACTATGGTGGACTCAACCACTCTCGTCAATTGTCGAATGTTCCTGCTATTAGCCATAGGTCCCCAGAACGGCAGAAAACCCTTCAAGAAATCTCCCAATTCTTGTCCTGCGGTATCTTCCTTACTGAAGACACCTCTAGCAACTCTTGTCTTGTGGTAATCTGCCGCAGCTGTATATGTGGGAGGCAACAGGAACGAGACAAAACATGTGCCCGAAAAATCAGGGGGCAACCATGTATACGCTTTATCGTAACAGATGAAATAGGTAAGCATGGGCTGAAAATTAGTTCCGCTCGTGGAATTTGCGGATTTTCCGTGATTTTGCGATCCGCGAATCTCGCGAAATCGCGGTAAAATTTGCGAATCAGCGGGGACGAAATTTCAGCCAAGCACTTTTAGGGTTACAGCAGCAGGTGCAAAAGTTGAAGCTAATTTTTTGTAACCTTTTACAAAAGGGTTACAAAGAAATTAACTTCAAATTGGGTACCTGCTGCTGTAAGCCTGTAAGTGCTTCCTGGCGCCTCGTTGACTACTTGCAACTATTCTCTGACCCTGCTCTGACCCTTGAAGCAGGGTTAGAGAATAGTTACAAGTAGGCAATGAGGCGCCTGTCTCGAAAATTAAACTTCAACAGGAAGCACTGACAGATATAAAAACAAGCATTTGCAATGCAATAGGTATCGCATTAGGAAAGTTTGAGCTATTGGTCTTGTAAATGACATTTTTTTTATTTATGTGTTGGTTTTGAAAATAGCTAAATTAATAGCTTTGTCATTTACAATGCTAATAGTTATAACTTTCGCAAATGTGACACCTATAGCATTTGTAATGCAACATGTTTTGTATTTACGTGACTTAGCTGTATTGATATTACAAATTACAATAGCTTTTAATTTTTTTAAAATAATTAATACTTAAATAAAAGTGATTTTAATTTATAATGGCAATAGCTTAAACTTTTGTAAATAACTTTTGTGAAGATTATGTTCAGTGTATTTTATTGTGATGAAAATCCAAGAACAGAAGTGAAATATTAACATCTTTTTGTGACATTTGTAATAAAGTTTGAAACATTGAGAGAACATATTTGAACCAGTTGTTGAATGGTTGCGCAGATTGATGCTGGGGTGGCGCTGAGTGGTGCTGAGTGGTGCTGTGGTGGTGCTGAGTGGTGCTGTGGTGATGCTGAGTGGTGCTTTGGTGGTGCTGAGTGATACTGGGGTGGTGCTGAGCGGTGCTGTGGTGGTGCTGAGTGATGCTGTGGTGGTGCTGAGTGATGCTGTGGTGGTGCTGAGTGGTGCTGTGGTGGTGTTGAGGGATAATGTGGTGGTGCTGAGTGATGCTGTGGTGGTGCTGAGTGATGCTGTGGTGGCGCTGAGTGGTGCTGTGGTGACGCTGAGTGGTGCTGTGGTGGTGCTGATTGGTGCTATGGTGGTGCTGAGTGGTGCTGTGGTGGTGCTGAGTGGTGCTGTGGTGATGCTGAGTGGTGCTTTGGTGGTGCTGAGTGATACTGGGATGGTGCTGAGTGATGCTGTGGTGGTGCTGAGTGGTGCTGTGGTGATGCTGAGTGGTGCTTTGGTGGTGCTGAGTGATACTGGGATGGTGCTGAGTGATGCTGGGGTGGTGCTGAGTGGGGCTGTGGTGGTGCTGAGTGATGCTGTGGTGGTGCTGAGTGATGCTGTGATGGTGCTGAGTGGTGCTGTGGTGGTGCTGAGGGATAATGTGGTGGTGCTGAGTGATGCTGTGGTGGTGCTGAGTGAAGCTGTGGTGGCGCTGAGTGGTGCTGTGGTGGTGCTGAGTGATGCTGTTGTGGTGCTGAGTGATGCTGTGGTGGTGCTGAGTGGTGCTGTGGTGGTGCTGAGTGATAATGTGGTGGCACTGAGTGATGCTGTGGTGGTGCTGAGTGATGCTGTGGTTGCGCTGAGTGGTGCTGTGGTGGTGCTGAGTGATAATGTGGCGGTGCTGAGTGATGCTGGCGTAGAAAGGCACAAAAAGCAGTCTAACAAAGGGCAGAAGGGCAGAAAAACAAGGGAAAAATGAGTCTAACAGAGGACAGAAGGGCACAAAAAACCAGTCTAACAGAGGGCAGAAAAACAAGGGAAAAACGAGTCTAACAAAGGGCAGAAGGGCACAAAAAACTAGTCTAACGGGGCAGAAAGGTACAAAAACGAGTCTAACAGATGGCAGAAGGTCACAAAAAACGAGTCTAACAGAGGGCAGAAGGGCACAAAAACAAGGGGATAAAAGAGGGCAGAAGGGCACAAAAAACGAGTCTAACAGAGGGCAGCAGGGCAGAAAAACAAGGGAAAAATGAGTCTAACAGAGGGCAGAATGGCACAAAAAACAAGTCTAACGGGGCAGAAGGACAGAAAAACAAGGGAAAAACGAGTCTAACAGAGGGCAGAAGGGCACAAAAACAAGGGAAAAACGAGTCTAACAGAGGGCAGAAGGGCACAAAAAACGAGTCTAACAGGGGGCAGAATGAATCCCGCCCTGCGTGTTTTGTCCACGAAGATGCCACCTTTTTGTGCAATACCTCTACTCAACTGGAGAACTTTCTACTGTTTAATCAGTAAGTGCTCCCTCGTTGGCTAAATGTATAGGGGCAGATTTACAATAACTGGCGCATCCCCAGGAATGCGCCAGTTATTGTGCGCCGCAGCTCCGCCACCCATGGTGCGCCGCATTTACAATGCGGCGCACCATGTGGCAAAAACGGCACAGATGTGTCACGCATCTGTGCCGTAAAAGCAGCGCATTGCTGGAGCTGCGTCGAGCTTGCGACGCAGCTCCAGATGCGTCACGTTGTTGATACCCAGCACCATGGCGCATCTTTTGTGCTGCTGCTCCGTCACAAAAGGTCTCGGTAGAGGGTGGAAGTGGTGAACCAGAGGGTGGCAGTGTTGAACCAGAGGGTGACAGTGATGAACCAGAGGGTGGCAGTGCTGAACCAGAGGGTGGCAGGGATGAACCAGAGGGTGGCAGTGATGAACCAGAGGGTGGCAGTCGTGAACCAGAGGGTGGCAGTGGTGTACCAGTGGGTGACAGTGCTGTACCAGAGGGTGGAAGGGGTGAACCAGAGGGTGCTGTGATGAACCAGAGGGTGTCAGTGATGAACCAGAGGGTGGCAGGGGTGAACCAGAGGGTGGCAGTGGTGAACCAGAGGATGGCAGTGCTGAACCAGAGGGTGACAGTGGTTAACCAGAGGGTGGCAGTGGTGAACAAGAGGTGCTGTGATGAACAAGAGGGTGGCATCTGAACCAGAGGGTGGCAGTGGTGAACCAGAGGGTGACAGTGCTGTACCAGAGGGTGGCAGGGGTGAACCAAAGGTGCTGTGCTGAACCAGAGGGTGGCAGTGCTGAACCAGAGGTTTGCAGGGGTGACCCAGAGGGTGGCAGTGATGAAACAGAGGGTGGCAGGGGTGAACCAGAGGGAGGCAGTGGTGTACCAGTGGGTGACAGTGCTGTACCAGAGGATGGCAGGGGTGAACCAGAGGGTGCTGTGATGAACCAGAGGGTGGCAGTGATGAACCAGAGGGTGGCAGGGGTGAACCAGAGGGTGGCAGTGGTGAACCAGAGGTGCTGTGATGAACCAGAGGGTGGCAGTTGTGAATCAGAGGGTGTCAGTGGTGAAACAGAGGGTGACAGTGCTGAACCAGAGGGTGGCAGTGATGAACCAGAGGGTGGCAGTGATGAACCAGAGGGTGGCAGTCGTGAACCAGGGGGCGGCAGTGGTGTACCAGTGGCTGACAGTGCTGTATCAGAGGGTGGCAGGGGTGAACCAGAGGGTGATATTATGAACCAGAGGATGGCAGTGATGAACCAGAGGGTTGCAGGGGTGAACCAGAGGGTGGCAGTGGTGAACCAGAGGGTGGCAGTGCTGAACCAGAGGGTGACAGTGGTTAACCAGAGGGTGGCAGTGGTGAACCAGAGGTGCTGTGATGAACCAGAGGGTGGCAGTCGTGAACCAGAGGGTGGCAGTGGTGAACCAGAGGGTGACAGTGCTGAACCAGAGGGTGGCAGTGGTGAGCCAGAGGGTGGCAGGGGTGAACCAGAGGGTGGCAGGGGTGAACCAGAGGGTGGCAGTGGTGAACCAGAGGCTGGCAGTGATGAACCAGAGGGTGGCAGTGGTGAACCAGAGGGTGCTGTGCCCATACACAACCGCATGGGTAACTGCGCCATACAAGCAGCCCGCGAACATGCAAAAAGCCCAGCGAACATGCAAAAAAACCCACGAACACGCAAAAACACAAAAAAACGCAAATTCGCAGACTGCAATTCCGATTTCGCGCGAATTTGCGGAACGCAAATTCACAAATTTCGCCCATACTTAGAAATAGGTACCCTTAGCTGCTCGGAATGCTGGGGAAGTCTGGGAATCAAAAACATACGTCTCAGGGCAAACACTCTTCCCTAACTGAGCTCTCGGATTCTTGCCATTACCTTGCAGACAATAATGACCCTGATGGGGCACTATCCAAATCGGAGGGGATCTTTTCGCTCGCTGGTTAACACTCAGACTAACTCCATATCCAGTAACGTTCCATCCAATGTATGCTTGTGTCTCAGCTCTCGGGATAGTCTCATAGGAACTAATTCCTCTAATCATGTTGACTATACCCTTAACCAGAGCACTAGTCTTCGGACTATCTTTCACAGAACGTTGGGGATAGACTCCATGAGCATAAATGAACATAGTTCTGTATGCCCAGACAGAACCATTGTAGCTAAAAGGCAAAACCAGGTAAGGAATACCTTTATCAGTAGTATGAGGCATACGGCCACACACCCAACAATTAGCCGTGTTCATTACTAGCTGGTGTTAGTGCAAAAGCTGAACAAAGGAATGGTTAGTAAATTCCATTCTTCTACAGTTTCATGTTCGGGCAGAGGGTGAAAAGAATGTGAAGAAACAGTAGGAGGAGGCATAGGTTGTGTAGTGGGCAAGAACGTCACTTGAAAATAGAATGTCACATATCCAATTAAAAACATCATTAAACTAAGCAACATAAACAAACACAATATTAAAAAACGTTTTCTGCTCATGACTGTACATATTTTGCTCTTGAAGCTCATTCTTTCAACAGGTCTCTCCATCTCGAAAAACTCCATCCTCTAATTGTGCTGCTCGCGGCGGGAGGGTGTTCCGTGCTAAGGAATGCGTCTGTCAGTCCAGGGAATGCCCTTAGACCAACCAGAACCGTTGACCTAACGTCTTCGGCTTGCACTCCAAAGACTTGACACCGCGACCCTACAGCTGAACCCGGATGGTGGTTCGAAAAACAAAAATCAAAATAGTTCCTCGGAGGAAAGCTAAACCCTGAAAAATCAGCAAAGAAAGAATTTATTTCATTATTTGTCCAGCGACTCTCATCGCAAATTATAACGCTCTTTGCCAGGCAATGTCTGTTCTCGGAACAAGAGTTCAGGTTCAGAAGTATCTAAACGATTCGACGGAGGCACAGCTTCTTGCAGAAGATCGTCGCTTTCTCGTTCAGTGTTCGTTCCAATCAAAGGGCATCGCTAAAAGGCAGAAAACGAGGCACGGTTTCAGTCTCAGAGTCAGGAAGTCCTTTCTGGACCCACCGGTCGTATGGCAGAGGCAAAGGGGTCCTCTAACAATGTACGCCGTGGATCCAGTTCTTTTTACCGTGCACTCGTACTGCGGAACGTGTAGACAGAAGTACCAAGTAGGGGCCAATCCAGCGGGGCTGCTCGTTCTTGGTCCGCTGAAAATTTTTAATTAGGGCCCACGATCCAGGTTTGATGGCGTGTCCTGGATCTTCAGAAGCTTGTGGCAGTGTATCATGAACCTGTTGGTGCAAAACACACAATTTAGCCGTCAATTCATACAGGTAATCAAGCAATACAGGATGTTCTATGTCGCTAAATTTTGTCGGCTGCGGCACTCCCCAAATATTTGCCGGGCGACCAAACACAATTTCATAAGGACTAAGTCCCATTCGTGAATGTACAGTCATTCTTGTGGACAGAAGGGCTAATGGCAAGGAATCTGGCCATTGTAAACCAGAGCTCGCCTGAATCTTGGCTAGTTTTAGCTTAAGGGTGCCATTATAGCATTCAACTAGAAAAGCTGATTGGGGATGATTTGCAGTGTGGAATTTTTGACGGATTCCCAAACCATCACACACTCGCTTCATCACTTGACCCACAAATTCGCTCCCATTGTCACTCCAGATCATTCTCGGCAAACCATACCTAGGGAAAAATTCCTTAATAAGGGCTTTCGCTGGGGAAAAGGCAGTGTTATCTTTCAAAGGGTAGGCTTCCACCCATCTCGAAAAAGAGCAAACAACCACTAACACATATTTCAGGTTGTTGCACCTCTCCATGTGGATGAAATCTAGTTGCAAAGCCTCGAACGGATACGTTGGAGGAGCAAAAGGACCAGCTGGAGTCGGAGTTCCCTTACCAGGATTGTACATCAAACACACCATACAATTCTTAACCAGATTCTCTGCACACTTAGGAATTCCAGCATTCTGCCATACTGGAGCTAACAACTTGCAAATCCCTTTCACGCTGATGTGAGCCATTCCATGAGCCATCGTAACCACTGGAAGTACATACGCATCGGGTAACAACCATTGCTGATGCTCTGACAACTCAATCCAACAACCATTCGAATCCAATTTACCCTTGCTTTCTCTCCATTCATTCAACTCTTTCTCTGTAGCTTCAGCTTGGATGGATTGCACACTCTCAATCGTATCTTCACACATACTTCTATCCGGAACCAATCTCGCCGGACCCGCAACATACATTCGACTCATCACATCTCTTGCAGTTTCTTTCGCAACTTCATCTGTAAACGCATTACCACGACCAACATGATCAGTAACTTTCTTAAGCGCACTGCATTTCACAATCGCAACTTGCAACGGCAAAGTAAGTGACTCAAGAAGTTCATTCACCAACTGACCATGCTGAATCTTAGTTCCATGCGAAGTCAGGAACCCACGTTCTTTCCACAAACGTCCAAAACCATGAGCCACACCAAACGCGTACTGGCTATCGGTATACACAGTCACTCGTTTTCCTTTCTACAACACACACGCTCTTGTTAATGCAATCAACTCTGCTGCTTGCGCTGAATTATGTGGGATACGTGCAGCTTCAACAATCGTATGCAAAGTCGTAACAGCATATGCCGAAGTCGTATCACCATTCGGAAGCTTAAAGCACGAACCATCTACCCATAAGGTACCATCAGGCTCTGGAAGAGGAGTGTCCTTAAGATCTATTCTCCCTTTTGTTTCTTCCTCTGTCCTAAGGAAGCAATCATGCTGTTCAGTAACATCTGTCTCAACTGAAATCGTCAACAACGTAGCTGGATTAAATGTGTTGCATCTCTTTATATGCACATGACTTGCTAAGAGTGTCAATTCGTAACCCGACAACCGAGCACTAGTTAAGTGCTGTGTCTTGGTGCGATTCAACAAGTGTGGAACCATCAAAATCAATGTATTGTCCATCACTGAGCCAGCAGACTGTCGAATCGAAACAGCCGCTGCTGCTGTAGCTCTCAAACTACTCGGCAACGCTCTAGCTACCGGATCCAAAGTCGATGAAAAATAGGCACATGGACGTTGTTTATCGCTGACCTGCTGTGTCAAAACTGACAATGCACATCCCTCTCTCTCATGGACATACAATGTAAACGGCTTACTGTAGTCGGGAGTACCCAACACAGGAGCCTAACACAACACATCACGCAATTCTGAAAAGCTCTTCTGACATTCGTCAGTCCAAGGAATAGGATTTGGAGTATCCTTAACAGTAAGAGCTATCAAAGGTTTCGCAAGCAATGAAAAATTAGGGATCCACTGTCTACAATAAGACGTAATACCCAGGAAAGCACGCACTTCTCTCTGTCACGTAGGCACACTCATTTTCACAATAGCTTGAATTCTTTCTGGGGTCAATTTCCTTCCCTCCTTCGATAAGAGGTGACTTAAGAAGGTAACTTCTTGTCGACAATATTGCAACTTCGAAAGAGAAACCTTATGATGGAAATCAGACAAATGACGTAACAACGACAAAGTAGCCTCTTTACAAATCTCTTCGTTATCGGCAGCAACTAATAGATCGTCAACATACTGAATAAGAGCAGCACCATCAAGTAAAACAATCGAATCAAGTTGTGTTTTCAAAGCCTGACTATAGATCGATGGACTCTCACAATAACCTTGAGGAGCGCGCTAAAACCAGAAACTTCGGCCAAAAATATCCCTACTCTCCACGGCAATCGGGATGCTGAAGAAAGCATTCTTCAAATCAATCACCGAAAACCACGTGGCTGAAGCCGGAATCAAAGTCAGTAAAGCGGTGATATCAGGCACAACAGGAAATTGAGGAACAACAATCTTATTCACCTCGCGGAGATTGATCACAAACCCATATACAGGAGGCTGCGAAGAATCAGTTCTTTTCAGAACAGGCAAAACCGGACTATTGCACACATTACCTATCGTTTCCTCAATCACACCTTTTTCAATCAGATCATAGATGATCGCCAGAAGTGCTCTTTCACCATCACTAGAAATCCGATATTGGGGAATACGTGGCAATCTAGCATTCGCTTTCAACATCACAACATATGGCAGAATCTCCAAAAGACCCACATCATTAGAACCAGTAGCCCAAAGAGAATCAGGGAGAGAAGACAATTCAGATGGAAGTCGATCTTTAGACAAATACATCGGAGAGATCACTCTCTTACCCAATGTAAGCTGTACTCCTGAAGGAGAACAATATAGCGCTGTATACAATCTTTTCAACAAGTCTAATTCCAACAAGTTCTCACCACAACCTGTCGTCAAAATGAGGGGTGCTTCGAATTCACAAGGTCCAACAGAAATAGACAAAAGACTAGAAATCGGATTCATAACCGGGGCGCCAGAAAAACCTACTGAAACATTCGTTAAGCCAGACAAAGGTGCGCCAGGGAGTTTAGAGTGCATAATAGAACTCTTTGCAGCACCAGTATCCAACAGAAAAGGCTCTGACACACCTGATGCAATCACTTCAACATGAGGTCCACTCTGATCTACTGGAACTGAAACAACTCCCTCTCTTTGTCTATGGCTGTCCTAGCAATCATTACCATCCATATCCTCACCTTCGACATAGTAATCGTCCGTATAGTACTGAGCTGTCCTACCAGATGCACCATTCTGCTGATCAAAGCTATCCATAGAATTCTGTGGAGGCAAAGGACGCGTATTCTGGCCATGACCTCTACCTCTAGGAGCTTGCTGAACACCTCGACCTCTCACACCATTCGTGCGCTGTAACAGAACCGGACAACTACTCTTGAAATGACCCTCTTCTTTACAATACGAACACTGATTAGGGCCTACAGGAAAACGCTGTTGAGAAGACTCGAACCTTTGTGAGTTTCTCTGTTATTGCTGAGGTTGCTGATAATTAACGAATTTTGTACCGCGCACGGTTACCCAGAGGCATCCCAGCGCTTATAGAGAATCAGAACAAGCTGCCTATGTGAAGCAGAGCTGATTTAGAATTATTCTGGAAATAGATAAGTTTTCAAATGTTTCCTGAACCTGAGCAGGTTTGGTTCAGAGCGTAGTAAGAGTGGGAGGGAGTTCCAGGCGTGTGCAGTATGGATAGAAAAGCTCCTGCCACCTGAACGGGCTCTCCTAATTCTCTTTATCTGAAGGAGGTGTTTATTATCGGAGCGTAAGGCTCTGGTGGGCTTATAGGGCCGAATCATGTCCTTCAGAATAGCAGGTCCTTTCCCCTGATTGCTCTTGTGAGCAATACAGAGGGCCTTGAAGGTCACTCTCTCTTTGACCGGGAGCCAATGGAGTGCCTTTAGAGCGGGCCTGGCTGATTGCTTGGCCGGAACGCTCCGCAGCAGCCTGGCTGCCGCGTTCTGCACTTGTTGCAGGATTTTGAACGTTGATTCCGGTGCTCCGAGAAAGAGTGCATTACTGTAGTCCAGGCGTGAGATGATTAGACCTTGGACTAACAGCTTCCGGGAGAGTTCAGGTAAGAGGGGGAGAACCTTACGGGCCGAACGGAGCAGTCCATAACACACGCCAGCGATCTTCTTGGCGTGTGTCCTAAAGGACAGATCAGGCTCCAGCCAGACCCACAGGCTCTTAATCTCCTTCTTTGGGTCAGGCGGAGTGCCCATACAGTTGGGCCAGATGCTCGGCAAGAGGGCAAAACTTGAGTGGCCCAAGATCATCAGCTCAGTTTTTGAGCCGTTCAATTTGAGCGATGACCTGGTCATCCAGTCAAACACCTCTCTTAGGCATGAATGGAGCGTTTCAGGCTGTTTCTCCAGCTGTGTCAGACCCACCACTAGCTGAGTGTCATCCGCATAGCTTATGGTCTTAAAGCCAAACGGAGACACCACACCCTCCAGGGGTGCCATATACACGTTAAATAACGTGGGGCTCAGGGATGAGCCCTGAGGCACCCCACAGTGAAGTGGAAGGGGAGGAGATTTTGTGTTGCCTTCCCAAACCTCGAAGGTACGCCCCTCCAGAAAAGAGGCCAGCCATTCCAGGGCCGCTCCTGTGACACCAGTCTCTGCTAGGCGTTGTGTCAACACTCCATGGTTGACAGTATCGAAGGCCGCACTTAGGTCCAGGAGGATCACTGCCACTGACCCCCCTGTATCCAAAGTGCTTCTGGCCTCCTCTACAACTGCTAGCAGAGCCGTGTCGGTTCCATGACCCGGTCAGAATCCCGTCTGGGAGTCTCTCAACCGACCATTCTCCTCGAGAAACTTGGACAGTTGGCGGTTAACCAGTTTCTCGGCAACCTTACTAATCCCTGGTAGCAAGGAGATGGGCCTGAAATTGGCTAAGTTCTGTGGATCTAAGCCAGGCTTCTTCAGAAGCGCTTTAACGACTGCGCTCTTCCAGTCTGGCGGTACCGTGCCATGAGCGAAGGAGAGATTGACCAAATCGGTCAAAGGCTCTCCTATCGATGGGGCAGCCTGCTTTAAATACCGCATACGGACTGGATCTCGAGGCGAGCCACTCTTCAAGCTCCCGAGGACCTTCAGTACTTCGCCTGAGGTTACGGGGCCAAAGGATAATCGCGTTGATTATTACGAGGCGGATACGCTTGCTCCAAAAGAACCTTTGTCTTAAGCTCTTTAGTCTTCCTGTCTGCTCTATCTTTCTTGTCCTTATCTCTATTTTCGTAGTACTGTGCAGTAGCCAAAATCTGCGCTGATGTACAAATGGCCCAAGAACTCTCAGAATCCTTCAACTTAGTACACAAATCCGGAAGCAAATTATGTACAAATTTGTCAACGAACAACCGTTGACCACCTTCCGTACTCATGTCCTGACCACTATGGTCAATAAATGTCTCTTTGAAACTAGTGAAAAAGTCAGACACGCTTTGGTCTTTCTTCTGCTTACACGCAGATAATTTGTCCCAATTGACACGCATAGCAGGCATCAAAGTCTTCATGAAGTTAATAATCCTACCAGGGAGTTCTGCAACTAAAGGCTCAGGTTTAGCACCACCAACTTGTCGGCCATCTGCGGCACCAATATTAACCCATGTATCACCCAATTCCTGCGCATGATCCGTATGACGAATCAATCCCCATAAAGGCTGTGGAACTACATTTCCAAACAACATGTCTATATCAGCCAAATTCATAGTGCATGAGTCTGCGGTCTGAGACAATTCCTTATAGTACCCTGCAGGATTCTTACGTGGATCAGGCAAAGTCTGCTTAAGTGCTAAAACTTCAGCACGCTTGCATGGAACATGTACCCAAACACGCTGAAAATAAGGCGGAACAACTGGATTAGCATTTGGATCACCCGCTCTCCAAACTGGGGGAACCTCCCTCATTGGATATTGTCGTGCCTTTCTCCTAACTGAAAAATCAGGCTCAAACAACGACCTAGAAGGAGACTCACTCCTGAACGACAACAACGTCGCAACCACTTTCTCAACTTCAATACCCACTACAGTTCCCTTCGCAAACTCAGACCGTATACGGAACAACTCAGGCGGAGCTTGTCCCAATTCACCTTCTTCCCATTCTTCACGAAGGAAAGAACACATTGTCTCAAAAACATATCTCTGTGTCGGTGCTTCCCATTGACGGAAAACATCCATAACACACTCAAGACTATAGCGCAAAGGGTAAATAACCCATTTAAGCGCTAAATGATCCAACACTGTCCGCTCATCTGGACCAGGCAATTGGCTACGCAATTGTGTACGCTCTGCAACAGGAGACATACCCAATGACCCAAAAAGGGGAGAAAAGAAACCAGCATCAGTATCAGTCATTCTCTGTCGAACGGAAGGAGAAGTTGACAAAAGAACAGGAGGAAAAACAGGATGGGCAGAAGCATGCACAGGAGCAGCAGCAGAAGGAGTAGACAATACAGGCGTAGGAGTAGCAGACGAAGGAGGTAACAAAGTCGGCGGCCCTAGAGAAGGCTGCGCTAAAGAAACAGGAGCCAACGGAAGAGGAGCTGGCTGTTGAGGAACCACAGGTGGCAAAGCAACCGGATGTTGCGCAACTAAAGGCGGCGGAGGTGCGGTAGGAACTCTGCACATAAGGGGGTGGCGAACTCATAGATGCGACATTAAAGGATCTTTCACAAGATCTTTCTTTTCATCCTGCTGTTGAGGTGGCAAAGCTGGATAGCATTTGTCTATCGCCAATTTACGTTGCCTAAGCAACTGTTCGCTCTCTTGTTCTTCGTCGTTATCCCTAAACTGTATAGCAGCTTGCACCATTGACATACCTTTTTCTCTCTTATTTCGCTTCGCTAACTTAATTTCTTTCTGTTTGGCTTCCTTTCGCCATAAGCGGAAAGAGTCAAACATTGCTGGCCGGGCTTTCTTCTTGAACAGTTTAACTTCGAGATTGTCTAAAGTCTCTGTTTCAAAGCTACCATATCGGGGGCACTGTAGGACACCGTCTTCCTGGTATACCTAATCCATACTTCATTATACGTGATGGGGCCCACGCCATGTTTTAAATAGAGCTCATAGGTCGGAGTTCTAATCGGAGGAACCGGACACGAGTCCTCCAATCGGGAATCCCTATTACAACCACAACAAAATATCTTTCCAAGTCTGCTAAGACCAGGCATCTTCGCTCACTAGTCTAGCTTCAAACTTCAAGGGAATATCAAAGACGATAGTCTCGCGAATACACGAGTCCCTCGGCTTTGGGGCCTGCAGGTCCCAAATCAAAGATCCCAAGGGGATACCCAAAACAAAACTAAGGACTGGAAGACGCTCCACTCATACTTAACTGAAATGTCGATGGCGTCGGCAGAAGACCCGTCTATTGTCTCTCTTTACAAATCGTCTAATGTCTCCAAGACAGGGCGACAGTCAGGGCAGCAGTCCTTCGTAGCCGTCGGAAAGCGGGGAACCTCGCAGCAAAGACTTTCGGACCACGACAACAAACAGGGGTCGATGAAGTGGCAGGCCTTCCTCCAGAATTTTCACACGAAGCTCCTCACGATCGTCAGGCTTGGACCGGTACCGCTAAAGTCACCCCACGTTGGGCGCCAACTGAAGATTCGGGTTTTAGAACCCAGCGGCACCAGGGAAAACGCCCGATGTCTTCGGGTTCACCTGTCTTAGAATACAGAGACACGGGATACTTCTCTGTGACGTCAAAGACCAAGTTTATTGGCTGCAACCAGGAACAGAGGTCTACGAAGCACAACACGGGTGGTTCGCTAGAGGCTGCACAAATTCATAGAGCGCAGCATCGTCTTTTATGCTAAAAATCACATTCCTGGCTAGCATCAGTTACATACAAACTGACCAATCAGATGATGACAAAACATATCGCATGACGACAAACCCACTTTCCGTTGTCCAGCCCACCAGAAATGACAAGGCAAAATCCAACATTCCTGCTCGGACAGGCCGGACGAACACATAATAAGAGGACCTCAACCCATATCAGAAATTAAGCCATAAAGGAAGGAACAGAAACAGATGAGAAGCAAGATAGAAGGGTGTGTGCATGTACCATAAACTCAGAAATGTCCTGCTCTTTGATCTCTATCTGACCAGCTGCCTAACAAGGAACTGGCTCAACGAGGTCAGCCTCGGGCAAGGGAGTCAGCTCGTTCAGGTCACACAAAAGTCAGCTAAAAGTGTACGTGTCCCAAGGACTTGTTCGGCCGCAGACATCGGCCTATGTGAGGGCAACCACAAAATGGCTGCCATACACAAAATGGAACCCGAAGGTTCGAACAAAATCCATGAATACACAGTGTTCCCATTGATCGATTAAGACGAAAACACTCGTACATGCCGCACTCGTCATTTGCGGTCTGCTGATACCAAAATCGTCTAGATACGACGACCTTTATTGAACAGGTTCGGAATCATGGAACCTCACAGTAAGTGTATACCCATTATCCCCATTTCATATGACGTCTTTGAAGGTGAAGGTTGTGCTCTTTGGAAGAGCTTCTGTTCAGAAGCCACCTTGTAATTTTTGGAGAAGTGCAAAGGTTCAAGAAGAAGATCTTGTCCTGCTGGAAGAGCAGTAACAAGAGGTGGAGTGGAGGATAAAAGAGGAGGAACAACAGGTGGAGAAAGGGAAAAAACAGGAGGATTCTATTGTGTGGGATTTTTTTTCTCACTGCCACCTGGAGGGAAAAGGTGAACTTTAGGTGTGTCCTAAAGTGGTATGTTGTGGAGTGTCTTAGAGTGGAGGGCATGGAATGGAGTTGCGTAGAATAAAGTGGCATGCCATAGAGTGGAGTGGTGTGTTGTGGAGTGGAGTGGTGTGGTGTTTTGAAGATGGAGTGACATATCGTAGAGTGGTGTGGTGTGTAGTGTCGTAGAGTAGAGTAGATGCTGTATAGTAGAGTAGTGTGTTGTAGAGTGGAGTGGCATGTGATAGAGTGGAGTGGTATGTTGTAAAGTGGAGTGCCATGTTGTAGAGTGTCAGAGAGTAGAGTGGCATTGAGGGGAGGAATATAAAGTATACCTCCAGTATCCCTGCAAAGTGGAGTGGTGTGTCATAAAATGGAGTATAATAGAGTGGTGTGACGCATAGTGTCTTAGAGTGAAGTGGTATAGAATAGAGGGGCAAAGAGTGGAGTAAATGCTGTAGAGTGAGGTGGTGCAGAGTCATAGCATAAAGGGGAGTGGGGTGTAATAGAGTGGCATGTCATACAGTAGAGTAGCATAGAGTGGTGTAGAGGAGTAGTGTGGAGTAGAGTGTCATAGAGTTGCATAAAGTGGCATAGAAGGAGCACTGTAGAGTGTTGTAAAGAGTCATATAGTGGCATAGAGTGGAGTAGAGTGTTGTAGAGTGGAGCGGCATGGAGTGGAGAAGAGTGTCATAGAGTGGAGGGGTGTAAAGTATCGTAGAGAGGAATAGAGTGTCTCACTCTTTCCCCTATTCCCTATCCGCCGCGGGAAGTTCGGAGGGAAACAGGGTACTCGAGCCGCCCACCAGCTGCAGCCGCCATCTTAGGGCTGGTTGGGGACGCGCTCTAGCTCTCCCCGACTTCCGAGTTAGAGGCTATTTAGGCAGAACGAGCCCTCGGCTCGGGGATAACACTTTTACTGAAGATCTGCACCAGTTAGCTCAGCACAGAGGACTTCATTTATTTTAAAATTGTAGCGCTCAACATTTACGCTCTGTCACATTTGTTCAGTCTCATTCTTGTGACTTAGACGTTTTTTAAAGTGTATTGCTAAATTGTGATTTTATGTTTATTACCTGCTGACACTCGCACTCACTCTTTCCCCTATTCCCTATCAGCCGTGGGAAGTTCCGTTAGTGCGGAGGGAAACAGGGTACTCGAGCCGCCCACCAGCTGCAGCCGCCATCTTAGGGCTGGTTGGGGACGCGCTCTAGCTCTCCCCGACTTCCGGGTTAGAGGCTATTTAGCCTTCACTCGCCAGGATGCGCAGCGGACGCGCGCAGGGGGCGCGCGCCGAAGACGCGCCTAAGACTAGCCCGTCTGCGCCCGTCCGCGCTAGACCCAGCCCAGGGTCCAGTCACGCTGCCCATTTTACCACATATACGCCACAATCACTAAGACAGTTACAATATTCCCCCCTTTCATTATGTCCCATTGCCGTTAGCCGTATAGATTCTCTGGGTCTTAAACGCTCAGCTACTCCCGACCTCAGCATTTGTAACGTGCCTGCTCCCTCCATTACGAGCAACCAGACCATCAGGGCAACATATCTGAATACACGCTCTTTAGTAAGGCATCATGATGAGCTTTTTATTCTTCTGTCTACCAATAAACCGGATATACTTCTGTTAACAGAAACCGGGCTCACCTCCGAGTCTCTCCCAGACATTTTGGCGACCCTCCCTCCCGACTATTACATCCTCCAAGCTGACCGCCCGGGAGATCGCCCTGGGGGTGGGGTAGCTGCTATCATTTCCAAATGTCTTAACTCTTTTTCTTCATCTTCCCTTCCTATACCTGAGGTGGATAACCTGCTCCTCAATTTTGAAACCAAGATGGGTGCCCTCACCCTCCTGCTTCTCTATCGTCCACCACACCCTATGACATCTTTTTCCACTTTTCTGAGTGAACATTTGTCTGCCCTATTGACACATCATGCCAGCCTCGCCCTTTTTGGCGACTTCAATTACTGGTACAACTTCCCTAAGGCCGGTTCCTCCGCTACTGAGTTCTTTGATTCACTCCACAGTTTGAACCTGATTCAACAGGTATCTCACCCTACCCACATCAAGGGTCATATTCTCGACCAGATCTGGACCTACAACATAACACTGTCCGAGCCAGTCATCCCCCCTTGTGTCTGGTCGGACCACTTTCTAGTCGACACCATCATCACAGTCGCTGGCACAACCCCCGCCCCTCTTATGGCTGGTGGCCTCGCCCGGAAGTGGAGCGCACTTGACTCCCAGGGGTTCTTTACGGCTTTGGCTGATACCCGTCCACGTACGAACCTCACTGACCCTTCTGACATTAACTCACTGGATAGAGACATCAGCACTTGGTTAAAGTCGGCCAGTGATCAATTCGCTCAGCTTACGAAATTTCCCTGCACGCGGCATCACTCCTCTCATAGATGGTTCACGAATGATCTTAAGCAACTCAAATTGAAAGTGCGCCAGCAGGAACGGATCTGGAGGCGCACCTACTCCGATTCAGCTATGCTGCTCTATATCTTGGTGCGGAGAGAATACAAAGCTGCCATCATCTTAGCTAAGTCAGACCACTTTTCCAACAGACTCTCGTCAGCGGTCAATAAATCCAAGGAAGTCTTCAAGGTCATGAATGAACTTACCACGGATGACAGAACCCTCCCAGCCCAGACCCCCTCCCAAGAGACATGCGACGCTCTAAACCACTTTTTTGTTGAAAAGATTATAAAAATAAAAAACTCTATCCCTTCCCGTCCTCAGTCACACATCTTGGAACCTTCCTCCGATAACGCCCTGACCTTCACGACCTTTCCCGCCCTTGATTCTACTTCCTTAGCGGGCCTTGCTATCCGGGTCCAGTCGGGTGCCCCCAACGACTGTTGTCCGCCATCAGTACTGCGGGATATCTGCCTTAAATTACCTGATGACATTCTATCTCTACTGAATGGCTCTCTTGGGAGCGGTATTGTTCCTAACTCTTTTAAAAATGCCATCTTAGTGCCCCTTCTTAAGAAACCCGTAGCTGATCCCGGCGATCTCTCAAATTTTCGCCCTATTTCTCTCCTCCCCTACTTTTCTAAACTAACGGAAGCATATGTCACCCGTTGTCTCTCTAATTTCATTGAGACTTCTGGCTACCTGGAGCCCAACCAGGCCAGTTTTAGACCCGCCCATTCAACTGAGGCTGTTATCCTCGCGGTCTTGGATACACTGAGGAGAAATGCGGATGCGGGCATCCCTCAAGTCCTTGTACTCCTGGACTTGTCTGCCGCATTGGACACGGTGGACCACAACATCCTTCTCCACCGTGTCGGCCAGGCAGGCATCCAGGGTGCTGCCCTCAAATGGATCGCGTCATTCCTAACTGGACGTACTCAGGCTGTGCGCCTGGGCCCGTACACCGCAGCAAAAACCTCCACGTCTTGTGGGTACCCCAAGGCTCTTCCATCTCGCCATTACTATTCAATCATTACCTCCGTCCACTTATCCACTCACTTAAGAACTGGGAAATCACTGTATATAATTATGCAGATGATCTGCAGATAATTTTTCCCCTCAACTCTTCCAACGCTGTTAACACCTTTCGCACCGCTATGATTCACATCCTACACTGGATGAATGTGAATCAATTAAAGTTGAATCCAGGAAAAACCGAGCTGCTCCTTCCCGGCTCCAGTTCTGCTCACTGGGGTCCACAGTTCTGGCCCACTGAATTTGGCCCCCTTCCACCTTCGGTCAAATCAGTGAAAAGTCGGGGCGTGATCATTGATGCAGAGCTTTCCTTGAAAGCCCAAGTGGGCGCTGTCATCTCGTCCTGTATGTATCAGCTGAGAAAGATCCGCAAAGTTAGCCATCTCTTACCACCTCCTGCTCTAACTCAGGTTGTCATCTCTTTGGTCCTCTCCCGCCTGGACTTTTCCAATTCCATCTACCATGGCCTCCCTCAGTCCCTGCTGTATCGTCTCCAGGTGGTTCAGAACCAGGCGGCCCGCCTCATCTATAAAATCCCTAAATGGCAATCGGCAAAACCCCTGCTGCATCGACTTCACTGGTTGCCGATGGGACTAAGGACAGCCTTTAAGGTGGCCTGCCTCACTTACAAAGCCCAGCACTGCGCCAGTCCTGCATTTTTGCAATCTTTAATTACTTCACATCGCCCGTCACGCAACCTCCGTTCTGCTCACCTTCACATGCTTGTTGCTCCCAAAGTTAAAACCAAGAAGTACGGCGGCCGCCGCTTCTCTCATCTGGCCCCTAGCCTTTGGAATTCCCTCCCTCTTCTCATCAAGTCAAGCACTTCCCTTTCTATCTTCAGAAAACTGCTTTAGACATTTCTCTTCCCCTCCCTAGGCTAACCTGGTCAGTTTCAACTCTTCATTTTCCATCCTGTTATAAAGAGCGCCAGGAAACCTTTGGTGTCAGTGCGCGATACAAGAGTCATTTAACATAACATAACATAACATAACAAAGAGTGAAGTTGAGTATAGTGGAGCAAAGGGTCATAGAGTGGAGTGGCATAGTCATAGAGTGGAGTGCCATGTCGTAGACTGGAGTGAAGTGGCATATTGCAGAGTATAGTAGAGTGGAGTAAAGTGGATTGGCTTGTCATAGAGGTCATGTTGTAGAGTGTCTTACATTGTAGGGCCGTAGAGTGGTGTGGAGTACAGTGAAGCAGCATGTCGTAAATTATTGTGGCGTATTGTAGAGTAGAGTGGAGTGGCGAAAATTGGAGTTGTGTGTCATAGTTTAGAGTGGAGTTGTGGGTCATAGAGTGGTGTGTTGTAGAGTGTCATGGAGTAGAGGGGCATAGAATGCAGTTGCGTACAATGAAGTGGCATGTGATAGAGTGGAGTGGCATGCCAAATAGTGGGGTGGTGTGTTGTAGATGGAGTGCCATGTCGTTGAGGGGAGCAGTGTGCAGTGTTGTGGAGTTGACTGGAGTGCTGTAGAGTCAAGTGGCATGTGATAGAGTGGAGTGAAGTGGAGTAGAGTGAAGTGGAGAGGAGTGACGTGTTGTAGAGTGTCACAGAGCAGAGTAACATAGAGTGAAGGGTCACAGAGTGGACTAGAGTGTTGTCGAGTGGAGTGGCATGTCGTAGAGTAGAGCGGAGTGACATGTGTTAGAGCGGTGTGCTGTAGAGTGCCTTAGAGTGGAGTTCTGTACAATGTACTGGCGTAGAGTGGAGTAGAGAGTTGTGTGACAAATGGAATTATACGATTCTGCAGCCACAGCATTTCATTATGGATTTGATGCATTTGCTATATAATCCATCATCTGCTGCATAATCTGCAGATTTTAACCCCAAAAACATTTTCTAGCGCAAATGGATCTAGGTACTAAAATTGCAGTGAACCGTCGTGCAGCTCAGTGGGGTATTTGGACAAAATATTGGATTAGAAATATTGAGTTGCCGAAATATCCGAAAGATATATCATGATTAAAAAACATTGCTGTCAAGAACATCGATTTTCAGGTAAATTATATTGCTCTCAATTATACTACTGTTGCTATTATCGTTTTCAATAATCATTTTTTAATTATCTTTATGTATGTCACTTCAAATATTAATTGTATGTGGTATTGTTTGTATAATGGTTAATATTATTTTTAAATATTGTTTGCAATTTTAAATTAATTATAAGATTTTATTTGATTGTTAACAGAAATTTAATTTTTTTTAGTTGTTTACTAAGTTAGTATGGGTGTAGGGTGGGAAGCTAACATATTATAATTAACTCATAATTTGGTATTAATTTATTATAAATTAGTAATTGAGTAATACATTTGTACAATCTGCAATAATTATATATTTTTAATTTATATATTATATGCACACTTCTGGGTTTGTAGGGATGAGTGTGGGAGGTTCATTAAGTAATAATTAATTAACAATGTATTATTTGTTATTTAATTAATTATGTAAATTGTTGTATTATTATATTTTTTAACTATATATTAGGTGTGGGCTGCTGGGTTAGCAGGGGTATGGGATGGGAAGTTAATTAAGCAATAATTAATTAACAATTAATTATAAATGTATTATCAATTATTTAATTATTTAATAAATATGTAACATTTTTTATAGTTATATTTTTTAAGTTATATATTAGTGCTGGCCGTTGGGATTGTGGGTTTAAAGGGTTAGAAGTTGATTGATTAATTAACAATTCATTCTTAATTTATTTTTAAATATTTAATTGATTATTAATTATATATATATATTCTGTAATAATTGTATTTTTTAAGTTATATAATAGGTGCAGGCTGCTGGGTTTGTAGGGTATATAGTGGGACGCTAATTATTAATTAACTAATTCTTTATTAATAAATTAATATTTGAATGATTATTACTTGTGCTAATTGTGTTACCTTTATTTATTTTAGTTTTATTTTATGTGTGGGCTGGTAGGTTTGTGGGGGTGTAGTGTGGTAAGTTATTTTAGCAATAACTAACAATTTTTTAAATTTGTTAATTATTAATTTGTTTTTCTAATCATGTTAATTGTTTAATTGTTTATATACATATATAGATTGAGGAAGGCTGCTGTGACAGCCGAAACGCGTCTCTCTTGCTTGTCGGGTCGGAGGAGGCTCTATGGAATAATAAATGCCTCAATACCCATCATTCTTCGTGTGCGTGCTCTCTTCCATGTGGAACAGGGGTTTGTTTAGATATATATATATATATATTCACTGAAAAAACCATAGGTTTCAGGCAGGTTATAGTTATAAATTAGCATCTAAAAACCTTAGAAATTCACTCAAAATTTTTTTCAGTGAATATTTAGCTGAACTAAATATAACGAGGAATTTCTCTGGTTTTGTATGAGTGAAATGTCCAACTAACTATAACTTTCCCTAAAACCTATGGTTTTTTCAGTGAATTTCTAAGGTTTATTAAATACTAATTTCTAACTATAACGTGCCTGAAACCTATGTTTTTTCAGTAAATGTCAAAGGTTTTTTAAATGCTAATTTCTAACTATAACGTGACTGAAACTTATGTTTTTTAAGTGAATTTCTAACTATGCCTACAGAGGTAGGACATATGAAGAAAGAAGAAAAAATGCGCAGAAAGAAGCTAAAGAAATGCAGAAAGAAGCAACAGAAGTCACAAAGATGAAGAAAAGTTCAGGAAGAAGCAAGACATGTGCAGAAAGAACCAACAGAGGAGCAGCACAGAGGCCTTTTTGCAAAATCATCCTGTGCCCACAACTTTTTCAGACGGGTACTGGTGGTAACTGAGTCGGACTAACGAGGATTAGAGCCAGTGCTATGCTAAAAGACACTTAGAATGCAATGAAAACGCCTACATACACAAGGGAACACTATGCGTTGGGGTACCCCTGTGATTAGGATGACCTCCTTGTAAGGCCCTAGTACATAATAGGGCAAGGGGATTCAAACTTCCTCTAAGTCAGAGGTGCAGCAATATTCTACTTTAACTAGTAGTCACGTTTGTAGAGTGGTGGAGACAGGGTCCTGGGCGTCCAACCAACGCACAGGAATTCCGCTGAGTAGGACTTACAGGAGGTACGAGGAGTGATTCTTGGCCCCCAAACTCCCTCAGGACAAAATTGGACTTCATTCCCTATCCCATAGTCTGCCACGAAGCACGTTTGCAGAGTGGTAGAGAAAGGGGGCCATGGCCTCCAAAGACGTCTTAGCAATCCCACTTTGTGAGACTTACAGGAGGTAACAAGAGGGTAGTTGGCCCCCAAGGACATCCTTGGGGGCCAACTTCCTAAGCTATTACCTCCAGTCATATTCCACACAGCAGCACTGGTAAGTACTCGTACCAGTCCATGCCACTTTGCCCACCACTCTACAAACGCGCTCCCTGGCGCGCTCTTGGATAGGGATTGAAGTCCCCTTCACTGCTGGGGGTGCTTTAGGGGCCAACTAGCCCACCTTTTACCTCCAGTAAGCCCCACGCAGTGAGATTAGTGAGAGGTAGACAAAGGTCATGTCCCCTTTCTCCACCACTCTGCAACCACGCCCCCTGGCGTGTTGTAAGTTGGGGGATTAAGTCCTCTTGAATCCTGTGGGTCCCTGGGGTCCAACTAGCCCACCAGGTACCTCCAGTAAACGCCACTGAGCTACATTGCAGAGAGGTGTAAAAAGGCATGACCTGGACCACCACTCTGTAACGCAGCGCAGTGGTTCTTACTGGAAGACCCTGCTGGGCTAGTTGGCCCCCAGGGGCCCTCACGATTGAAAGGGAATTAATTCCCCAACTTAAAAGGCACCACAGGGCATGTTTGCACACATGTCACCTCAGGCCCCTCCGCTCCCTTCACCACTGTGCAAACACCCCCCTTGGCACGTTTTAAGTTGCAGGATAAAGTCCCCTTGAATTCTGAGGGTCCCTGGGGTCCAACTAACTCACCAGGTACCTCCAGGAAGCGCCACAGAGCTGCATTGCAGAGAGGTGTAAAAAGGGGCGTGCCCTGGACCACCTCTCTGCAACGCTGGAGCCCATTAGGTACTGAAGGTACCTAATGTGCTAGTTGGCCCCCCAGGGCCCCCCAGTATTGAAGGGGAATTGATTCCCCATCTAAAAACGCACCACAGGGCGCGTTTGCAGAGTGTTGCTGGGAGGAATGGGGCCTCAGGCACAATTGCATGTTTTAAAAAGAAAAAAATTGGGGGAAGAAGGCTGTGTTGCCCGCTTTCTTTTTCCCATTTTTGAGGCGCTCGGGACCTCATCCCCCATTAAAAAACATATATATATATTAACGGGAAGGGGGCCTTGTGGGCCCCCCTCCCGTGGCCAATTCCGTCCCAGGGGACCCCATCCCCCGGGGCATGGCCAAATATATTTTTTTTTATGGGGGGGGCTGCGTGACCCTGCTCCTGAGGCCTCTATTGGACCCGGGGACCTCATCCACCGGGGCCGGCCTTTATTTTTCTTTCCTTTATTTTTTGGGGGGAATGAGGGTCGCGTGGCCCCCCTGTCGGGCCACTTCTAGCCCTGGGGACCCTATCCCCCAGAGAAAGCCCTATCCATTGGGGACTGTGGGAGGAGCCCCAATGCTCCCACGGTCCCGCCGGCTCCCCGCGTCCTGCGGGAGCCGGCATTGATTTTCCACTTAGGGAAAATATAACATGCAGCTTGTGGAGAAGCAATCTGCTTTGCTTTATTGAAGCGGAAGCAGGTTTCCGTGCTCTTGCTTCAATGAAGCAAAGCAGTTTGCAATGACAGGGCGGGAGCCGCGCGGCTCCCGCCCTGTCATTGCAAACAGTATTGTCCCAGGGGTGGGCACACCGGGACACTGCGGGAGCCCCCCTCCCACTTATTGCCCAGCCCAAGGAAATGGTGGTCCCCGGGGCTCGGGGGGTCTGTTACGGATGCCAAATTTGAATATTAGTGCCCTGGGGAGGTGGTGGTCCCCAGGGCATGTGGGGGGAGTTTGAGCCCCCCACATAGATGTATTTGTAAAAAAATAAAAGCCCCGGTTGGTGGCGGTTCCTGGGGCTTGGGGAGCCTTGGAGTCCCCCACAAACTAAAAGTAAGACGCCCGGGGGGTTGCCATCCCCGGGGCTGCAGGGGGGCCATGTGCCTCCCGCAAATGTTTATGGAAAGCCCCAGGGGTGGTGGTCCCCGGGGCTGTGGGGGCCTCCCTCAGCCCCCTCAATTACATTATTGAATGCCCCCAGGACTTGGCCCACCCGGGGGCTAAATAATAACGAAGCGCGGAAGGCCGCGCTTAGTTTTTTAAAAACTCTTGCCGGAAATTCGCACTGGTTGCACAAATCTCAACACTTTTCTTTGTGGTACCCCCTTAGCAGGCCTAGGGGGTCAGGGTGTTTCTACCCTGCTCCCTTTTCTTTTTTTCACCTTTCTTTCCTGTTTTCGGCTGCCAACACTTCCTGGTTTGGAGTGTTGACAGTCAATTAAATTAAAGCTCGTGGTCGGGAGGGTGCGTGGATCCACCGCGCCTCTATATATCGAAACATTTTTTTTTTTCCAGCAACTACTGAATGGATTTAGACCATTTAAAAAAGGTCTCTTTCTGAAGCAAGGGCAACCTTTTTGCCACATTTGGTGTAATTCCGTTCAGCAGTTTAATCTGTAACCGTGTCTAAAGTTTCCTATGGGAAATTGATTTTCCAACCACTATTTTTTTAATTTCTCAGGAACTACAGAACAGATTTACACCATTTAACAAAAAGGTCTCTTTCTGATCCAAGGGCTACCTTTTTGCCAAATTTGGTGTAATTCCGTTCAGCAGTTCCGGCTGTAGCCGTGTCGAAAGTTTCCAATGGGAATTAACATGGAGAAAACATGTTTTGGGACCCCCTTTTTTCTCGGCCCTCACTTGCCGAATCTCCCCAAAACTTTCAAGATAGGAGCTGACTGGAGCGCCCCAAGACTTTTGAAAAGTTTGCGAAGATTCGTCAACCAGTGCTAAAGTTATTGGGTAAACAAAAAACGCTTTTCCTATGGAAACTAGGTCCTAACTATAACTACCTACCGGCGGCTAGTCCGGCAGCGAAGGCCCCCCGCTGCCTGAACATGGCAGCTCCACAGCGCTTGCAATCACGGGCGCTCAGAGGAATGAGGAGGCATTTTTTGCATGAGGTCAAGGGCAGCAGGGCTATTGTTGCATCACAAACTCACCCACTGGGGAAGAAACTATTGGGATTTTACAGCGGCACCCAAACGGGTTGGTATTTTGTGGGACTACAGTAACCATGAGGCTTCTCTGCCGACGCCCACTGGGGCTGGACTTGGACTGTATTTAACAGGTGGTCCTACACCTTGCTGCTGTTTCCATGAATGCTGAGCCCATGAGGAAGGACACACAGATGTCTGAAACGCGTCGGCATTTCGGCATTTATTTTGATCAAAGAGACGAGTTGGAATGACTGCTCTGCTGCTGTCTGCAAATAAAGGCTGGAACTCTTCATGTGAGGCGTCTTCATTTGGGCAACCTTGTGCAATGAAATTGAGCGGCTAGTCCGGCCGCGAAGGCGCCCCGCTGCCTGAACATGGCGGCTCCACAGCGCTTGTAATCACGGGTGCTCAGAGGAATGAGGAGGCATTTTTTGCATGAGGTCAAGGGCAGCAGGGCTATTGTTGCATCACGAACTCACCCACTGGGGAAGAAACTATTGGGATTTTACAGCGGCACCCAAACGGGTTGGTATTTTGTGGGGCTACAGTAACCATGAGGCTTCTCTGCCGACGCCCACTGGGGCGGGACTTGGACTGTATTTAACAGGTGGTCCTACACCTTGCTGCTGTTTCCATGAATGCTAAGCCCATGAGGAAGGACACACAGATGTCTGAAACGCGTCGGCATTTCGGAATTTATTTTGATCAAAGAGACGAGTTGGAATGACTGCTCTGATGCTGTCTGCAAATAAGGCTGGAACTCTTCATGTGAGGCGTCTTCATTTGGGCAACCTTGTGCAATGAAATTGAGCGGCTAGTCCGGCCGCGAAGGCGCCCCGCTGCCTGAACATGGCGGCTCCACAGCGCTTGTAATGACGGGCGCTCAGAGGAATGAGGAGGCATTTTTTGCATGAGGTCAAGGGCAGCAGGGCTATTGTTGCATCACAAACTCACCCACTGGGGAAGAAACTATTGGGATTTTACAGCGGCACCCAAACGGGTTGGTATTTTGTGGGACTACAGTAACCATGAGGCTTCTCTGCCGACACCCACTGGGGCGGGACTTGGACTGTATTTAACAGGTGGTCCTACACCTTGCTGCTGTTTCCATGAATGCTGAGCCCATGAGGAAGGACACACAGATGTCTGAAACGCGTCGGCATTTCGGCATTTATTTTGATCAAAGAGACGAGTTGGAATGACTGCTCTGCTGCTGTCTGCAAATAAAGGCTGGAACTCTTCATGTGAGGCGTCTTCATTTGGGCAACCTTGTGCAATGATATATATATATATATATATATATATATATATATATATATATATATATATATATATATATATATATATATATATATATATATATATATATATATATATATATATATATATAGGTAGGTCTCTGCTTAGAACGGTTTTGACCACAGGAAATCACGGACCACCACGCAGCTCATCGAGTGTCACAGGAAAAGTGTATTATCCATTCTCAGGTTGAATCAGGCACGACGCGTTTCGGGCAGGAACTGCCCTTGATCACATAGCGGACATGCAGTAATGATCACCTTTTAATAATGCACACACTCTTTTTTCATTCGTGGATTCACCACGTGACCCTGCTGATAAACAGTGAAAACATACTATGAAAAAAATGTGCTGAATGTAGACTGGGTTTAAAGCACTCTTATTCTGTGACATAGACGCTAGTTAAAAGCACATTAAAATATACTTATATTTGTATATTTCAGTAACATTATACATTATTTCTGCTTGAATGTGTGAAACTTGTGCAAAATAGGCTAGCAGCATTAGATCAAATTATAATAATATAGCACGTTATATACACATGATATTAGATATAAATAACATATTGACTTACATAAATATGTTAAAATCACTAAAAAATCTCATGTAAAAACCAAAAAATTATTCTATATTACATGTGCAAAAATTATGCTAAAATGAATGTGCAAATAACGCTATTTAGTAATGTAACAAATGGTTTCCCTGCATAAATGCATATCCCATGGTGCAAAAGATGCTGCCTCACCGAAATCTATTCTAGGTGTTACTGCAATATTATATGTGCTATTGCCGTAACAAACAAGTAAAGTGCTAGTGCTTAGATAATTTTATAGATTAAGGATCAGTCCCGCTCCCGGGAAAGGCCAAATACTTCTTCAATTATCCATGTATTGCAAATACCCTTAGTATATAAAGTGCTGAGTGATGATAGTGCAAATTCAGTTAGTGTTAAAAAAAGTGATTAGAAAGTATTGAAATTGAATGCAGAAAAGATAATGATATTATCCCTGACAAAACAGTTTACAAAAAGTTTCAGTTACTGGTATCTGGATTCGATGCTATCATATATTGTGATACTAATGTTAAACATGATTATGAGACAGATGGAACATATTACAGAAAGGTGTGCATGTCCTCTCTGTCATTAAGACCATTGGGATGTTTGCTATTGAGATTTAGTATGTATCTAGTCTCAAGTTGTCTTAATGCTTTGTCTCTGTCTCCGCCTCTTTTTTGTGCCGGTGCCATGGCAATCACAAAATAGGATAGACAGTTGACATCTTTGTTGTGACTGATCTTAAAATGTCTGGCTACCGGGTAGGCCGGGTCACAATTGATGATGGCACGAATGTGTTGTAGTATTCGCATGTATACTGGATTCTTAGTGCTACCTACGTATCTCAACCCGTAAATATATATATATATATATATATATATATATATATATATATATATATATATATATATATATATATATATATATATATATATATATATATATATATATATATATATATATATATATATATATATATATATATATATATATATATATATATATATATATATATATATATATATATATATATATATATATATATATATATATATATATATGACACAAACACCTCCTCTCGTAGAAAGAAGCAGAAGCCACTGTGGGGGTTAGAAGACAGCAACATTTAATTCAGTAAAATGGCGAATGCATTTCGGCCGGTTTGGCCTTCGGCAGCGCCTGCGGTGAGTGGAAAGGAAGTCCCAACGTTCTGCAGGTAAAATGCACCAAACCGCACTCTGATAGGTGCATGATGTCAGCTCCGCCCCTCAGCAATAATGATCTCAGGTAGTGATTCAGCTGATCTGAGAAAGTCAACGGACTCCATGCCCCAGGATGCACCAGTGGCTCCCAGGTGAGTATTGCTGACGGACGTTCTTGGTGAAATTCAAGAAAGTAGCGGGGGTTGGGTGCTCTGCAAAGCGTAGTAACCCGCAAAATGAACTGATGGTGCTGCCTCGGGTCCCCGTGTCTCATCAGCCGAAAGTCAGAGTAGCAAATCAAAAGGGGCAGGAGGACAATGCATCCCGCCCTGGCAGAGGCAATGTCTCAATGAGCCACTTCAAATTGCTCTGACTGCCGGCGAGTCTGGAGATTTACACAAACGTGAAGAAACAAGAAAATGCCGAAGCAGGAACCAGATTCTCCAGGCCACTTGCGATGAGCGAGCTTCTGAACGCGCTTCTGGAATACGCGTGAAATGAATGACACAAACACCTCCTCTCGTAGAAAGAAGCAGAAGCCAATGTGGGGGTTAGAAGACAGCAACATTTAATTCAGTAAAATGGCGAATGCATTTCGGCCGGTTTGGCCTTCATCAGCGCCTGCGGTGAGTGGAAAGGAAGTCCCAACGTTCTGCAGGTAAAATGCACCAAACCGCACTCTGATAGGTGCATGATGTCAGCTCCGCCCCTCAGCAATAATGATCTCAGGTAGTGATTCAGCTGATCTGAGAAAGTCAACGGACTCCATGCCCCAGGATGCACCAGTGGCTCCCAGGTGAGTATTGCTGACGGACGTTCTTGGTGAAATTCAAGAAAGTAGCGGGGGTTGGGTGCTCTGCAAAGCGTAGTAACCCGCAAAATGAACAGAAGGTGCTGCCTCGGGTCCCCGTGTCTCATCAGCCGAAAGTCAGAGTAGCAAATCAAAAGGGGCAGGAGGACAATGCATCCCGCCCTGGCAGAGGCAATGTCTCAATGAGCCACTTCAAATTGCTCTGACTGCCGGCGAGTCTGGAGATTTACACAAACGTGAAGAAACAAGAAAATGCTGAAGCAGGAACCAGATTCTCCAGGCCACTTGCGATGAGCGAGCTTCTGAACGCGCTTCTGGAATACGCGTGAAATGAATGACACAAACACCTCCTCTCGTAGAAAGAAGCAGAAGCCACTGTGGGGGTTAGAAGACAGCAACATTTAATTCAGTAAAATGGCGAATGCATTTCGGCCGGTTTGGCCTTCGTCAGCGCCTGCGGTGAGTGGAAAGGAAGTCCCAACGTTCTGCAGGTAAAATGAACCAAACCGCACTCTGATAGGTGCATGATGTCAGCTCCGCCCCTCAGCAATAATGATCTCAGGTAGTGATTCAGCTGATCTGAGAAAGTCAACGGACTCCATGCCCCAGGATGCACCAGTGACTCCCAGGTGAGTATTGCTGACGGACGTTCTTGGTGAAATTCAAGAAAGTAGCGTCACATATTATGTCACTCATGCTTTGAACATTTTAGCTTCTATATTTAAATGTGTGTATCAAAGGTTATATTACGCTGAGAGGAGGTCTACCACTCTTTTACAAGGATGATGTCATCAGTGATTTCATCAGTGATGTTATTTCAGATATCATCAGTGATGTCATGAGTGATGTCACTGACCATGTCATGAGTGATATATTATGTGATGTCATCAGCAGTGCATTGCGGGCGCGCGAGTTGTAGTTAGCTGAAGTAACTATAATGGGGGAATTTCATTGGTTTTATATGAGTAAAATGTCCAGTTAACTATAACATGTGTCAAACCTATGGTTTTTTCAGTGAATTTCATAGGTTTTGTAAATGCTACTTCTTAACTATAACGTGTGTAAACCCTTTGGTTTTTTCAGTGAATTTCAAAGGTTGTTTTAATGCTACTTCCTAACTATAACGGGTTTAAAACCTATGTTTTTTTCAGTGAATTTCATAGGTTTTTTAAATGCTACTTCCTAACTATAACGTGTTTAAAACCTATGGTTTTTTCAGTGAATATATATATATATATATTCAATGAAAAAACCATAGGTTATAGGCCATATATAGTTAGGAATTAGCATTTACAAAACCTTATTTTACTCGCATAAAACCATTGAAATTCCATATATAGTTAGCTAACTATAAGCGCTAACTATATATCGCGCACCCGCAATCCACTGCTGATGATGTCACATATTACATCATTCATGACATGGTCAGTGACATCACTGATGACATCACTGATTACAACATCCAGTGACTGTATGTTTCTGTAAAGTTAAAATATGTTTCACATATTGAAGAATGAGTGGATGTATAAGTGTCTGGATGAAGAATTTAGTAGGTGCATGACTGACTGTATGAGTGAGTGATTAAATGTGTCTCACTGAGTGCATGGGTTAGTGACTAAACTGTCTTAATTCGTGCATCAGTATGTTTGTTGTTGTGTAAACTGCTGCTTCTGTTGATCAGTAGCTATAAGACTAGCCATATGGGTTATTGATTGGTTGCCCAAATATTTGAATGGGAGGCTGAGTGTGTGTGTGGGTGGCTGGGAGGTGCGTGACTCTGTGCATAGATGTGTAAGCAGTTGATTCACTAGGAGTATGAGTTCAAGAGTGCATGTGGAAACAGCTATATGAGCGGTTGACTGTGCATGGGTGTGTTGGTGAGTGAATGGATTTCTCATTGCTACATGTGCAAGTAAGTACGTATGTAAAACACAATACATGTGAGAGTTGAGATATATAAATAACTGAACATAAGAGCCAGTGAATGTGTGAGTGGCTGTATCGATCACTGTGAGCTTGTATCAGGGATTATATAAGAGAGTAAATATGTGTTATTATATGTTTGAATAAGTAAGATGTGTATAACTGTATAGTTGAGGAAATGGAGGTGTGATTGATTCTTTGCATGACTGACTAGGTGTGTGAGTAAGTCCATGGATGAGTGACAGTCTGTGAGTGTCTGTTTATACTGAGTGTATGTAAGGTTATATTAGAGTCTGAAGAGGTTCATTGTATTATCACATGAGTGATGTGATCAGTGATAACAAATGAGATGTCATCAGTGATGTCATTTGAGTTGTCATCAGTGATGTCATTTGAGATGTCATCATTGATATCATTTGAGTTGTCATCAGTGATGTCATTTGAGATGTCATCAGTGATGTCATCAGTGATGTCACTGACCATGTCATGAATGATGTAATATGTGACATCATCAGCAGTGGATTGCGGGTGCGCGATATATAGTTAGCGCTTATAGTTAGCTAACTATATATGGAATTTCAATGGTTTTATGCGAGTAAAATAAGGTTTTGTAAATGCTAATTCCTAACTATATATGGCCTATAACCTATGGTTTTTTCATTGAATTTTCAAGGTTTTGTAAATGCAAATTCCTAACTATATATCCACTATAACCTATGGTTTTTTCTGTGAATTTCATTGGTTTTTTAATAGCAAATATGAAAAGCTTTAAAATGTCAAGTACGTGATAGATAAAAACATTTTCATATTTATGCACGCTGATGTGCTTTGAACGCTGCCCCCCCCCTCCCCTCTTTTGCCTTTGTTAGTACTCTCTCTTTGCAGATACAGAAGGGTAGTTAACGCAGGCCTTTACCCCCGTTGTAATCCGTCGTACCTCCTTGTCTCTCCATTTGATTGATTGTTGTCCAAGCATTTACTGTTTTAGAATTGGTTCTCTTTGGATCATTCTCTATTTACAAACAAGCACAAAGTCGCAATACTCTGTTTAGTCTTTGCAGATAGTGAAAAATCGTGTAAAAAAATAAAAGTAATCGAGCAAAATCAGTAGGCCACTAATTGGATCTCTTTTTGACCTCGCTAAAATAGAAATATTAGGAACAACCCTTCTTGAGAAATACGAAAATAGTGAGATGAACTGAGCTCCACACCATGAGGGCTGCAAGACAGCTCGGCTCCATCACCCATCCCGCACAAAATAATGACAAACCCTATGCAAATATTAAAAATATAGACAACACACCAGCAAAGAAATAGGGTAAAACATTTTATTAAAAAACTATTTACATAACGTTGGTTTATAAGATGATGTCAGTAGTGGACCGATGTGTGAATAGATCGAAAACAGCACAAGGCTCCAAGATCCGGATAGCAAGCTCCTGGATGTTGGGTGCCATAGTTTAGAGTTCTGAATTTCAGCCTTTTTCAATGCCTGTGCTTTGTTGAATCAAAATGGCGGCTTGACACAAAGCTGACTCAAGCGTTGTTACTGATGCTATGCAGACCAAAACTGGTTTTCAGTTTGTACATTTTTCTAGATTTTTCAATCCAAGTTTGGTTGACTTTGTAGAACGATGGCTTCAGATTTTCAACATACGGTGTGGTGGCGCTGACTGGGAGGGGGCGCTTCGCTCCTGCCCCCTCCCCAAGTAAGATTTTCATACGTGAAAGTACGTTAATGGTTTTGGTCCCCGAGATGCTTCAATGTCACTACCATTCTCAAATAGCATAAGTTCTGGATGTTGGGTGCCATAGTTAAGAGTTCTGAGCAGCGCTTGTAACACTGTCTGAAGCTTATTTCCTCCTACTGCAGCTTCACTATTCTCAAAGTAAGTGAGTGTCGTTTGTGGACCTGACTGCATTAGAAAACAATATGATATGTTACCTTCCTAAACAGCTTGACGGAGGCCCCTGAGGGGCGCTGTGATGGCCATGGACTCGGAGAAGACGCTTGGCTCCGACACCCTCCCCAAGTCTTATAGCACTGGTGTAGCCTGAGATCGCCCCCGACATAGGCGGCCGGCTCCCGGGGTCCGGCGGTACTTTTTGCCTTTTGATGACTCTTCAATTCTGGACCTTGTCCCACAATCCGTTTGACCTGAAGACAAGCTGTAGTGAGGCGCCCCTTTATCGTTTTAGTTGCCATTCCGCCCGCTTTTGCTACACTGTGCCTCTTCCGCCATTCAGCTGTTTTCCGCCCGCTCTTGCGACTACAGCGTCTCGCTCACCATGTAGTTGAGATGCGCCCGCTCTAGCGGTGCAGCGATAGGCGGCTGCCACAGGACTCTCAAAATGGCGGCCGGCTCTTCGGTTTTGGGCCTGGTCCACTAAAATGGCCCTGGGACACCTTGGAACTCGGACGCTTGTCTGCTAGGGCTTGGATCCCATTCTCGAAAAGCGTCCCCTCAGCCGTGAAGATTCTACAAAAGTCATGGGGGCCTCCGACTCCCGCAGGCTTCTGGTGGGGAGCGGCTGCCATGATTGCTCGTGGAATGGCCACGACGGAGCTACGAGATGGTAGTGGTCTCATGCTGACGCCAGCTTTAGTCTGAAACATCCAGAAACACTGTAGACTACCAATTCGATCAGTTCCGGTAGCGCCCCAACATGACCCGGAAGAGAAGAACTTGCCCTCCCCTCTTTGACTGATGGTTCTTGTTGCCTGTCCCCTCTGTTGTCATTTAACAGAACTTTTTGGACTGCTGAAAGGGGTTGTGTTCTGAACGCTGGTTGGTGGAGACATTTAGACTATATTCTTGACCTACGTTGTCGCGTAATGCGTTTTATGACACGCCGCGTTAGCGCACCCGGAAGTGATCCGAGGCGCGGCGCGCAGCGCGTAACGTAAGCATAACAGGTCATGTGACTTGTTAATAAAACTTTTCATTGGTTCATTTT
The DNA here is from genome assembly GCF_964263255.1 of Lissotriton vulgaris. Lineage (NCBI taxonomy): Eukaryota > Metazoa > Chordata > Amphibia > Caudata > Salamandridae > Lissotriton > Lissotriton vulgaris. Next base: position 1,059,868,298 of record NC_141698.1, on the reverse strand, counting down.
ACTTTTGTTAATTTAATGATGAAAAGCTTGGTCATATGACCTAAAAATTACGCTTTTTATTATTTTCGAACAATATTTTTTTTTCAAACATATGTTATAATATTCCAGGCTAATGTACTTTCCCGGAAAATTTACAACTGTCTGGCAAGTAAAATATATTCCTTTTTCGAGAAAAAGGGCGTTTCTTCCTTCCATGACGGAGCCGTTGAGTAAAAGAGATTCGGCCTGCTGTCTTAGTCGCCGATGCGCCTGATTATCAGATTCTTATCGATCACTTTATGTTGCAGACATGAAAAACACAACTGCCCTTGACCATTTATCTTTACTGCGTTCCTACATATTATACCTTTTATCCGTCATGTAATTGGACTGCTTTATTTCACTTGCCTTTTACTGATTCGAAAACAGTCACTAAAAGTAAAAACTTAACAAATGAAAATACTACTACCGTGTTTTGTTTTAAAAACCTTTATTGTGAAAATGTCAGTATACAAATACGGGCCTATAACCACGTGGGCCGGCCACGGAGCAAACTGAAATCGTATATGATGAGGAGACATTTACACTGTAGAGGAACGTAACGAGCGGGCCATTAGGTTGCAAGAACAAAGGTGTCTAACAGTTACGGTATCGGTGGACGTACATTTTGTAATTAAAATACGACAGGGCCACTTACAATAACATTTTCTAGATATACATTTGCGGGCAAAGAGTTACGAGTCCCATTTATACCGGCGCCATTTTGGGCGAGGCCGGGCAGGTCCAAGATATAGTCAAAATGTCTCCACCAACCATCGGCCAGACCAGAACCCCTTTCGGCCCTTTATGTTACAAGATGATGTCTTCCATTCAGAAAATATTGCTGGCAGCATTTTGAAAGGAAACAAAAACAGCCGTTCTCCTAGTGAGTTTCACATTGTTACATTTAGGAAGAATGTTGAAGAGTAGTATGTGGAAAATCTGAAGCCATTTTTCTACAAACTCTCAATCAGACTTGGATGGAAAAAAAAACCTGAAGAATATACAAACTGAAAACCAATTTTTGTCTGTATAGCACCAACAGTAACGCTTGAGTCAGCTTTGTGTCAAGCCGCCATTTTCATTCAATCAATAGCGTCCCCCTGCACACATTCAGGGACCTGGTCGTGTCTTTAGATGAAACGCATTGTAGGAAAAGAAGCAGAAAGGAAAAGGAAAAAAGTTCCGCCGGACCTAGTGAAGCTGCAGCAGGTGCAAATAAGCTTCAGACAGTCTTACAAGCACTGCTCAGAACTCTCAACTGAGGCACTCAACATCCAGGACTTGCCATTCGGATCTTAGCGCCTTGTATTTTTGTTTTGTTCTTGATGGAGGGGAAACAACAAAAAACAGGCATTGAAAACGGCTCAACTGGAGCAAAAAAAAAATTACTTCTTGGGTGCATTAGGGCATTTATGATTTTCGAATGCCGTATTCATCAGGTTGATGCTCATGTTGCCATAGGACAGCATAGCACCACAGTGTATACAAGTTAACTTCATATGTTCAGATGAGGCAGGTGGCATATTTAGCATTCACCTTCTTTGATCCAGGAGGGATGGAGAAAAACTGCCAGATGAAACTTGAAACTTGGCCATCCAGATCTCGGCGCGTTCGACTCACTGTACCGCAACAGTGACCGGAACTCAGCTGGACACGCCGTCTTTCGGCGCAGCATTGTAGGATGGCCACACCAGTGCGGCAATTTGCTGGACACCACCTCGGTGCCATCCGAATCGCGGGGCATATTATCAAGAGGGTTTATCTCCGCTTTTTTGGCTTTAAAAGCCATGAAAGCGGAGATAAAATTATCTCCCTATTACCAAGCTGTCGCTAACACCAGTTAGTGACAGCTAAAAGGAGATAGCGACCATCTTGGGCCCCGCTTTGCATGTCAGTGATACTTATCACTAATGACATGCAAAGTGGCGTGCCAAGATGTTAGCGACTGGAAACAGTCCCTAACATCGCTACCTTCTATTACCAACTTTTGGAGATATTCGCGCTAAGCGCGAATATCTCCAAAATCTAACACCTGCCCTGAGCAGTTCTTAGCCATGTTATCCAATGGGAGGTGGATAACCTGGCTAAGAGCATTAGGTCGATAATACATGAATATCGCTGACTTTTCTGCGATAATAGCAAGGTTTATCTGCGATAAAAATCGCCGATGTGCGGCGATAATTTTTGTCTCTAAACAAGTTATAGACAAAAATTATCGCTAGTTGTTAGTAATATGCCCCCGGGTTTTTGCTTGCAGAAATCGGGAGGCGGGAGACTAGCACTGAAATCAGTACTCACACGCCTGAATCAGGAGGATTGGCATGTCTGAATTCTCTACAGCTGGGGCCATAAACTACATCCGCAGGGGTAGGTGATAGCCTGGGACCAGCCTGGCATCTAAAATGGCTGCCGTGCACGACAAAATTGTGGCATTCGAAAAAAGGCAAGATGGAGCAGCCGCTGGAAGAGATATATCAACATATATCAGCCTCCTCAGCCACCCTCAGGAAACATAGGGGATTAGGATATGTCTCCCGCACCCCCTTATACCTAGTACTTTAATTAACGAAACACAAAATGGCGAATTCCCGTTTCGCTACCAGTTTGCGGCCCAGTTCGCGGCCCGTGAAGCGCTTCTACCGTGAAAAATCATTTTTTTTTATTTTCCCCACGGGACCCTTTAATAACCCCAACAACATTCCTAGGGGGTCAAGAGGGGGATACCTTGCCCCCTTTCATTAAATTCCCCCTTAGTTTTTCACCTTTTCTTCTCTCTCGATCCTACCGAGAGACAAGATGGCGGCCGCTCCGGACTGTCACGCAGCAAAAAAAAAAAAAAAGCTCACGCACAGCCGCTGGAAGAGATGTATCAACATATATCAGCCTCCTCACCCACCCTCAGGAAACATAGGGGATTAGGATACGTCTCCCGTACCCACTTATAACTAGTAATTTAATTTACGAAGCACAAAATGGCGAATTCCCGTTTCGCTACCAGTTTGCGGCCCAGTTCGCGGCCCGTGAAGCGCTTCTACCGTGAAAAATCATTTTTTTTTTCTTTTCCCCACGGGTCCCTTTAATAACCCCAACAACATTCCTAGGGGGTCAAGAGGGGGATACCTTGCCCCCTTTCATTAAATTCACCCTTCGTTTTTCACCTCTTCTTCTCTCTCGATCCTACCGAGAGACAAGATGGCGGCCGCTCCGGACTGTTTAGAATGTTGACAGACACCGGAGAGCCAATCAGCTTTCTGCGCGCAAAGTTCCGATAAGCGAAAAGTAAGCGGACCGGATCGCTGCCCGGAGCGCTGTTACAGATATATATCTTGATTTAAACGTTAATTTCTCAAAAACTACTGGAGCACATATATTGAGACCTAGCAAAGGCACATCGGGCTAACAGTCCCTACAATTTTGCCAAGTTTCGTGCAAATCCATTCAGCCGTTCGAGCTAAAAGTGAGTCCAACCGCCCTATGGAAAACTCAATGCAAAAAACGCGTTTTGGGACCCCCCTTTTTTCTCAGCCCCCCCTTGACGAAACCCCACCAAATTTTCAGGAGCTGCTCAGAAACAAAATGTGCCATTTTCCTGAAAATTTCAGCCGATTCCATCCACAAACGCCAAAGTTATTAGACATAGAATTTTCAAAAGTCCCATAGGGAATTTATCCTAACTATATATACCTACTGGCGAACGCCAGTAGGTAATATATATATATATATATATATATATATATATATATATATATATATATATATATATATATATATATATATATATATATATATATATATATATATATATATATATATATAAAATTTCTATGGCAAAACGAAACCCCTCATTTTGTTCCTTTTCAAATTAAATGTATTAAGTGTTACCACTTTATTCCAATCAAGATGACTTCAGGTGTGCCATACTTTTGTCATAAGTAAGACTGTTAGCGTTCTAGTTGTTCTTTTGAACACTCTGGAACATTCTGTCATTGGGCTATAGTTGGGCTACATCTGGCTGATATTTGGGCTACATTTGGGCTCTTTTGTCTCTGGTGGGCATCTTGGGAGACTGCATATCAAAAAAATTTTAATGAAATATAAGAGGATTTGAGAAGTCACTCAAAATGTGAGCAAATTTTTCTTTCTTCGGCACTAATCATAATTTCTATGGCAAAATGAACCCCTTCATTTTGTTCCTTTGCAAATTAAATGTTTTAAGTGTTAACACTTTATTCCAATCAAGATGACTTCAGGTGTGCCATACTTTTGTCATAAGTAAGACTGTTAGCGCTCAAGTTGTTCTTTAGAACACTCTGGGACATTCTGTCATTGGGCTATAGTTGGGCTACATCTAGCTGATATTTGGGCTACATTTGTTTTTTTTGTCTCTGGTGGCCATCTTTGGGCTACATTGGGCTACATTGGGCTACATTGGGCTTCATTGGGCTACATGTGGGCTCTAACATATATATAGCCGAATGTAGCCCAATATATATTTTTTCAAAGTTAATTTTCTCAGCAACTACTGAACAGATTTACACCATTCAAAGAAAAGCGTAATCTGCGAGCCGGACTCTATCTTTCTACCAAATTTCTTATAAATCCATTCAGCCGTTCGAGCTGTAGCCGTGTCTAAACGTCCTATGGAAAATAACATGGGGAAAACACGTTTTGGGACCCCCCTTTTATCTCAGCCCCCACTTGACGAATCCCCCCCAAACTTTCAGGGAAGGAGCGGAGTGGAGCAGGCCATCTTCTTTGAGAAATTCGCAAAGATTCGTCCACCGGCGCCAAAGTTATTCTCAATAGAATGTTGCGGATTTCCTATGGAAACTAGGTCCTAACTACTGTCTTTGGGCTATAGTTGGGCTACATCTGGCTGATATTTGGGCTACATTTGGGCTCTTTTGTCTCTGGTGGCCATCTCAGGAGACTGCATATCTTTTTTTAATGAAATATAAGAGGATTTGAGAAGTCACTCAAAATGTGCCCTAATTTTTCATTCTTCAGCACTAATCATAATTTCTATGGCAAAATGAACCCCCTCATTTTGTTCCTTTGCAAATTAAATGTTTTAAGTGTTAACACTTTATTCCAATCAAGATGACTTCAGGTGTGCCATACTTTTGTCATAAGTAAGACTGTTAGCGCTCTAGTTGTTCTTTAGAACACTCTGGGACATTCTGTCATTGGGCTATAGTTGGGCTACATCTGTCTGATTTTTGGGCTACATTTGTTTTTTTTGTCTCTGGTGGCCATCTTTGGGATACATTGGGCTACATTGGGCTACATTGGGGCTCTAACATATATATAGCCCAATGTAGCCCAATATATATTTTTTCAAAGTTAATTTTCTCAGCAACTACTGACAGACTTACACCATTCAAAGATAAGCGTAATCTGCAAGCCGGACTCTACCTTTCTACCAAATTTTGTTATAAATCCATTCAGCCGTTCGAGCTGTAGCCGTGTCTAAACGTCCTATGGAAAATAACATGGGGAAAACACGTTTTGGGACCCCCCTTTTATCTCAGCCCCCACTTGACGAATCCCCCCCAAACTTTCAGGGAAGGAACGGAGCGGAGCAGGCCATCTTCTTTGAGAAATTTGCAAAGATTCGTCCACCGGCGCAAAAGTTATTCTCCATAGAATGTTGCGCATTTCCTATGGAAACTAGGTCCTAACTACTGTCATTGGGCTATAGTTGGGCTACATCTGGCTGATATTTGGGCTACATTTGGGCTCTTTTGTCTCTGGTGGCCATCTTGGGAGACTGCATATCAGAATTTTTTTAATGGAATATAAGAGGATTTGAGAAGTCATTCAAAATGTGCCCCAATTTTTCTTTCTTCAGCACTAATCATAATTACTAAGGCAAAATGAACCCCCTCATTTTGTTCCTTTGCAAATTAAATGTTTTAAGTGTTAACACTTTAATCCAATCAAGATGACTTCAGGTGTTCCATACTTTTGTCATAAGTAAGACTGTTAGCACTCTAGTTGTTCTTTAGAACACTCTGGGACATTCTGTCATTGGGCTATAGTTGGGCTACATCTGGCTGATATTTGGGCTACATTTGTTTTTTTTGTCTCTGGTGGCCATCTTTGGGCTACAGTGGGCTACATTTGGGCTCTAACATATATATAGCCCAATGTAGCCCAATATATATTTTTTCAAAGTTAATTTTCTCAGCAACTACTGAACAGATTTACACCATTCAAAGAAAAGCGTAATCTGCGAGCCGGACTATACCTTTCTACCAAATTTCTTATAAATCCATTCAGCCGTTCGAGCTGTAGCCGTGTCTAAACGTCCTATGGAAAATAACATGGGGAAAACACGTTTTGGGACCCCCCTTTTTATCTCAGCCCCCACTTGACGAATCCCCCCAAACTTTCAGGGAAGTAGCGGAGCGGAGCAGGCCATCTTCTTTGAGAAATTCGCAAAGATTCGTCCACCGGCGCCAAAGTTATTCTCAATAGAATGTTGCGGATTTCCTATGGAAACTAGGTCCTAACTATAACTACCTACTGGCGACCACCAGTAGGTAATATATATATATATATATATATATATATATATTAACGCTCAAAAATCCTTCCCAATCCTCCCTGGAAAGAATAACAGCACTCGAGGTTGAGGGATACAAACGCGCTAGATTTTATTCAGCGGAGGGGTGCACACAGACGCGTTTCGGCGGTCTGCCTTCGTCAGTGTGTGATGCACTGTGTTTGTTTCCGACATTGTTTTTAACATACATAGTCACTCCCACTACCGGTCAGGTGTGGACACAAACAAGGGGACTAAGGCCTATCACGAAACAAGGCGGCCATCTTGTAGTGTATAGTAAATATAACACAACATTAGAAATTATCTAAATAAAGCCCACAGATGGGCAATTGCATTGTATCCTGTTAGGCTGATCACAATAAAATGTCAAAAAAATCAACATGAAATAATAAAGCTGTGGATCGGCTTGTGTCCCCATATATATTACATGTGCCAAAACACCTGTACACGAAGGAAAATTAAATCAATTCTCAAACCACAGCTGCAAGCTTAACATAGCTACAGGGGGGGTTCTGGATAAGTGGGTGTCAAGTGAAATGCATCGCGTGCAACATTAGGGAGGGCATGTATAATTGTTCACAATATAAACCACAGTTTAAATGAAAATTATAGCATGAGTTCAAAATTGAAACAATTGTGATTAAAGTGCATATTATATACAGTGGAAATTGAGTATGTAGAGAGACATTGAAGATAAGCTTCTACATTCTATCCGATCAAATTATAAGATTCATTCAATCAGAGTCACAAGGTATTAGTGATATACTATAGGTCAAATAACCATGAATTGTCTCTCACATACTATTATGTACAAGAAAGAAATCGGATGCAAGTTTCAGAGCTATTATATACATTAATTTACACGTGTTCCAAGTTAGATAATGTGAGAAGTTCTAGTTTCAGTGTGGTCAGATACACTATCATCTTGGAATGGTGTATGTCAGATGTTAGCTGCTCATTTCCCTAGATGGAAAGCCATCTCCTCCCCGCTGTTGAGACCTTTAGGATGTTTTGTACACAGATCAATGATGTAACGGGACTCTAGTCTCCTTAGTCTGCGTAGACGGTCACCTCCACGAATATTGTGGGGTACAATATCGAGGCCGAAGTACTGGAGCTTACTCCGATCTCGATTATGTACTTCCGCGAAATGGCGAGCCACCGGATAGCTCTGATCTGTTTTATCGATGGCTCGCATGTGTTCCAATATTCTAAGCTTTATCTCCTTGATCGTGCTCCCAATGTAGCGTAAGCCACAGGGGCACTGTAGGCAATATACGGCATATTGTGTGCTGCAGGTGATGAATTTATTTATGTAGATTTTCTTGCCAGTTTCTGATATTGTATACGAGAGTACACGTTTACTACCTGCGCACGCTTTACAGCGGCCGCAGGGGTAAAAGCCTCGTTGATCCCTCAAAGTGTTCGTTCTTAAAGACACTTTGTCAAGATGGCTGTGCACCAATATGTCGCCTAATGATTTTGCTTTACTGAAGGTTAGGAGTGGCTGTGATGGAAGGTCTTCTTTGAGCACGCTATCTGTTAAAAGAATATGCCAATTCTTACGTAGCATGGCTCTGAAGCTGTCTGCACCTGTTGAGTAGGGAGTTATAACTCTGAACTTGCCTTGATCCTCACCTGACATGCCCCTTCGGTTGACCTGATCGGTGTTACTGGTCAGGAGGGACTGTCTCTCTATTTTCCTTACTCTTTTTAGAGTATTGTGGAGCATGCTCTCGCCGTATCCCCTGGCTTTAAATCGGGATATGCATTCCGAAGCAGCCGCTTCGAAATCCGAGGGTTTAGAGCAGTTCCTGCGAAGTCTTAGCAATTCCCCGTAGGGGATGCTCCTGATTAATTGGGTTGGATGGCTGCTGCTGGCGTGCAGTGTGGAGTTGCCAGCAGTTTGCTTTCTGAAGAGGTTAGTGTGGAGTTGACCGTCTTCTGCATATATTTTGAGGTCCAGGTAGTCCGCTGCCACTGGACTCACTGTCCCAGAAAATCGCAGATTAAGTTGATTGTTATTGAGTACATTGATGTATTCGTAAGCTGTCTCAGGGTTACCTCTCCACACAATGAAAAGATCATCGATATATCGATGCCAGCAGATGACCTTGCCCTCTTCGTCCCCAACTCTGCAGCTCCTGGGTACCTGCTCCTCCCACCAGCCCACGAATAAGTTCGCGTAGCTGGGAGCAAAGCAGGTACCCATCGCCGTGCCAGACTTCTGGATGTATAACTGCTCTTCAAACAGGAAAATATTATGTTTTAGACAAAATTCTACGAATTCTAGAATCATTAGGTTGTGTCTAGAAAATCGTAGTTGGCGTTGTTCCAATGCCCATTTAACCGCCTCTAATCCATGACTATGATTGATGATAGTATAGAGGCTGGTGATGTCTAATACCATTAAAAGATAGTCCTGTTCCCACACCAAATTGTTCAGTTTTGTCAAAAAATCTTTTGTGTCTCGTATATACGAGTCCAAGTTGGACACAAGAGGAAATAAGGTGTGGTCCACAAAGCGAGACATATTCTCCGTTAGACTCCCGATGGAAGAAATAATCGGGCGTCCAGGTGGGTAGTCACGATTTTTGTGAAGTTTTGGGAGGTGGTAGAAAGTTGGAGTCATTGGCAGGTGGTGCGTAAGAACAGATGTTCATCTTTGTTCAGCATACGTTGGTTGTACCATTTGGAGATGAGTTTGTCATATTCTATGATACTCAGTTGGTAGGTATCATTAGTGCATTTAGTATAGAAATTCTCATCTGAAAGTTGCCTCAATGCTTCCTTCGTGTAATATTCACGGGTCATCAGAACCACGTTCCCGCCCTTGTCAGAGGGCTTCACAATTATTTTCGTATCCATCGTTAATCCTTTCAAGGCAGTTCTCTGTTGTTCCGTGATGTTTTGGTGGGGGTTCTTTTGGTTACTTTTCCGTAGTTTTAGTAGGTCATCATTCATCGCTTCCGAGAACACATCTATGGCGTCACAAGGGGATTGGGGAACAAAGGTGGACGGTGGTTTAAAACCACTGTTTTCACTGTCCTGTTCAATATCCTGCATTTCAGCCCTCTGGGCTGGATCCAAGTCTGCAAGGTCCTGTGTTTGTTCCAATTCCAGATCTGTTAGTATCTCAACTGAGCGTAGATCTTTACCGCTCAGTGCGTCTGAAGCTGTAATTCTTCGCCCTTGGTTTTCTTTATGTTGTAGATGTGGCCGCATTTTGAAATGTTTATGTAATTTAAGTTTGCGGGTGAAGCGGAACAGGTCTATTTTGGTTTGGGTGTATTCCAACTCACTATTTGGACAAAAGGTCAGTCCAAGACTTAGGACTTGTTCTTCTTCCTTTGTCAGTACTCTAGGAGTGAGATTGACCACCGTTAAGTTTGTAACCACATTGTTGGTGTTAGAGTTATCTGGGGGGTTAGTGGTGGTGTTGATTCCACTTAGATGAATAGCTGGGGCTATTGTTTTTTGTTGGTGCGCTTCCGATTGGTCCAACGGGGTGCTCGGGCGCCTCTGCCCCTTCCTCTTGTTCCCCCCGCCTGCCCGTCTGGTTCTGCGTCCTTTTCTGCTCCTTGGGTATCCGTGTCTGGGGGCTTGTTCTTCCCACCTCGGAGCCATGTACTTTGTATTACTTCGTACTCCTCCTGAAAAGGAGTCTTGGTGCTTTTGTCTGCCACTTTGGGCCCCCTGTTGGTAGTGCGCGTATCTGGGTCTGATTGATTCTCTTCTGATTCATTCTCAGTTATGTCAGATTCAGAGGTGACTTCTCCAGTACCGCTGGTTGTCCCAGCACCTTCTTTTCTGCTCTTCTGGAGGGCTTTGCGTGGGGCGTCAAACTTTTTTGCATACGTAAGGACGCGTCCAGTTAGATAGTCATTGGCGTCCCTTTCGTATTTTTCCTGTTTGCGGAGCCTTATTTTGGTTTCATATTTGATCAACCTGGCCTTCATCTGTTCTTTCATTTGTGTGATATTTGCCACTTGGCTGGGATCAGTTTCACTCTCAAGTTCGTTGTCAATCACTTGGATATCAGCCAGTGCTCGCTCCCTGTCGCTCCAGGCATATTTCACGAGTATTTTCAGTGTGCCCTCACAGTATTGGGCAGTATGCTCGAACCAGTCTGTTAGCAGTTGCGGGTCCGGATTCTCATAGGAGGGAACAGTGTGGACTCTCAACCCCCTTGGTACCCTTTCTTCCTCAATGTAATTGGTAAGGCTTGTTGCCTCCCACCATTTGCGGATTTCCCTTTCATGCAGGCGTTCCAATTTCGTTATTGTTGTCAGAAGTGGATTACTGGGCGTTTCCACTGTAGGCGTCCCAGTTGACGCAGGCGGTCTTGTCTGCCTTTTGAACATGCCCTTCGCTGCCGATTGCCGTTCCGCATCGGAAAACATGTCGGAACAGCGCGTGTCATAAACAGTATTGGACTCTTACTGTTGACTCGCGCTTGTAGATAGTGCTGCCCCCCCGCAGTTTTGAATGCGCGTTCTTAGCCTCAGTCCTCTGTCGCCTTGCCAACAATTCCAAAATACCCTGACGTGCAGAGACGGGAGTAGCAATCAATAGCTGCATGCAATGCAATGCTCACCGGAGACGTCTTCCTCGGGAGACACGGGACTCGCGTTCTCCTCCGTAATCCGTGACCGGACTCGAACTCCCAGATTGGATCAGGCGGTGCGCAGCCGTGCACTTAGAAAACGCTCCTTTCTCCACGAAAAAACGGCTGCTCACTCGACGGCGGGTGCTGTCGGCGGTTCGTGGACACCGCCACACATTAACGCTCAAAAATCCTTCCCAATCCTCCCTGGAAAGAATAACAGCACTCGAGGTTGAGGGATACAAACGCACTAGATTTTATTCAGCGGAGGGGTGCACACAGACGCGTTTCGGCGGTCTGCCTTCGTCAGTGTGTGATGCACTGTGTTTGTTTCCGACATTGTTTTTAACATACATAGTCACTCCCACTACCGGTCAGGTGTGGACACAAACAAGGGGACTAAGGCCTATCACGAAACAAGGCGGCCATCTTGTAGTGTATAGTAAATATAACACAACATTAGAAATTATCTAAATAAAGCCCACAGATGGGCAATTGCATTGTATCCTGTTAGGCTGATCACAATAAAATGTCAAAAAAATCTATATATATATATTATATACATATATATAACTACCTACTGGCGGTTGCCAGTAGGTAGTTATAGTTAGGATTTTTTTCAATGTTAAATCTCAAAATTCTATTTGGAATAACTTTGGCGCCGGTTGCGAATCTGCCTGAAAATTTCCTGAAAATGGCCTTGCGGCGCCCCGGTCCTTCCCTGAAAGTTTGGGGGGGATATGTCAAGCGGGGGCCGAGATAAAAGGGGGGTCCCAAAACGCGTTTTCCCCATGTTAATTTCCATAGGGCGGTCGATTTCACTTTTAGCCCGAACGGCTGAATGGATTTACACCAAACTTGGCAAAATTGTAGGGACTGGTAGCCCGATGTGCCTTTGCTATGTCTCGAGATATGTGCTCCAGTGGATTTTGAGTAATTTAGGCTCAAAAAATATATATATCTATAGGCGCGCTCCGGTACGCGCACCGGGGAGCGCTCCGGGCGCGCCACGCGACTTGCGCATGGAAAGCAGATTGGCTGTCGGTTGTCTGTAAACATTCTAAACAGTCCGGAGCGGCCGCCATCTTGTGTCTCGGTAGGATCGAGACATGAGAGGTGGCCAAAACAAAGGGGTAAAAGACCATAAGGGGGCAGAGTAGACACCCCCTGTCCCCCTAGGTTTGATGTGGGGGCCATTAAAGGGCCCCGCGGGGTCTCCCCCAAAAAAATTTTGGGGGGGGGGGTTTCGCGGGGGCAGCGCCCGGTACGCGCACCAGGGAGCGCACCGGGGAGCGTACTATGGGAAAAAAATGGTGTCATCAGTGATGTCATGAGTGATGTCACTGACCATGTCATGAGTGATGTAATATGTGATGTCATCAGCAGTGCATTGCACGCGCAAGTTATAGTGAGTCCGACTAACTATAACGTGGGAATTTCAATGGTTTTATGTCAGTAAAATTTCCAGCTAACTATAACTGGTGTGAAACCTATGGTTTTTTCAGTGAATATATATATATATATATATATATATATATATATATATATATATATATATATATATATATATATATATATATATATATATATATATATATATATATATATATATATATATATATATATATATATATATATATATATATATATATATATATCCAAACACCAGTTCCTGTGTTTTGCAAGGCTGTCTCAATGGGCGGTCCGAGTAAAACGAGGTAAACGGGTAACCCACAAATCCACAAATCCTTTCTCCCTTATGAAGAAAAATACTCAGACACTCGTGTGTGCTTCAACATTTTAAAATACATGTACAAAAGTGAAAAGGGGACTTAACCACCACCACATGATGTGAGTGTAGAAATGTGTCGGCCATCTTAACACGATCTTAATTCTAATTCTGCACACATAAAATGACATAATTCATGGCAATTCTATAGAATTGACAACTGCATTTCAATTAATATAACAACTTCTCATGATTGTTAATAAAGTTGATCACTGTAATGTTCCCCACCTCTCACCTTACCCAAGTGGGCGAATATAGGCAATGTTCAACTGTATGATAACAGTATCTACACGTGTATCGATACCGATACCAATATGCAGTCATAAAACAATAATGCTGCAATAATACTAAATGTTGTTCATCATGGCGCTAGCCCCAGTCTTGCCCAAGTGGGCAGTTAAAAGCTGTACCCAACATTTTATACAATATCAAATGTTGAATCATAATACATTGCAGCACTTAAAACCAATACAGGTGCCCGAAAAATCACATAAATACATGATCATAAATGCTAAATATAATAAAGAGAATTCATTTCCGACAGTATCAATTAAAATCCAACAATTTTAACCCTGCGGGTTATTCATAACAAATTCTTTACAAATGTGCAATCACAGTTTCCATGGACAGTTGGTTCCATAAAGTACAGCCCAAGAACATGAAGACAAAAAGTGTCTGCACCTGTGCAAAAATGACAAAAACGAAAACTATTACCATTAGGAAACCTTTGAGAAAGAACTTGCAAAATCTACAGATATATATATATATATACCAACTTTATCAAATACTGAAGTGAATTGCCAACTCCTCGCTTGAATTAAGGCCCTTTGGTATAGGGTCTCAAAATCAACTATATATTCTGATTCCAGTTCCCTCAATATTAACTCACGGTTTCATCCCTGACATCCACATTTACAGCATCAATTACCAACATCTTGAGCGACTTTTCATCCTGATAGTGGCAATCGAAGAAGTGGCGTGCCACTGGATAATGTCTGTCATTATGTCTGATGGCACGTACATGCTCTAACACCCGTTTTTTGGCACAATAAATTGTGCTCCCTATGTACATTTTATAACATGGGCAGATTAGAGCATATACACAGTAGGTGGAATTACAATTCAAAGCTTTTTGAATAACAAATTGTCATTTGGAGTTTGGAATCTGGAATTCAGTGCAATCAGTACTGTGGCTACACGCTTTACACTTTTTACAACAGTGGTAACCTGATCTTTCTCTCACACCACTAGAAATTGCATCTTGAGTGATCAAGTTTATACACAACTCAACCCTCAGTCATCTACTTTTTTGAAAGTTATCTGCGAGTTGTAATTCACGTGTTTATGCAGGTCATCATCTGTTAATAGTACATGCCAGTGTTTGTTCAATACTTTGCGCACATCTTGTGCCTGATGGGAATAATATATATATATATATATATATATTTCTGGTTTATTAATAAAGTTCATATTGAGAGTTTTATTTTTGTTGTAAATTAATAGGGTTATGTTTCATATGTTAAGTTTAGAAGTATAGTACTTTCCCTACTTTTGCACAGGTTGGAGTGGGAATATTAATTGTTATCACTAAATCAAAGGAGAGAGGGAGGACTAGATAAGCTAGTCTGGATCCCCGCTTTTATATATTCAAAAATCAAGAGAGACTAGCTAGGTTTTTACAGGTAAGACTCAAAGGAGTATGTATGTCAAGGAAAAACCAGTAGGTTTTATTTGAAAGCCCTCACCCACCAACCTAGTTGGTGGCATGCTTCATCATCGGGCCCCACCACAGTGGCACCTAACGTGCCCCGGGTGTGCTTCGACGCCAGATTACTGCGGAGCTGGTATAATTGCTGAGTGTGCAATGTGGTGAGTGTGAAGGTGAAAATTAAAAAGCCATACAGAAATCCCAGCACCCGAGGGTAAAGACTATTTTAATGAAACTGGGTATCTGTTGGCAAGTTAAAAGGCAGACGGACACGGTGGAGTATGGATTATGACCTCCAGTGTCCTGTGTGGTCTACATGTTTCAGCCTGGCCTTTCTTAATTTTGAAACAGGCTTTCCTCAGGACCAAGTGAGTATGTGTGGGGTTATAAAATTAAATTACAGTGAGTGTATTCAAGGTACTATGTGTAGCACGCACTAAGGTGCTATATGGGTGAGAAGGGGATTCCCTCTCGCTTTGCTACATATAACATAGAAGGGGAGACATACAGACATACAGGGTAGAGTCATATTAGCATATTATTGCAAAAACAGTCGTCATTCCACCGTCTTGTAAGGTGAGTGAGCGAACTATACATGGCTAAAGTGTGGTCTTGTCAGTGGCAAGACTCATGTGATGGTTATCTAGAAGCCGGTTGCAGTGGTGATCTAGAAAACGAAATTGCCAATGTGAGGTTCAGGTAAGTGAAAGAAATTCAATTATTATCCTCACACAGTGTTTAGCTGATCAAAGCCTTCTTGGGTCGCCTGGCAGAGAAAAAGACCCTGAAAGAAGGTTTGGTTTTACATAATTATCCGACCTGTAAGGGAAAAACCTCAACACCTTACCCCCACAGTAGCTGTAGTGCGCAGCCTCAATTACTCACGAAACTATCGACCTGGTTCCTCCTTGGACCTGTAATCCTTCTGCGGCGCCCGGATGTAATGGAGGGCTGGCCGAGCATGTTTATTTAAAGGTTCCGTAATAAGCTGCACCTGGGTAGGGTAGAAACAGAGGGAGGGGTGCCGCGCTGAAAGCGCCATGTCATGCGCGCTCTGCGCATGCGTCTAGCGAGTAGCGGTCCCTATCCGGCGCATGCGCCTGCAGGTAGTGCTACTCCGCGCATGCGCGGGTAGGTAGAGGCTGAGAGAGGCTACCGCGCATGCCTGGGAAATGCTGCGCATGCGTAGAAGAGTCTATCTGCGCTCCTGGTGGCGCTAATATGTATTAAAAACCTTTCTAAAAGAGCGAGAAGTGTCAAAAAGAAACAATAAGGACACTTAGATAGAACCACTTGGATCTATGGGATATTTAGGTTGAGGTGGATAAATGTGAGTAAAATTGGACTATGCACAGAGAGGAGAGGAAAAGGAAGCCTCATACATTAAGTATTAAGCGAATTCCATGGTATGGAATCGTTAAGCCCATTGGTGTGGGTGGATAGGCGGTAAATCCAACGTTGTTCTTTTTGGAGGAGAAAACTTTCATTGTTTTCAGTTATAGGAAATTGTTCAATCACAGTCCAAGCGAAATCATTTGGGGTGTGATTGTGGGACAAGAAGTGGTCAGTAAGTTTGCTTATATTTTTGCCACATCGGATGGTGCTGCGATGTTCAGTCATTCTTGTCCGTACCTTGCGGGTAGTCATACCTACGTACCGTAGGCCACATCTGCATGTCATGAGGTACACCAGGTTAGAAGAATTGCAGTTGGTAAACTGGCGTTGTGTCCATACCTTGCCTGGTTCTAGGTCCAGGGTTTTTGAGGGGGATGTAAGGTGGCACACACTGCAATTGTTGCACGGTTGGTGTCCCGTAACTTTTGGTAATCCCCAAGCATTGAGGATGGTATTGTCGTTAGTGGCACGGTTAGGTCTGGGTCTGGTATGTACTAGGGAGTCTTTTAAATTCTTGGCCCTTTTGTATGCGAATCTGGGTTTTTCCCAGTTTCGGTTGCCTGAGTTGATAATCTTCCAGTTCCTGGTGATTATGTTGGAAACCTGATTAGACACGGTATTGTAAGTGGTGACGCATGTCAGAGTGGGTTCTTCAGGGGGCCTTGTTGTTGCCTCAAGCAGGGATTCTCTATTTTGGTTCCTAGCCCTCTTGCAGGTGGTGTTCAGGATCCTGGTGGGGTATCCCCTATCTTCCAATTTATGGATCAAACTAGCTGACTGTTGTTTGTAGTCTTGAATTCGGCTGCAGTTGCGTCTTAGTCGTAAAAACTGACCATAAGGGAGATTTTCCCGTAGAGGTCTAGGGTGGAAGCTGTCAAACCTCAAAAGTGAGTTCCTTGATGTGGGTTTGTGGTAAGTTGTGGTTGTCAAGCCGTCCATGTCTGCCTTGATATTGAGGTCCAGGAAAGCCAATTCAGTAGCACTGCTAGTGCAGGTAAACCTCAGGTAGTTGTCACGGGTATTGAGCCACATGAGAAATTGATCCAGGGATTCCTGATTTCCTTCCCAGATAACCAGGATGTCGTCGATATATCGACGCCACATACTGATGTTGGCCGTGTAGGGATTGTTCACAGATTGTATGTGTGTTTTTTCAAAATGGGCTACATAAAGACCAGCTATGCTGGGAGCGAAAACGCTCCCCATGCTTGTGCCATTAGTCTGTAGGTACAGTTTGCCCTCGTACTCGAAATAGTTGTCTTTTAATGCCAAAGTGGCACATTCCATTATAAAGCTGCGTGGAGTTTGATGGTTCCAAACAGTACCCGTTAAGACTTCCTCCAGTACTTCCAGTGTGGCATCCTGCGGTAAGCTAGTGTAGAGGCTCTCAATGTCTAATCCGACAAGGAGTTGGGTTTCAGGGTTGAAGCTGGTTTCTTTGATTACATTGAGAAGATGTTTCGTATCCTTGATGTAGGATGGTGTGAGTTGTACCAATGGATTCAAGAAAAAGTCGCAAAAGCGTGATAGGGGCTCTAGGAGTGATTGATTCCCAGACACAATTGGTCTGCCCGGTGGTGGGGTTACTCCTTTGTGTATCTTCGGGAGAGTGTAGAAATATGGGATTTTGGCATTTTTGCAGCACAGGTAGTCAGCCTCCTGTTTTGAGATGTGTTCTGCGTCCCGGGCATTTTTCACCAAGATCTGTATCCTCTTGCTTAGTTCCTCAGTGGGGTCTTTCCTGAGTGGTCTGTAATTCCTGGTGTCGCTGAGTAGTCTAAGACATTCAGTGTTATAATCTGTTTTGTCCATGAGCACGATACCTCCCCCCTTGTCGGCGGGTTTTATGACAAGGGCAGGGTTAGCCTGCAGGCGTCTTATCGTGTCACGTTCCCGGTAGGACAGATTGTTGAAGGTGTTTTTTTCTTGTATATTCTCGACCTCAGTGTAGACCGCCTGTTCAAAGGCAGCAATCTCGACAGGTATACTAGCGGGTGGAGGGATGAAGGTGGATTTTAGTCTGAGGCCTGTCTCGTTGGGGACTTCCTCCTGGGGGTCGTTGGACTCTGTTTTCTTTTCAAAGAAGGCTTTTAATTTTAATTTTCTAAAGAACTCCGCAAGTTCCATATGTAACTTGAAATGGTCCAGTTTGGCTGTAGGGACGAAAGATAGGCCCTTATTCAGGACTGCTATTTCTTCATCTGTCAATTCTGTGCTAGAAACGTTGAACACCAGCTGATCTTTTGTTCTCGCTGTTGTTACTGCTTGCTCGGTCCCGCCTGTTCCTTGGTTCTGTTCCTCGTGTTCGAGCTCACCGGTTCCGCTTCTGGTGTCCAATGGACCTGTGGTGCATTTCTTCTTTTCCCGCGGTTCCTGCGGCCCTGTGATAAAAAAGGATATCTTTGGTTTTGATTCCCTTGAAAGTATGGCATCTGTCCTGGTGCGTACATTGGAGGAAAACCATAGAAAGGGGGTGGTATTGGTCCAAATTGTGGTGGCCCAAAGTTGTAGTTCTGTGGTGGACCCTGCCAGGGTTGCTGCCAGTGTTGGCCTCGTCGCCCTCTTCCTCTGGATTGATTGGATCCGGTGCTTGAATTGCTAGAGACCGAACTATTGTCCCCGGAGCTGTCGGAGTCTTTTCTAGCTGGGGTGTAAGCATCGTCCGAGTAAGGGTATGTCTTAGTGAAGCTAAATCTCTTTAGATCTTTTTCAAAATTTTTAATTTTTGTCTGAGTTAGGTATTCTTTATAGTCAGCCATCTCACGGTTTTGGTCTTCTAGTTTCTTTTTGAAACCAGTTAGGGTGGTCTTGAAATGGTTCTCAGTTGCCTGAATTTCGATCAGGATAGCGTCAGAGAGTCGTTTGGCGGTTTTGATTATGAGGACGAGCCAGTCCCTGGTGCAGTGCCAGGCGATCTGGGCCCAATCCTTCCTGAAAGTGGCGTCATCTAGGAAGATCCTAGGAGCGTTGGTGACTATGAGACCTCTTGGAGCAGTGTTGGTGCGTAAGTACTGTGCTAGAATTACGCCATGTAAGATAGTTCGTATTTTGTTCCTTTTCTTCTCAGTCAGTGCATCCCAATCAGAGGACTGTGCAATGGTTGTGGAGACATTGAAGTCTGCCGCAAGTGACGGGTCGGATAAGATTTCACTGATGTCATCTTCAGTGTACGTTAGACCAGTGTTTTCTGCCATGTTGTATTGATTTTAGGAAAATTAAACTCTCACAGCTGTGCGCTGCCTAAATATCACTAAATCAAAGGAGAGAGGGAGGACTAGATAAGCTAGTCTGGATCCCCGCTTTTATATATTCAAAAATCAAGAGAGACTAGCTAGGTTTTTACAGGTAAGACTCAAAGGAGTATGTATGTCAAGGAAAAACCAGTAGGTTTTATTTGAAAGCCCTCACCCACCAACCTAGTTGGTGGCATGCTTCATCATCGGGCCCCACCACAGTGGCACCTAACGTGCCCCGGGTGTGCTTCGACGCCAGATTACTGCGGAGCTGGTATAATTGCTGAGTGTGCAATGTGGTGAGTGTGAAGGTGAAAATTAAAAAGCCATACAGAAATCCCAGCACCCGAGGGTAAAGACTATTTTAATGAAACTGGGTATCTGTTGGCAAGTTAAAAGGCAGACGGACACGGTGGAGTATGGATTATGACCTCCAGTGTCCTGTGTGGTCTACATGTTTCAGCCTGGCCTTTCTTAATTTTGAAACAGGCTTTCCTCAGGACCAAGTGAGTATGTGTGGGGTTATAAAATTAAATTACAGTGAGTGTATTCAAGGTACTATGTGTAGCACGCACTAAGGTGCTATATGGGTGAGAAGGGGATTCCCTCTCGCTTTGCTACATATAACATAGAAGGGGAGACATACAGACATACAGGGTAGAGTCATATTAGCATATTATTGCAAAAACAGTCGTCATTCCACCGTCTTGTAAGGTGAGTGAGCGAACTATACATGGCTAAAGTGTGGTCTTGTCAGTGGCAAGACTCATGTGATGGTTATCTAGAAGCCGGTTGCAGTGGTGATCTAGAAAACGAAATTGCCAATGTGAGGTTCAGGTAAGTGAAAGAAATTCAATTATTATCCTCACACAGTGTTTAGCTGATCAAAGCCTTCTTGGGTCGCCTGGCAGAGAAAAAGACCCTGAAAGAAGGTTTGGTTTTACATAATTATCCGACCTGTAAGGGAAAAACCTCAACACCTTACCCCCACAGTAGCTGTAGTGCGCAGCCTCAATTACTCACGAAACTATCGACCTGGTTCCTCCTTGGACCTGTAATCCTTCTGCGGCGCCCGGATGTAATGGAGGGCTGGCCGAGCATGTTTATTTAAAGGTTCCGTAATAAGCTGCACCTGGGTAGGGTAGAAACAGAGGGAGGGGTGCCGCGCTGAAAGCGCCATGTCATGCGCGCTCTGCGCATGCGTCTAGCGAGTAGCGGTCCCTATCCGGCGCATGCGCCTGCAGGTAGTGCTACTCCGCGCATGCGCGGGTAGGTAGAGGCTGAGAGAGGCTACCGCGCATGCCTGGGAAATGCTGCGCATGCGTAGAAGAGTCTATCTGCGCTCCTGGTGGCGCTAATATGTATTAAAAACCTTTCTAAAAGAGCGAGAAGTGTCAAAAAGAAACAATAAGGACACTTAGATAGAACCACTTGGATCTATGGGATATTTAGGTTGAGGTGGATAAATGTGAGTAAAATTGGACTATGCACAGAGAGGAGAGGAAAAGGAAGCCTCATACATTAAGTATTAAGCGAATTCCATGGTATGGAATCGTTAAGCCCATTGGTGTGGGTGGATAGGCGGTAAATCCAACGTTGTTCTTTTTGGAGGAGAAAACTTTCATTGTTTTCAGTTATAGGAAATTGTTCAATCACAGTCCAAGCGAAATCATTTGGGGTGTGATTGTGGGACAAGAAGTGGTCAGTAAGTTTGCTTATATTTTTGCCACATCGGATGGTGCTGCGATGTTCAGTCATTCTTGTCCGTACCTTGCGGGTAGTCATACCTACGTACCGTAGGCCACATCTGCATGTCATGAGGTACATAAGGTTAGAAGAATTGCAGTTGGTAAACTGGCGTTGTGTCCATACCTTGCCTGGTTCTAGGTCCAGGGTTTTTGAGGGGGATGTAAGGTGGCACACACTGCAATTGTTGCACGGTTGGTGTCCCGTAACTTTTGGTAATCCCCAAGCATTGAGGATGGTATTGTCGTTAGTGGCACGGTTAGGTCTGGGTCTGGTATGTACTAGGGAGTCTTTTAAATTCTTGGCCCTTTTGTATGCGAATCTGGGTTTTTCCCAGTTTCGGTTGCCTGAGTTGATAATCTTCCAGTTCCTGGTGATTATGTTGGAAACCTGATTAGACACGGTATTGTAAGTGGTGACGCATGTCAGAGTGGGTTCTTCAGGGGGCCTTGTTGTTGCCTCAAGCAGGGATTCTCTATTTTGGTTCCTAGCCCTCTTGCAGGTGGTGTTCAGGATCCTGGTGGGGTATCCCCTATCTTCCAATTTATGGATCAAACTAGCTGACTGTTGTTTGTAGTCTTGAATTCGGCTGCAGTTGCGTCTTAGTCGTAAAAACTGACCATAAGGGAGATTTTCCCGTAGAGGTCTAGGGTGGAAGCTGTCAAACCTCAAAAGTGAGTTCCTTGATGTGGGTTTGTGGTAAGTTGTGGTTGTCAAGCCGTCCATGTCTGCCTTGATATTGAGGTCCAGGAAAGCCAATTCAGTAGCACTGCTAGTGCAGGTAAACCTCAGGTAGTTGTCACGGGTATTGAGCCACATGAGAAATTGATCCAGGGATTCCTGATTTCCTTCCCAGATAACCAGGATGTCGTCGATATATCGACGCCACATACTGATGTTGGCCGTGTAGGGATTGTTCACAGATTGTATGTGTGTTTTTTCAAAATGGGCTACATAAAGACCAGCTATGCTGGGAGCGAAAACGCTCCCCATGCTTGTGCCATTAGTCTGTAGGTACAGTTTGCCCTCGTACTCGAAATAGTTGTCTTTTAATGCCAAAGTGGCACATTCCATTATAAAGCTGCGTGGAGTTTGATGGTTCCAAACAGTACCCGTTAAGACTTCCTCCAGTACTTCCAGTGTGGCATCCTGCGGTAAGCTAGTGTAGAGGCTCTCAATGTCTAATCCGACAAGGAGTTGGGTTTCAGGGTTGAAGCTGGTTTCTTTGATTACATTGAGAAGATGTTTCGTATCCTTGATGTAGGATGGTGTGAGTTGTACCAATGGATTCAAGAAAAAGTCGCAAAAGCGTGATAGGGGCTCTAGGAGTGATTGATTCCCAGACACAATTGGTCTGCCCGGTGGTGGGGTTACTCCTTTGTGTATCTTCGGGAGAGTGTAGAAATATGGGATTTTGGCATTTTTGCAGCACAGGTAGTCAGCCTCCTGTTTTGAGATGTGTTCTGCGTCCCGGGCATTTTTCACCAAGATCTGTATCCTCTTGCTTAGTTCCTCAGTGGGGTCTTTCCTGAGTGGTCTGTAATTCCTGGTGTCGCTGAGTAGTCTAAGACATTCAGTGTTATAATCTGTTTTGTCCATGAGCACGATACCTCCCCCCTTGTCGGCGGGTTTTATGACAAGGGCAGGGTTAGCCTGCAGGCGTCTTATCGTGTCACGTTCCCGGTAGGACAGATTGTTGAAGGTGTTTTTTTCTTGTATATTCTCGACCTCAGTGTAGACCGCCTGTTCAAAGGCAGCAATCTCGACAGGTATACTAGCGGGTGGAGGGATGAAGGTGGATTTTAGTCTGAGGCCTGTCTCGTTGGGGACTTCCTCCTGGGGGTCGTTGGACTCTGTTTTCTTTTCAAAGAAGGCTTTTAATTTTAATTTTCTAAAGAACTCCGCAAGTTCCATATGTAACTTGAAATGGTCCAGTTTGGCTGTAGGGACGAAAGATAGGCCCTTATTCAGGACTGCTATTTCTTCATCTGTCAATTCTGTGCTAGAAACGTTGAACACCAGCTGATCTTTTGTTCTCGCTGTTGTTACTGCTTGCTCGGTCCCGCCTGTTCCTTGGTTCTGTTCCTCGTGTTCGAGCTCACCGGTTCCGCTTCTGGTGTCCAATGGACCTGTGGTGCATTTCTTCTTTTCCCGCGGTTCCTGCGGCCCTGTGATAAAAAAGGATATCTTTGGTTTTGATTCCCTTGAAAGTATGGCATCTGTCCTGGTGCGTACATTGGAGGAAAACCATAGAAAGGGGGTGGTATTGGTCCAAATTGTGGTGGCCCAAAGTTGTAGTTCTGTGGTGGACCCTGCCAGGGTTGCTGCCAGTGTTGGCCTCGTCGCCCTCTTCCTCTGGATTGATTGGATCCGGTGCTTGAATTGCTAGAGACCGAACTATTGTCCCCGGAGCTGTCGGAGTCTTTTCTAGCTGGGGTGTAAGCATCGTCCGAGTAAGGGTATGTCTTAGTGAAGCTAAATCTCTTTAGATCTTTTTCAAAATTTTTAATTTTTGTCTGAGTTAGGTATTCTTTATAGTCAGCCATCTCACGGTTTTGGTCTTCTAGTTTCTTTTTGAAACCAGTTAGGGTGGTCTTGAAATGGTTCTCAGTTGCCTGAATTTCGATCAGGATAGCGTCAGAGAGTCGTTTGGCGGTTTTGATTATGAGGACGAGCCAGTCCCTGGTGCAGTGCCAGGCGATCTGGGCCCAATCCTTCCTGAAAGTGGCGTCATCTAGGAAGATCCTAGGAGCGTTGGTGACTATGAGACCTCTTGGAGCAGTGTTGGTGCGTAAGTACTGTGCTAGAATTACGCCATGTAAGATAGTTCGTATTTTGTTCCTTTTCTTCTCAGTCAGTGCATCCCAATCAGAGGACTGTGCAATGGTTGTGGAGACATTGAAGTCTGCCGCAAGTGACGGGTCGGATAAGATTTCACTGATGTCATCTTCAGTGTACGTTAGACCAGTGTTTTCTGCCATGTTGTATTGATTTTAGGAAAATTAAACTCTCACAGCTGTGCGCTGCCTAAATATCACTAAATCAAAGGAGAGAGGGAGGACTAGATAAGCTAGTCTGGATCCCCGCTTTTATATATTCAAAAATCAAGAGAGACTAGCTAGGTTTTTACAGGTAAGACTCAAAGGAGTATGTATGTCAAGGAAAAACCAGTAGGTTTTATTTGAAAGCCCTCACCCACCAACCTAGTTGGTGGCATGCTTCATCATCGGGCCCCACCACAGTGGCACCTAACGTGCCCCGGGTGTGCTTCGACGCCAGATTACTGCGGAGCTGGTATAATTGCTGAGTGTGCAATGTGGTGAGTGTGAAGGTGAAAATTAAAAAGCCATACAGAAATCCCAGCACCCGAGGGTAAAGACTATTTTAATGAAACTGGGTATCTGTTGGCAAGTTAAAAGGCAGACGGACACGGTGGAGTATGGATTATGACCTCCAGTGTCCTGTGTGGTCTACATGTTTCAGCCTGGCCTTTCTTAATTTTGAAACAGGCTTTCCTCAGGACCAAGTGAGTATGTGTGGGGTTATAAAATTAAATTACAGTGAGTGTATTCAAGGTACTATGTGTAGCACGCACTAAGGTGCTATATGGGTGAGAAGGGGATTCCCTCTCGCTTTGCTACATATAACATAGAAGGGGAGACATACAGACATACAGGGTAGAGTCATATTAGCATATTATTGCAAAAACAGTCGTCATTCCACCGTCTTGTAAGGTGAGTGAGCGAACTATACATGGCTAAAGTGTGGTCTTGTCAGTGGCAAGACTCATGTGATGGTTATCTAGAAGCCGGTTGCAGTGGTGATCTAGAAAACGAAATTGCCAATGTGAGGTTCAGGTAAGTGAAAGAAATTCAATTATTATCCTCACACAGTGTTTAGCTGATCAAAGCCTTCTTGGGTCGCCTGGCAGAGAAAAAGACCCTGAACCAGGTCGATAGTTTCGTGAGTAATTGAGGCTGCGCACTACAGCTACTGTGGGGGTAAGGTGTTGAGGTTTTTCCCTTACAGGTCGGATAATTATGTAAAACCAAACCTTCTTTCAGGGTCTTTTTCTCTGCCAGGCGACCCAAGAAGGCTTTGATCAGCTAAACACTGTGTGAGGATAATAATTGAATTTCTTTCACTTACCTGAACCTCACATTGGCAATTTCGTTTTCTAGATCACCACTGCAACCGGCTTCTAGATAACCATCACATGAGTCTTGCCACTGACAAGACCACACTTTAGCCATGTATAGTTCGCTCACTCACCTTACAAGACGGTGGAATGACGACTGTTTTTGCAATAATATGCTAATATGACTCTACCCTGTATGTCTGTATGTCTCCCCTTCTATGTTATATGTAGCAAAGCGAGAGGGAATGCCCTTCTCACCCATATAGCACCTTAGTGCGTGCTACACATAGTACCTTGAATACACTCACTGTAATTTAATTTTATAACCCCACACATACTCACTTGGTCCTGAGGAAAGCCTGTTTCAAAATTAAGAAAGGCCAGGCTGAAACATGTAGACCACACAGGACACTGGAGGTCATAATCCATACTCCACCGTGTCCGTCTGCCTTTTAACTTGCCAACAGATACCCAGTTTCATTAAAATAGTCTTTACCCTCGGGTGCTGGGATTTCTGTATGGCTTTTTAATTTTCACCTTCACACTCACCACATTGCACACTCAGCAATTATACCAGCTCCGCAGTAATCTGGCGTCGAAGCACACCCGGGGCACGTTAGGTGCCACTGTGGTGGGGCCCGATGATGAAGCATGCCACCAACTAGGTTGGTGGGTGAGGGCTTTCAAATAAAACCTACTGGTTTTTCCTTGACATACATACTCCTTTGAGTCTTACCTGTAAAAACCTAGCTAGTCTCTCTTGATTTTTGAATATTAATTGTTACCCCTCCAAAGTTCAACGCTTTCCCTACTGTTGAATAGACAGGAGTGGGAATAGTATATGTCACCTCTTCGAATTGCAACGCTTTGTCTACTATTCCACAGACTGGAGTGGGAATAGTAAATGTTACCCCTCGGGAGTCCAATGCTTTCCCTACTGTTGCACAACCTGGAGTGGGAATAGTCAAATTAACCGCTCCAAAGTCCAACGCTTTCCCTACAGTTGCACAAGTTGGAGTGGGAATAGTAAATGTTACAGCTCTGGAGCCCGGTGCTTTCCTTACTATGGCACAGACTGGAGTGGGAATAGAACATTCCACCCCTGTGAAGTCCAATGCTTTCCCTACTGTTGCACAGAGTGGAATGGGAATAGTAAATGTTGCCCTTCTGGAGTCCAACGCTTACCCTACTGTTGCAATGACTAGAGTGGGAATAGTAAATTTAACCCCTCCAAAATCCGACACTTTCACTACTATTGCGCAGACTGACGAGGGATTAGTAACTGTTACTCCTCCAGAATCCAACGCTTTCCCTACTGTTGCACAGACTGAAGTGGGCATAGTAAATGTTTCCCCTCCGTAGTCTAGTGATTTCCTGCTGTTGCACAGACTACTGTGGGAATAGTAAAGTTTACTCCTGCAGGGGGCAACTCTTTCCCTACTGTTGCAAAGACTGGAGTGAGAATAGTAAATGTTACCCCTCTGGAGTCCAACGCTTTCCCTGTTGGTGTACAGGCTGGAGTGGGAATAGCAAATATAATCCATCTGAAGTCCAACCCTTTCCCTACTGTTGCACAGACTGGAGTGGGAATAGTAATTGTAATCCCTCTGAAGTCTGGCACTTTCCCTACTGTTTCACACACTGGAGTGGGTATACTGTAGTTACTATTCTCATAATGTAATTCTTTTTTTCAATATTGTTTAAATATATCTAATATTAATAATTGTTTATTTGTTTAATTTTATATTATTTGCATACTTATATATATGTATATTTGTGTTATTTTTATATATTTTTAGTTCATGTCTTTTTATATTAATTTAATTTTGAAATGTATTTAACATTTTGCATTTGATTCATAATGATATATATATATATATATTTATATATATATGCTTTTTATAGTACTAAATAAGAACACTACTTAATGTAATGTAAAACATATTTTTAATAATAGTGTTGTATTATATATATGTATATATAATTGTACAGACACATACATATTCATGTGTGTATGTTTATATAAGTATATATGTATATATAGTGTTAAAGGTTACTCAAATTTATTTCATTTACATCATTTTAATGTTATATATTAAAATATTTAATATTTACTATTTTAAACTATATATGCATATTATTTTTGTATGTTTTCTTTTCGTTATTAGGGGTTGATTACGATATTGGTCAGAAAGCCTCCGGTCGCTAGTCGGAAGCTTTTCGACCATGGTTGGAGGCTTTCTGACCGACACAGTCAGTTTGCGGTCCGACCTCCCGATTATGATGCTATCTGTAGGAATGTGAACCGGCCGTCCTTCCGACGGACCAGCTCTCTAAATCTTCCAGCCGGTTGGAACCGCACCGTAATCTCCTATGGACGGCTTTTTACGATGTCGGTTTCCCACAGCCTTTCTGTGCCTCCCTTTCTGACATCGAAAGGCTGTTGTGAAGCAACTTTGGGGCTCCATAACAGGGCCCACTTGCCTCCAGGGTAAGGTTGGTGGTCGAGGGGTACCTAGGGTACCTGCTGTAAAACCCTGCACTGTGTGGCAGGCACCATAGGGTGCCTGCCACAGGGTGCAGGGTTTTGAACACACACCCATTTATCGATAGGAGCCTGTATTATGGCTGGTTAATGGCCGTGACACAAGCTCCCATAGAGAAAAGTGAGTATGCAACTGAACAGTGTTCGGTAGCATCATAATCAGGTGTTCAGAATCGCCGACCAGAGGTCAGCAGGTCCTGAGTCCGAGACAATGGGACTTGGTTATAAGCCCCTTTGTGTGAAACAATATTTTTTACAAATATTTTTGTACTTTTCTTTATAAGTATAGGAAAACAATATTTTCGATATCGATATTTTTAACATGAAATTTCTGTATAACGATATTGTAGTGCTCAATATTATGTCAGTGCTAGTGGAGGGTCCTTTACAAAGTTTACCTAGTCATTTTATTAGTTACTTATTACTGTATTTGGATGTTAAACTGGTACTAATAAGATACAAACATTGCCCAGACAAGGAAACATGAAAACATGACAACATTTTGAAGTAATACTATTGCCAAAATAGCTGCATCAGGTCAGATAATTTGCATTCTCTTGTCACATAATTTTGTCAACCTTACCGCATAATTTAGTCCTCTGCCTTTGGCTAATTTCAGTGGTACTGGTCTTATAGTAAAGTGGTCTAAAGTGTCGTGGAGTGGCACTAAGGGAGTTACGCAGAGGTTCATAGAGTGGAGTCAAGTGTCATAGAGTGGCACAGAGTGGAGTACAGTGTCGTAAAGTGGGATAGAGTGGAGTAGAGTGTACTAGAGTGATATAGGGTAAAGTAGAGTGTAGTAAAATGGAGATACATAGAGTGGAGTAGAGTGTCATAAAGTGGAGTGGGGTAGTGTGTCATAGAGGGGAGAAGAGTAGAATGGAGTGGCATAGAGTGAAGTGGTGTGGAGTGGAGTGTCATTGAGTGGTATAGAGTGGAGTAGAGTAGAATGGAGTTGTATCGCGCAGAGTGGAGTAAAGTGCCATTGAATGGAGTGGCATGTCATAGAGTAGAGTGGAGTGGCATGTCACAGAGAATAGTAGGGTGTTGCAGAGTGGCATAGAGATGAGTAGAATGTTGTAGGGTGGAGTGGCATAGAGTAAAGCAGGTTGTGGCAGAGTGGAGGGGTGGAGGGGTGTAGAGTGAAGTGGCGTAGAGTGTAGTGTAGAGGGAAGTAAGGTTTTATAGAGTAGAGAGGTGTAGACTAGAGTGGAGTAAAGTGTCAAAGAGTGGTGGAAGTGGTGTGTCATATAGTGGAGTGGAGTGGCAAGGCACCGAATGTCATAAAGTGAACTGGAGTTTTGAAGAGTAGACTGAAGTTGAGTGTCATAGAGTGGCATGTTGTAGAGTGTCTTAGAGTAGAGGGGCATGGAGTGTAGTGCCATAAAGTGGAGTGGCGTGTCATGCAGGGATTTGGTGTATCGTAGAGGGGAGTGGCATGTTGTGGTGTGGCATTGAGTGTCATGCAGTGGAGTGCAGTGGAGTTTCATGGCGTAGTGTGTAGTGGCATGTTGAACAGTGGAGTGGTGTGTTGTAGAGTAGAGTGGAGTGGCGTAGAGTGGTGTGGCATGTCATACAGTAGAGTGGAGTGGAGGGGGAAGTCGTAGAGTGTCTTAGAGGGGAGGGGAATAGAATGGAGTGGCATGTCGTAGAGTGGAGTGCCATGGCGATGAGAGAAGTGGTGTGTCATAGATAGAGTGCTATGTCGTAGAGTTGAGTGGCATGCAGTGTTATAGAGTGGAGTGTCATACGGTGGAGCGTCATGTCATCGAGTGGACTGGCATGTTATAGAGGGGACTGGCATGTTATAGAGTGAAGTGGAGTGGCTTGGAGTGGAGGGGCATAAAGTGGAGTAGAGTGTTGTAGAGTGGAGTGGCACAGTGGCTTGTCATACAATAGAGTGAAGTGGCATGTTATAGAGTGGCATGACGTATCTTAGAGTGGAGTGGCATAGAGTAGAGTGGTGTTGAATGAAGTAGTGGAGTAGGGTATAGTGTGTCATAGAAAAGACCAATGGAATTATGGAATTCTGCGTCCGCTGCACTTTCCGTACAAAAATGGATTTGTAGTTTTTGCCATCGAATCCATCATCTGCTTCATAATCTGCAGATAATCTTCAAATGTTAAACCCAAAAAATAATTTCTAGCACAACGGATCCAGAGTTACTAAAATTGCAGCTACTCATGGTGTATGGCAGTGGAGGGTTCTACACAAATGTTAACTGGTTATGTTTCAGTTGCTTATTACTGTATTTGGATATTAAACTGGTACTAATGAGGTGAAACCATTACCCAGACAGGGTAATGTGAAAACAATGACAAACTTTTTAAGCAATATTATCGCAAAACATTTTGCATTAGGGCACATATTTTGCCTTTTTTCATAGTGCATAATTTAACCTACACTGCGCATAATTCCAGTGTCTCTCGCCATAGAGTAGACTGGAGTCAAGTAGCCTGGGGCGGCATAGAGGCAGATGCATGCAGTTTCATAGAGTGGAGTAGAGTGTTAGTCAGTAGCAAAGAGTGGAGTAGATGAATCAATCAATCATTCATAGTTACATAACACGACTACTCACGTGTGAGTAGAGTGTTGTAGAGTAGGATGAAGTGGAGCAGAGTGTTGTAAAGTGGAGTAGCATACAGTGGAGTGAAGTGCTGTAGAGTGGAGGGGCATAGAGTGTCATAGAGTGGAGTAGAGTACGGTAGAAGGGAGTAGAGTGGAGTGGCATAGAGTGAAGTGTTGTATAGTGGAATCGAGTAGAGTAGAGTAATGTGTCATAGAGTCAAGTAGAATGGAGTGGAGTAGAGTGGAATACAGTAGAATGGAGTAAAATGTTATAGTGTCGAGTGGTATGTCACAGAGTGGAGTGGAGTGGCATGTGGTAGATTGTCAGAGTGGAGCAGAGTGGTTTTGAATGGAGCGGCATAGATTGGAGAGCTTGTTTCTTACCTTGATTTTGCCTCTTTCTATTAGCTTACGATCTCTATTTTGCCTCTTTGTACGCATTGCTGGTCTTTATTTGGCCTTGTTCAGCACCTTTCTGGCCTTTAATCTGCCTCCTGCTGCCCATTGTTCAGACTCTTTCTGCTCATTTCTGACCTTTGTTCTGCCTTTTGCTGCTTGTTTCTGACCTCTATTTTGCCTCTTTCTGCTTGTTTCTGATCTCTGTTCTGCTTCTTTCTGCTTGTTTTTCACCTTTAATTTGCCTCTTTCTGTTCATTGCTCACCTCTTTTCTGCCTCTTTCTGCTCATTTCTGTCCTGTTTTTTCTGCCACTTGCGGCTTGTTTCTGTCCTCTATTCTGCCTCTTTCTTTTTATTTCTCACCTTTATTTTGCCTCTTTATGCTTGTTGCTGATCTTTATATTCACTCTTTCTGCTTGTTTATCACCTTTATTTTGCCTCTTTCAGCTTGGTTAGGACCTTTATTTTGCCTATTTTTGCTCGTTCCAGACCTTAATTCTGCCTCTTGCTGCTCGATTCTGACCTCTATTCTGCCTCTTTCTGCTCGTTTCTCACCTCACTTTTATCTTGCATATTTCTGCTCATTTCTGACCTTTATTCTGCCTTTCTGACCTTTATTTTTCCTATTTATGCTCGTTTCTAACCTTTATTTTGCCTCTTTCTGCTAGTTTCTGACCTCATTTTGCCTCTTTCTCCCCATGTGTGACCTTTATTCTGCTTCTTTGTGCTTGACTCTTACCTTTATTTTGCCTTTCTACATGTTGCTGACCTTTATTTTGCTTCTTTCTGCTCGATTCTCACCTTGATTTTGCCTCTTTCTGCTCATTTCTGACCTTTGTTCTGCTTCCTCCAGCTCATTTCTAAACTTTATTCAGCCTCTTGCTGCTCATTTCTGATCTGCATTTTGCCTCTTTATGCTTGTTTCTGACCTTTATTTTGCCATTCTGCTCATTGCTGACCTTTTATAGCCCCTTTCTGCTCGTTGCTGACCTTTATTCTGCCTCTTTCTGCTCGTTTCTAAGCTTTTTGCCTCTTTCTGGTTGTTGCTGACCTTTATTTCCCCTCTTTCTGCTCATTTCTGATCTGCATTTTGACTCTTCCTGCTTGTAGCTGACTTTGAGTCTGCCTCTTTCTGACCTCTATCTTGCCTATTCTGCTTGTTTCTGACCTTTATTCTGCCTCATTCTGCTTGTTTCCCACCTTTATTTTACCTCTTTCTGCTATTTTCCGACCTCTAGTTTGCCTCTTTCTTCTTGTTTCTGACCTTTATTCTGCTTCATTCTGCTTGTTTCCCACCTTTATTTTACCTCTTTCTGCTTGTTGCTGACCTTGAACTTGCCTCTTTCTGCTCATTGTTGACCTTTATTCTGACTCCTTCGGCTCATTTCTGCCCTTTATTCTGACTCTTTCTACTAGTTTCTCACCTTTATCTTGCCTCTTTCTGCTCATTACTGACCTTTATTCTTTCTATTACTTCTCACTTCTGACCTTTATTCTGCCTCTTTCTAATCTTTATTTGACCTTTTTCTCCTCGTCCTGGGACTGTGGGTGGAGCCTCAAGTGCCTGTGGTCCCAGCCGGCACGTCACTTCCTGCGGGAGCTGCCATTGCTCTCGCTTGTAGGGAGCTGCTAGAAATGCAGGTCCCTGCGAGCCAAAGCAATCTTTCATCTCTTTGTTATGTTATGTTATTTTCATTTATAATTTGCACAAATCACACCAGGAGGGGTATATCAGCACAAGTACCAGGATAACAGGCAAAAAACACGCAGTTAGAATAGGCTAGTGTTAAGCAGTTTCCTAAATTGGAAATGATCCAAAAGATCTGAAAGAAAACAACCTGCCCCTCAACTGGAATTTCTGACCCTTCGAACAGTGAGCAGAGCTTTGTTGCAAGATCTTAAAAGTCTTGAAAGGCAATAGCGAGTAAGCTTAGAGATAGGTAGGGCCTTTCTGACCTTTATTCTACCTCTTTCTGCTTGTTTCCTACCTTTTTTTTGCCTCTTTCTGCAACATTGTTGACCTTTATACTGCCTCTTTCTGCCCTTTTCTGCCCTTTATTTTTCCACTTTTTGCTTGTTTTTTTAACCTTTAGCTTGCCTCTTTCTACTTGTTGCTAACCTTTATTCTGCCTCTTTCTGTCAGTTGTTAGCCTTTATTCTGCCTCTTTCTGCTTGTTTCTGACCTTTATTCTGCTTGTTGCTGACTTTTATTTTCCCTCTTTCTGCTCATTGCCTCTTGCTGCTGGTTTCTGACCTTTACTCTACAACTTTCTGCTCGTTTCTCAGCTTTTTTGCCACTTTCTGGTCGTTCCTGACCTTTACTTTGCCTCTTTCTGCTCGCTGCTGACCTTAATTCTGACTTTCTGCTCCTCTCTCACCTATCTTCTGCCTCTTTCTTACCTTTATTTTATCTTTTTCTCCTCGCCCTGGTACTGCGGGGGAAGCATCAAGCCCCCGCGGTCCTAATTGGCGCCCCACCTCCTGCGGGAGCCGCCATTGCTCTTGCACGAAGGGAGCTTTTCATTTATAACGTGCACGAATCATACCAGCAGGGGTATCTCGGCACGAATACCAGGATAACAGGCAAAAAATAACACAGTTAGATATAGGTTAGTCTTAAGACAATTTTCTAAACTGGAAATGATCCATGCAGGTTCGAATTTCAAGAGGCAGCTTATTCCAATAAAACTTGGCTAGGCAAGAAAACGACCTGCCCCATAACTGGAATTGTTGATCCTTGGAACAGTGAGCAGAGCTTTGATGCAAGATCTTAAAAGTCTTGAAGGGCAATAGCGAGAAAGCTTTGATATAGATAGGTAGGCCCTTTCTGACCTTTATTCTACCTCTTTCTACTCATTTCCTACCTTTATTTCCCCTCTTTCTGTTCATTGTTGACCTTTGTACTGCCTCTTTCTGCCCTTTTCTGCCCTTTATTCTGCCACTTTTTGCTCGTGTCTCACCTTTAGCTTGCCTCTTTCTGCTTGTTGCTAACCTTTATTCCGCCGCTTTCTGCTTGTTACTGACCTTTATTCTGCTTGTTGCTGACATTTAATTTCCCTCTTTGTGCTCATTTCTGATCTTTATTCTGCCTTTTGCTGCTTGTTTCTGACCTCTATTTTGCCTCTTTCTGCTTGTTTCTGACCTTTATTCTGCCTCTTTCTTCTTGTTTCCCACCTTTATTTTGCCTCTTTCTGCTTGTTGCTGACCTAGAGTTTGCCTCCTTCTGCTCCTTGTTGACCTTTATTCTGACTCTTTCTGCTCATTTCACCCTTTATTCTGTCTCTTTCTTGTCTTTATTTAGTCTCTTTCTCTTTGCCCTGGACTGTGGGAGGGGATCCTCAAGTCCCTGTGGTCTTAGACGGATCCCCGTCTCCTGCCGGAGACGGCATTCCTCTCGCACAAAGAGACCTCCTGGAAATGCTGTTCCCTACGAGCAAAAGCAATCTTTCATCTCTTTGTTGTGATATGGTTCGTTATTTTAATTTATAATGTTCACGAAACTCACCGGGAGGCGTATCTCAGCACGCAAATAGGATAACAGGAAAAGAATAACACAGTTAGAATAGGCCAGTCTTAAGCAGTTTCCTAAATTGGAAATGATCCATGCAGATTTGAATTTGATGATGCAGCTTATTCCAATAAAATGGGGCTATGAAAGAAAATGGCCTGCACCCTGAATGGGTCTTTCTGACGCTTGGAACAGTGAGCAGAGCTGTGTCGCAAGATGTTAAAAGTCTTGAAAAGGAATAGCGAATAAACTTTGAAAATAGATGGGTAGGCCCTTTCCCAAACAGAGCTTAGTGGGTTAGACAGCACATCTTCAAGATAATTCTGTTTCTCACCAGTAACCAGTGTAATGCATACAGAAGAGGAGAGGATGTGGCTCTAGAATGGAGATTACAGATGAAACAAGCGGCAGTGTTCTGTACTGCCTGTAGTTTAGATAGTAATGCCTGATTTGCTGAGGCCAAAAGCACATTACCATAATACAAATGGCTGATGAACAAAGCCTGGACCAAAGATTTCCTCGCTATGAGTGGTAATAAAGGAAAGGCTCTTCCGAGCAAATGCATCATGTGGAAGGATAAGCCTAAAATGGACTAAACCTGCTCTTTCATGGTAAGAGATTGATCCAGCTGGACTCCCAAGTTTTTAACTACCAATTTTGGTGAAGGCCCGATGCCATGTTGTGGGGCCATCACCATGCTACCAGAGCTATTGGGCTTCCCAAACTTCATAATCTCTGTTTTTCGTGCATTTAGCTGGAGACAGTTTTCTTTCATCAAGATGGTAGCTACTGCTTTCATCCCAGTAGAAAATATTCTTTTATTTTGACAAGATTTTTGTCAAAGGAGATCCGTAGCTGCATGTCGTCCGCGTATGATTTAAGTTCAAAGCATGTCTGTGGGCAGGGAAAGAGATGAAACCTCTGCTTCCAACAGGGTGGGAGCACTTTAGACAGCTCCTGCCCATTCGAACTGGAGTTTTTTCTTTTGATTTGCAAAAGAAAACAGCTATTTTCCGGGGGTGGCACTCCCAGGGTGGCACTCCCCATTATTCACTTGAGGAGGAGAGCAGGGTGGCCCCCTCCTTTCATCTTCATGGGCCGACCCTGGAGAGGAAGTCATCCCTGGGGCCGTATATCGCCCAGGAGGGATGCCAAGCGGCCCATTGCCTCTTTTTTAAAAAAGGATTGGCCATAGGGAGATGGGACTACTCAGGGCAGGTGGGGTCCATGCACACCTCCTCTAAATTTTATTATTAGCCCCTGAGAAGTGGTGTTCCCAGGGGCAGGTGGGGTCTGCATGCCCCCGTTAAATATAAACATTAGCCTCGGGGAGGTGGAGGTCCCCAGTGCAAAAATAAGCCCTTGGAGGGGGGCCCTATGTGCTCCCCTTATTGTTTCTTAAATGCTCCCATGCCGCCGTGACCTGACCCAAGCGGGGATGTAATATAAAGAAGCATCAGAGACCACACTTGTGTTTTGTTTTTTGTTTTTGGCATGGAATTGCAGCGCAATTGTGATTTCACAGCAAAAAAAAATTCAAATGCTTTATCTCCCTAGCGAGATTCCTCTGGGTCCTCAGCACCAAAGCTAAGGGGTCAAGGCATTCTTTTTTTTTTTTTTTTTTTTTTTTTTTAAACCTTTATTTACAAATGCACAATACACAGCGTCTGCCTACAACCCCACAGGGCCGGCCGCTATGACAAAAACTGGCTGAGCAAAGAATGGAATACGAGGCAGTACGTTGCTGGAGCAATCTATCACATCAACATTATCGGCAAGAGCGTAATATCATACAAATAGGATAAGAGAGGTTTAATTTTATGTTTTTGTCGAAATGAACACAAACAAACAAACACATGGTATCATAGTGGCAAGGGTTGCTGGAGGTGGGGAGGGGGGGAATGGATGTAGGAGAAAAAACGAGTGTAAGGGGGGGGTGGCGCGCATAAGAGAGCAAGGCATGTGGTGAGTAGAGGAGAGGAACGTAAATCACGGAGAGGAGGGGAGAGGGACTTCGTAGTCAAGTGGAGGGGAACAGATGCCTCCACGGTAAGTATTCCAGGGAGCCCAAACTCTGGACCACTTCCCTGGGCGCCCCCGGGCCTCATATACCGTCTTCTCTCGAAACATGGACCAGTCCATGTTCTCTTTCCAGGCACTGAGCACTGGCGGTCTAGGGGAGCCCCAGAGCTGTGCGATATCCCTCTTCGCGATCATATTGCCTAGGGTGACCCAAAGTGTCTGGGCAGCAGTGCAGTCAGACGGTTCCCACACATTCAACAGACAACGACGCGCCTCAGGAAGCAATGGGACCCCCGTGACACGACTCATAACAGCATGCACCCTCGACCAATACGCTACAATCACTGGACATTCCCACAGAACATGAAGAAAAGTACCATCCATCCCACACCCACGCTTACAGCGTCCGTCAGCAACCAGACCCATTCGCACCAGAAGCATTCCAGTAAGATACACGCGATGAAGGATTTTCAATTGGACAAAGCGAAGTTGTGCCGGAATAGCCACCTCCTTAGGGGAGGACACAGCGGACTGCCAGTCCTCGTCGTCCAATTCAAGTCCGTCAGCAGTCCAGGCAGCCCGGAGCTTCTCGAGCTGGTCAGCTCTGTTATGAATGAGCTTCTTATAGATTAAGGAGATGGTGCTGTCTGGGACATGGCCATCTAGAACTCGATCCTCCAGAGGGGAGGACTGCGGAACGTCAGTACCGGAGGGGAAGACAGAAGACAAGGCATGTCTAACCTGCATATAACGGAAGTGCTCCCTATCGTCGAGCCGGTATTCCAGCTTCAGTGATTCAAAGGACTTAACAGCGCCACGTGTCCAAAGGTCCCCCACAGTACTAATCCCAATCATGTCCCATTTCTCAAACCCTTTCGTCTTCCACAGGTTGCCCAGTAAGCGTGGGCGGAAAATCCGTTCCGCTCGCGGATTTTGCGGATTTTCGGGAAATCCGCAATCCGCGAGATTTGCGGATTTCCCGCAAAATCCGCAAATTCGCACGCAGCGGATTTTTTTGGCGGCGCGCGGCGTTGGTGATACAATTTTTGCGGCGCGCGGCGTTTATCATCGTTTGCCGAGTTGTTTTTTTCGATAGTTTGCGAGTGCTGCGCCATTTTGGATCTTGCTGTGTGATCCCGCGGGAATTGGCGAGCGCGATTACGTCATCGCGGCTTGCCAGCGATAGTTTGTCAACGCGAATACGGCGAGATCACGTCTCGCGGTACTTCGCAATTGCGAGATTTGAGATGCGGCGAGCGAAAATATAAATTTGCAATTCTGCACAAGAAATCCACCAGCAAGCAGCATAAACCTTCTAGAAATGATGATTTTCATGTGAATAACTCCTTAGTTTGACATTTGCCTGCACTTTTTTAGCGAGGAGTCCATTTTGGGGAGGGGGCAGGGGGGTGGGAGGAAGGAAGTGCCCCATAGTCTTCAACTTCCTGTTCCTGTTCAGCAGGCTTCTCCCAGTGCTTTGTCCATCTCCTGGTCACTTTTCATTTGGATGTGGACCTGGAAGGATTACTTTTTGTGGATGCTGCTGGATCTTTGGATTTGAGGCCTTTTTGACTTTCTTTGGATCACTGTTGGATTAGAAATTTTACAAGTAAGTTTGTTTGGGGCATTACAGTTGCTGCAACTAAAATTTTGGGATTTTCGATTTTTGGGCTGTTTTGGGGCCTTTTGCCCAGGGGTACTCAGTGGTGGGTGGACTGATTCTTTCTGTGGGTTGTCTTGAATTTAAACATCATGGAGGCCATGGATTGAATGGGATTGTGCTGATTTTGCAGTGTTTTTCGATTTTTGGGCCTGTACTTGTGGCCTTTTCACCAGGGGTATTTGAGTCTAGCATGGGCCTAGTCTTTCTGTGGGTTGTCTTGAATTTAAACATCATGGAGGCCATGGATTGAATGGGATTGTGCTGATTTTGCAGTGTTTTTCGATTTTTGGGGGTGTTCATGGGGAGGGACATGCCATGTGGCTGGTGGCCATTTTGAGTGCAGCTACAGGCACTGGCCATGTGCTGGCAGACAAGTGGCCATTTTGAATGCAGGCTTTGTTGTTAGGCCTCCAACCATTTTGCCTACTTTTCAACCTTTATTTATGCCCAGGGGTAGTGAGTCTTGCATGGGCCTAGTATTTCTGTGGGTTGTCTTGAATTTAAACATCATGGAGGCCATGGATTGAATGGGATTGTGCTGATTTTGCAGTGTTTTTCGATTTTTGGGCCTGTACTTGTGGCCTTTTCACCAGGGGTATTTCAGTCTAGCATGGGCCTAGTCTTTCTGTGGGCTGTCTTGAATTTAAACATCATGGAGGCCATGGATGGAATAGGATTGTGCTGATTTTGCAGTGTTTTTCGATTTTTGGGCCTGTACTTGTGGCCTTTTCACCAGGGGTATTTGAGTCTAGCATGGGCCTAGTCTTTCTGTGGGCTGTCTTGAATTTAAACATCATGGAGGCCATGGATGGAATAGGATTGTGCTGATTTTGCAGTGTTTTTCGATTTTTGGGCCTGTACTTGTGGCCTTTTCACCAGGGGTATTTGAGTCTAGCATGGGCCTAGTCTTTCTGTGGGTTGTCTTGAATTTAAACATCATGGAGGCCATGGATTGAATGGGATTGTGCTGATTTTGCAGTGTTTTTCGATTTTTGGGGGTGTTCATGGGGAGGGACATGCCATGTGGCTGGTGGCCATTTTGAGTGCAGCTACAGGCACTGGCCATGTGCTGGCAGGCAAGTGGCCATTTTGAATGCAGGCTTTGTTGTTAGGCCTCCAACCATTTTGCCTACTTTTCAACCTTTATTTATGCCCAGGGGTAGTGAGTCTTGCATGGGCCTAGTATTTCTGTGGGTTGTCTTGAATTTAAACATCATGGAGGCCATGGATTGAATGGGATTGTGCTGATTTTGCAGTGTTTTTCGATTTTTGGGCCTGTACTTGTGGCCTTTTCTCCAGGGGTATTTGAGTCTAGCATGGGCCTAGTCTTTCTGTGGGCTGTCTTGAATTTAAACATCATGGAGGCCATGGATGGAATAGGATTGTGCTGATTTTGCAGTGTTTTTCGATTTTTGGGCCTGTACTTGTGGCCTTTTCACCAGGGGTATTTGAGTCTAGCATGGGCCTAGTCTTTCTGTGGGCTGTCTTGAATTTAAACATCATGGAGGCCATGGATGGAATGGGATTGTGCTGATTTTGCAGTGTTTTTCGATTTTTGGGCCTGTACTTGTGGCCTTTTCACCAGGGGTATTTGAGTCTAGCATGGGCCTAGTCTTTCTGTGGGTTGTCTTGAATTTAAACATCATGGAGGCCATGGATTGAATGGGATTGTGCTGATTTTGCAGTGTTTTTCGATTTTTGGGCCTGTACTTGTGGCCTTTTCACCAGGGGTATTTCAGTCTAGCATGGGCCTAGTCTTTCTGTGGGCTGTCTTGAATTTAAACATCATGGAGGCCATGGATGGAATAGGATTGTGCTGATTTTGCAGTGTTTTTCGATTTTTGGGCCTGTACTTGTGGCCTTTTCACCAGGGGTATTTGAGTCTAGCATGGGCCTAGTCTTTCTGTGGGCTGTCTTGAATTTAAACATCATGGAGGCCATGGATGGAATAGGATTGTGCTGATTTTGCAGTGTTTTTCGATTTTTGGGCCTGTACTTGTGGCCTTTTCACCAGGGGTATTTGAGTCTAGCATGGGCCTAGTCTTTCTGTGGGCTGTCTTGAATTTAAACATCATGGAGGCCATGGATGGAATGGGATTGTGCTGATTTTGCAGTGTTTTTCGATTTTTGGGGGTGTTCATGGGGAGGGACATGCCATGTGGCTGGTGGCCATTTTGAGTGCAGCTACAGGCACTGGCCATGTGCTGGCAGGCAAGTGGCCATTTTGAATGCAGGCTTTGTTGTTAGGCCTCCAACCATTTTGCCTACTTTTCAACCTTTATTTATGCCCAGGGGTAGTGAGTCTTGCATGGGCCTAGTATTTCTGTGGGTTGTCTTGAATTTAAACATCATGGAGGCCATGGATTGAATGGGATTGTGCTGATTTTGCAGTGTTTTTCGATTTTTGGGCCTGTACTTGTGGCCTTTTCACCAGGGGTATTTCAGTCTAGCATGGGCCTAGTCTTTCTGTGGGCTGTCTTGAATTTAAACATCATGGAGGCCATGGATGGAATAGGATTGTGCTGATTTTGCAGTGTTTTTCGATTTTTGGGCCTGTACTTGTGGCCTTTTCACCAGGGGTATTTGAGTCTAGCATGGGCCTAGTCTTTCTGTGGGCTGTCTTGAATTTAAACATCATGGAGGCCATGGATGTAATAGGATTGTGCTGATTTTGCAGTGTTTTTCGATTTTTGGGCCTGTACTTGTGGCCTTTTCACCAGGGGTATTTGAGTCTAGCATGGGCCTAGTCTTTCTGTGGGTTGTCTTGAATTTAAACATCATGGAGGCCATGGATTGAATGGGATTGTGCTGATTTTGCAGTGTTTTTCGATTTTTGGGGGTGTTCATGGGGAGGGACATGCCATGTGGCTGGTGGCCATTTTGAGTGCAGCTACAGGCACTGGCCATGTGCTGGCAGGCAAGTGGCCATTTTGAATGCAGGCTTTGTTGTTAGGCCTCCAACCATTTTGCCTACTTTTCAACCTTTATTTATGCCCAGGGGTAGTGAGTCTTGCATGGGCCTAGTATTTCTGTGGGTTGTCTTGAATTTAAACATCATGGAGGCCATGGATTGAATGGGATTGTGCTGATTTTGCAGTGTTTTTCGATTTTTGGGCCTGTACTTGTGGCCTTTTCACCAGGGGTATTTCAGTCTAGCATGGGCCTAGTCTTTCTGTGGGCTGTCTTGAATTTAAACATCATGGAGGCCATGGATGGAATAGGATTGTGCTGATTTTGCAGTGTTTTTTGATTTTTGGGCCTGTACTTGTGGCCTTTTCACCAGGGGTATTTGAGTCTAGCATGGGCCTAGTCTTTCTGTGGGCTGTCTTGAATTTAAACATCATGGAGGCCATGGATGGAATAGGATTGTGCTGATTTTGCAGTGTTTTTCGATTTTTGGGCCTGTACTTGTGGCCTTTTCACCAGGGGTATTTGAGTCTAGCATGGGCCTAGTCTTTCTGTGGGCTGTCTTGAATTTAAACATCATGGAGGCCATGGATGGAATGGGATTGTGCTGATTTTGCAGTGTTTTTCGATTTTTGGGGGTGTTCATGGGGAGGGACATGCCATGTGGCTGGTGGCCATTTTGAGTGCAGCTACAGGCACTGGCCATGTGCTGGCAGGCAAGTGGCCATTTTGAATGCAGGCTTTGTTGTTAGGCCTCCAACCATTTTGCCTACTTTTCAACCTTTATTTATGCCCAGGGGTAGTGAGTCTTGCATGGGCCTAGTATTTCTGTGGGTTGTCTTGAATTTAAACATCATGGAGGCCATGGATTGAATGGGATTGTGCTGATTTTGCAGTGTTTTTCGATTTTTGGGCCTGTACTTGTGGCCTTTTCACCAGGGGTATTTCAGTCTAGCATGGGCCTAGTCTTTCTGTGGGCTGTCTTGAATTTAAACATCATGGAGGCCATGGATGGAATAGGATTGTGCTGATTTTGCAGTGTTTTTCGATTTTTGGGCCTGTACTTGTGGCCTTTTCACCAGGGGTATTTGAGTCTAGCATGGGCCTAGTCTTTCTGTGGGCTGTCTTGAATTTAAACATCATGGAGGCCATGGATGTAATAGGATTGTGCTGATTTTGCAGTGTTTTTCGATTTTTGGGCCTGTACTTGTGGCCTTTTCACCAGGGGTATTTGAGTCTAGCATGGGCCTAGTCTTTCTGTGGGTTGTCTTGAATTTAAACATCATGGAGGCCATGGATTGAATGGGATTGTGCTGATTTTGCAGTGTTTTTCGATTTTTGGGGGTGTTCATGGGGAGGGACATGCCATGTGGCTGGTGGCCATTTTGAGTGCAGCTACAGGCACTGGCCATGTGCTGGCAGGCAAGTGGCCATTTTGAATGCAGGCTTTGTTGTTAGGCCTCCAACCATTTTGCCTACTTTTCAACCTTTATTTATGCCCAGGGGTAGTGAGTCTTGCATGGGCCTAGTCTTTCTGTGGGTTGTCTTGAATTTAAACATTATGGAGGGCATGGATGGATTGGGATTGTGCTGATTTTGCAGTGTTTTTCGATTTTTTTGTGCTCTATAACTGAACTGATGTTCCTCTGTCTTCCATTTTTTTTAGGTGCACAAGACTCAAGAGAACCACCAGTGCCAGGAAGAAGTCCTGCAGCGGTGTGTGTGTGCAGCATAACGTCACGCGACGTCACGTCTGGCCTCAGACAACTCTACAATTCGTGCAACTGCGGCCTGCTGTCTGACCTGCTCTGAAGAAGATGGCCCCGCCCCCAAAGAAAGTTCTCCGTAGCTCCTCTAGCTAGTAAGGAGCAGAAGAAGCAAGTTACCAAGGAGGCTGGTGTGCCACCCGCCACTTTTTTTGGGAGCAAAAAAAAAAGTACGCCTGCAGCAGCAGGATCTGCTGGGGACCAACCTGAGAGCAGCACCCCTGCTCCATTGGGTTCAGTGCCTCCACCACCACGCCAACTTAAGTCAAAGCCCTTGAGTGCTTCAGAGGCAGTCAGTGTACTTCTCCAATCACCATCGACCAGTGATGTTGGCTCATCGCAAGAAAGTAGCAGCAATGTCCCTGAATCAACACAGGTTGTTGTAACTCATCTGACAAGTGTTGAACAACCACAGCCGCAACAACAACACCATGTGCAAGTACACGCCCAAGTACATGTGGAAGGAGAGGCAGCAAAAGGAGATGCGCAAGCAAAGGTGCATGGACGTTCACAAGTGCCCACAATAGTTGTTCCTCCCGAAGTAGGGGCACATTTGGAAATCGACAATGAAGCTGAGGTATCATTGGAAGCCACTCCTCCTGATGATCATTCATTGTCTTC
The DNA here is from genome assembly GCF_964263255.1 of Lissotriton vulgaris. Classification (NCBI taxonomy): domain Eukaryota; kingdom Metazoa; phylum Chordata; class Amphibia; order Caudata; family Salamandridae; genus Lissotriton; species Lissotriton vulgaris. The sequence continues at coordinate 1,059,825,096 of NC_141698.1, read as the reverse complement.
CACATCCCTAGCAAGGAAAAGATCAAGGGGGGTGTCTACATCTTCTTCAAGCCCACCTCGTTCTGGTGCAAGTGATCTGTCTTGGGAACCACAACTGCGGTCTGACAGTGAGGCAGAGGCACACCATGATCTGACACCGGTACCTAAGCGTAAAAGGAAGGTCGTCCAAAAACTCAAACCTATGGAGTGTGATGAGGCTCAACAAGAAGTGACAGATACTGCTGGTGATGAAGCCTCTCACGATGACGACGAGCCAGTCATCACAAAGGTCACTGCAGCCCCACCGGGCATGCAGCAAAGAGACATTTTGACCCTATCCCGAGAAGCTGCTGAGCGTGATGATGATGTCGGCGAGGAGGCAATGGAAATGGAATCATTAGATTTGGAGTTAAGTAGTACACCAAAACCTACCGCTTCCATATTTCTTCGCAAGAAGGTACCCACCTCGTCCTCGACCTCAATTCGTGGTGGTGAAAGTGCAAAACGTACTGAAGTTCGGCAATCCACATCCTCCACTTCATCTGTCATTAGCAGCAGGACCACCACCACCACTATCGCCGCCTCCTCCGGCCCCCGAAGACATTTCAAGTCTCCAGTTTGGGACTTCTTTAGTGTTTGCCCAAAAAAGGAAAACGTAGCCATTTGTAGCCTTTGTAAGCTTCGATTTAGTCGTGGTAAGCTTGGTTCTAACTATGGTACCGGAGGCCAGAGAGGTCATCTTGAGAGAAGGCACGCTGTCGAATGGTTTCCGCACCTAGAGGCGGTCAAGAAAGCCGGAATTGCACGTAATGAAAACGTTGATTTGTCATCTGCTGATGACGAGGAGGTAGAAGAAGACGATTCAAACACTTCACTTACACCCAGTTCCCATGTCAGCAGCACACCCCATGGGAGCCACACTAAGAGTGTGGGAGAGAGTGAGACATCAATGCGGAAAAGTTCATCAGCGAGCGTAACTGGGTCGAAGAGATCATCATCATCCCGTAAATCATTGGTCCAGGGCAACATTAAAAAGATGTTGTTTACAGAAGCGCAATATGAACGCAACCACCCAATGACCCGTCTGTATAACACCAAGCTGGCTAAAATGCTAGCTCTGGACCTTCTCCCTTTTTCTTTTGTAGAAGGGGTTGGTTTTCTAGAATTAGTGACAGCGCTCTGCCCTAAATGGAAGGTTCCTAGCCGGTTCTATTTTGCCCGAGTTGCGGTTCCAGCACTACATGAAGATGTTCTGAAGGTGATTGGGGCAGCTTTGCAGAAGAGTGCTGTTCACACTATACATCTGACAACAGACATGTGGACCAGTGGCGCAGGCGCTGATTACATGTGCATCACTGCACACTGGGTCTCTTTTTCAGGGGCTAAAGCAAAGCTAAACTCAGGTGTTGACACTAACATTGTTTTTAAAGGTGCTCGGAAACATGCAACACTAGCCATGTTTGGTTTGGAGAAACGTCACACAGCAGAAAACATTTTGGATGTCTTTAACACAAAGGTCCTTAACTGTCTGTCCCCACTAAAACGCAAGGTTGGTTATGTTTCCACGGACAATGGCTCCAATATAGTTAAGGCCATGAGGGACGGTTACTATTTCAGAGTGCCGTGTTTGGCGCACTGTATAAACCTGGTTGTCCAAAAATTCTTGGGTAATAAACGCAGTGCAGCGTACAGTGTATTGGAGAACTGCCGAAAAATTTGCAAGCATTTCAGGCATTCTTTTAAGGCCCGCAAGCAGCTGAGGAGCATGCTATATCAATGTCAAATGCCAGTGAAAGCACTCATCCAGGAGGTGGTAACATGTTGGAACTCAACCTTCTACATGCTTGAGCGTCTGTATGAGCAGTATACGCAACTCGATCAATATTTCTTGAAAGAGGGTATAGAGGAGCTGAGGATGGGTGGGCCGCAATGGAACATAGTTGAAAGCCTAACACGCATGCTTCGTCCTTTTGAGGTCTTCACACGTGCAGTCAGCAAGGAGGACTCTAATTTGGGAAAAGCTATCCCATTGTTGTACATGCTGGAGGACCAACTGAAGGAGGTGTGCTCTGTGTTTCGAAAAGATGACAAAAAGAAAGACTCTTTGCTTCTGGCTGAGCAATTATTAGAGCTCCTACAAGGTGATGAACGTCTTAAAAAGATCCACTCAGAACAGCATTACATTTGTGCTACTATTCTGGATCCACGCTACAAAAAGGCGCTGGCAGGCAGAGCATTCTTTCCTTTTGCTGATGAAGATGTTACAAAGTACAAACGTTGGCTAGCCTTGTCAGCCAAGAAGTTTGAAACAGAACGGCTGGAAATTGAAGGAAATGGCAGTACATCAGCAGGCCATCCCCAGTCAAAACAATCCACTTCTGCACCTGTGGCTGTGGCACAAGTGACCTCTCAGCCGTTAAAGACACCGGCAACCGGATCATCTGCACGAAAGACAACAGAAACATTGGAGGCTGAAGAGGATTGGCTAGCTCTGCGTGGGTTTGGTTCTCAAAAGGTCAGAGGCACAGCAAGAGCTACGCAAAGTGGAGGAACCTTGGAGGAGGACCTTGAGTCGATGGTGAAGGACTATCTGAATGACTCCACAGAGGTCTATGTTAATTCTGACCCATTGGCGTATTGGCATGGGAAAAAAGAATTGTGGCCACAGCTCACCAACCTGGCTTTAAACTACTTGTCTTGCCCACTCGCAAGTGTGTCTTCTGAACGGGTTTTCAGTGCGGCTGGTGGGATTGTAACTCCCAAACGGAGCCGCCTCTCGCCCAAAAATGTGGAGAGGTTAACAATGATCAAGATGAATCAGCACCTCATACCACCAGATATAAGAGTACGAGAGAGCGTGCCGGATGAAGAGGAGGTGGCCAGCACCATAGATGAGGGAATTTCTACTCTGTCAGGTGGCACTGACCTCACCCTGGCTGAATTCGCAGAGTATGATGACGAAGCCTTATTCTTATTCCTGGACCGTGATACCGACTTCGAGCCCTGAAAATGAGACAACGAATCAATAACTTTCTTTTTCATCCTTATTCACTTTTATTCCTGTGTGTCTGTCTTTCTTTGTTGTGCACAGTTAATATAATTCAAACTTTAATCAGATAATCACAAAAACAAGCCCATCAGCAGAACTGTCTTCACTTGTTTGCTAATTTATTTGAAGGTGCCGCAGTCTGCATTCCTCAGGTTCACAAGTTCAGAAGAACATGCTCCTCTATCCTCCTCCTCCAGACTCCTATTTCCATCAAAGCAGAGGGCTGGTTTACGCCCAATGAAGAAAGACTCAGCACTTGTGGGGGTGTTGTTCTACCTCTTTGCAGGTGAGTTGACGGGTCTGGGGCCATTACTGGGAAGCACTAAAAGTGCTTTGTGCCAAATCCGAGGCGGAAAATATTTTGTGTTTTTGATGGCTTGCTTGCCTTTGAGGTGCTCTTAGGGGGGGTTCCGTCTGTTTGTGGGTGAGTTTCGTGGTCTGAGAGCATTGCTGGGACACTCTAATCTTGATTGCATTTGCTTTTCAGGAAATCCGTCGTGCCAACCCCGACTTATGGCCTAGCTACGCAGCGCGTTTGGACCGAAGGCCCAGAAATATTGCAAGTATGAGATTTTGCTTTTGGCCTGTTTGGGGGTGTTATGCTTCTTGGCGGGTGGGTTGCCGGGTCTTGGGGCATTCCTGGGAAGGTCTAATACCGGGTAGAAGTGGTTGGGACAAAATCCAGGCCGATTTTTTTTTGGGCTATTTCTGACATTTTGCTCTATGTAGCGTTTTCGGGGGCCTGTTTGGGGGGCTTCCTGGTGTTTGTGGGTGAGTTTCGTGGTCTGGGAGCACTGCTGGGACACTCTAATCTTGATTGCATTTGCTTTTCAGGAAATCCGTCATGCCAACCCCGACTTATGGCCTAGCTACGCAGCGCGTTTGGACCGAAGGCCCAGAAATATTGCAAGTATGAGATTTTGCTTTTGGCCTGTTTGGGGGTGTTATGCTTCTTGGCGGGTGGGTTGCCGGGTCTTGGGGCATTCCTGGGAAGGTCTAATACCGGGTAGAAGTGGTTGGGACAAAATCCAGGCCGATTTTTTTTTGGGCTATTTCTGACATTTTGCTCTATGTAGCGTTTTCGGGGGCCTGTTTGGGGGGCTTCCTGGTGTTTGTGGGTGAGTTTCGTGGTCCGGGAGCACTGCTGGGACACTCTAATCTTGATTGCATTTGCTTTTCAGGAAATCCGTCGTGCCAACCCCGACTTATGGCCTAGCTACGCAGCGCGTTTGGACCGAAGGCCCAGAAATATTGCAAGTATGAGATTTTGCTTTTGGCCTGTTTGGGGGTGTTATGCTTCTTGGCGGGTGGGTTGCCGGGTCTTGGGGCATTCCTGGGAAGGTCTAATACCGGGTAGAAGTGGTTGGGACAAAATCCAGGCCGATTTTTTTTTGGGCTATTTCTGACATTTTGCTCTATGTAGCGTTTTCGGGGGCCTGTTTGGGGGGCTTCCTGGTGTTTGTGGGTGAGTTTCGTGGTCTGGGAGCACTGCTGGGACACTCTAATCTTGATTGCATTTGCTTTTCAGGAAATCCGTCGTGCCAACCCCGACTTATGGCCTAGCTACGCAGCGCGTTTGGACCGAAGGCCCAGAAATATTGCAAGTATGAGATTTTGCTTTTGGCCTGTTTGGGGGTGTTATGCTTCTTGGCGGGTGGGTTGCCGGGTCTTGGGGCATTCCTGGGAAGGTCTAATACCGGGTAGAAGTGGTTGGGACAAAATCCAGGCCGATTTTTTTTTGGGCTATTTCTGACATTTTGCTCTATGTAGCGTTTTCGGGGGCCTGTTTGGGGGGCTTCCTGGTGTTTGCGGGTGAGTTTCGTGGTCTGGGAGCACTGCTGGGACACTCTAATCTTGATTGCATTTGCTTTTCAGGAAATCCGTCGTGCCAACCCCGACTTATGGCCTAGCTACGCAGCGCGTTTGGACCGAAGGCCCAGAAATATTGCAAGTATGAGATTTTGCTTTTGGCCTGTTTGGGGGTGTTACGCTTCTTGGCGGGTGGGTTGCCGGGTCTTGGGGCATTCCTGGGAAGGTCTAATACCGGGTAGAAGTGGTTGGGACAAAATCCGCGCGGAAAAGCCTTTAGTTTTGGCACTTTTTGTAACTTAGGGTTCGTTAGGGTTAGCCCTAGCAGCAGGATTGCATGTGTTTCGGGGTGTTCTAGATTTTTCAAACTGAGTTCTGGGGTCTTAGAGCACTCGTGAGAATGTGTAATTTTGGTTGCAAGTCATTTGAAGAAAATCCATGGTGGGAAAGGGGGGATTTGGCATAGTTAAAGAAAGCCTTTGCCACTATTCTTAACTTAGGGTTCGTTAGGGTTAGCAGTATTTCTATTGCATGTGTTTGAGTGGGGGGGATTTCGAGTCTTGGAGCGATGCTGGCTATGGCTACTTTTGCTTGGTTGCTTGCAAGTGGTTTGAATGCAATCCACGGTGGGTAATGGGTAATTAGGGTACTTCGGCCTACTTTTACTTTCAAAGTAAGTTTTGTCACCAGTTTTCTGCTAGGCCTCGTTTTTTGAGATTTGATTGGGGGTCTTCTACATTTTTGCGACTGGCTTTAGTAAGGGTCTGGGTGGGAGAACTGCTAGGAAGATCTAATTTTGTTCTAAAACACAGTTTACAGTACACCTAGCTTGAGGGGCAAGATCCGATACATTAATTTGCCCATACTTATTTATCCTTCAAAAGGTGACTCAGAGTACGCACTTTCAAAAACATTGTACTGTCTACTAGGAAAAACAAATTGTGACTTTTTGCACTCCACAGCCTACATACCTTATATTTATTTATCAGTGGTGTTGTAATATTATATCACTTCCTGTTTTTCGTTGAATAATTACAGGCCGGGTTTCAGTCTCTGCAATGGGGAAAAAAGGATGGAGTCAGGCTTCACAGTAGCGAGCCACAATTCAGCATCAGGCAGGCAGTGGACAGGGTGTCTTCTGGTGACCAACATCGATGGACGAAGCGTCGGCTGCAATGGAGGAGTGCCGCTAATAGGAGGATTTTTTTTCTGCGGGCAACTTACTTACCACTTCCAACAGGACCACTACAACCACATAGATACAGTATCCCTTGCCTTTTTCTCTGACTGTGACTGCATTTCTTGGCTCTCTCTCTGCTTCTACATTGATCCCTTAACACATCACTTAGTCCACTCCACTATCACATCTGCACCACACATAGTCATTTGTAAGTGCTCCTACGTAATTCGCAAGTCGCAGCACGCCCCAGGCCGTAGAGGACTGGGATGGCCCCAATGATGAAGCATGTCACCAAGGGGCAACCCTGGTGAGTGAGGGGACACCTAGAAAAAAAGCAATTTCTCCTTTTCTATCTACTATACCTTCTGTCAGGTTACGCAGCCCCTAAGCGCCTACCGTACTATGAAACTACATTTCCCATGAGTAGGCGGGAGACTTGCAGACTATTTAGTGAGACTATATGAGAGTACCCTTGTATGTTAGGACAGCACTTCACTGATGCCTGTCTTGTCTTCTGTTACAGGTATCCTTTCCCTGCTGACCCTACCTTTACCCATCCCACATTTTTTATTTTAGTTTGTTATTTTTCTCCCCCGCCTAATGCCTCGAACACCCTGTGTTTACACTTCTGGGTGTTGGTGACATTTGGAGGTGGAACCATATTTGCATCGACTGGATCACGGGGAGTAAACCTGACACCTTCCAGACCAACCCCATTGAGTGTTGTTGTGAATGGATTTATAGTGACCAGCAAGGCTCTCAGGTATCTGGCTACAGAGACCTTATGTTGAATATATGTAAATGTAAATGTATAGGCATTTATATAGCGCACTACTTACCCGTAGGGTCCCAAGGCGCTTCGACCGCTGCGAAACCCTTCCTGGCTTCCCTGAGAGATGGTCCCTTAATGGGTATCTCCAGGGTGAGACCAGGCATCCCCGGCGGTCTGGTGGGGCCGTTAGTGAAGATGAGGCAAGCTAATGCCCAGAGTTGCCGAGTGTGATCGCTGATCAGAGTGGGCACCGAGGCGAGAGAATTATCGAGTCCGCTGACCCTGGTCCAGAAACCTGCCGCGCCGGGAATCGAACCCTGGTCCCGGGCCGTCCTCTGCTCTCGGGTCTGCCGCCTCTAACCAGTGAGCCACACTACTTCACTCATATAGTTATCAATATTTCCACCCACGCCCTGCCTGTACTGTCGCATTCTTTCTTCCACAGTTGTCGAAAGTACTAATTACTTTTAACTGACATGCATGCAGTTACAGTAGTGTATGCACTTTCAAAGATTGATGGATAGGTTTGTACCCAAAGATTTGTTTATGTTCACAATTGTTCGTCCATGCTGTGCTACTTTTTCTTGTCTCCCAAAACCTTTCCCAAAAACCCCCGTACCCATCCATTTTTCAAACCCTAACCCTCTTCCCCCGGGCTGTGTGGTTTTGATTGATGTGTGACTAAATTACAGCAATAAATCCACACACTTGCTGGGGAGGATGAGGTGATAGCAACAGGCTGGTGAAGAAATCCGAGGATATATTCTTACTCTGCTTGACAAAGACCCATGGCTAATGTCAAAGAACTTCAACCGAATTAGTTATACTTTAACATTTGTTAGGCTACAACGTGGCACTGTTCTAGTGTACTTCTGTCACCTGCTATATTCTGTATTGTACCTTTGTATTGCTCAGGAGGACAAACCAGATTTCATTTTCTTTTTTTCATAGGCAAGCAACTGCCACTGTGTCACACCACTAGTACCACCGCTATGAGGAAATTTTATCCGCCCAGGATTGCCAACCTTATTTGCTGTTTCCCGTGGAGCCAGCCCTGGGCCTAGCCCTACTTGCAAACAGAAATTACAGGTAAGATAGGCGTTTGGTTGGAGGTAGTATAATGGAGTATTAGGAGAGACGAGAGATTTGATTGACGGTAGTACTACTAAAGTCCTAGGACTATTCAGGAAAACAAACTTACTGTTATGTTAAACCCCCACCCACCAGACTCAAAAGCAGTAAAAAACAGGTATGGTCAGATAAAGTTTCAAAAAGTATATTTTTATAGCCCTAACAAAAGAATCTCCCGCAAGACCCTCCCTAACCCCAACGATTGTCCTTCAAAAGTCCCCAAAAATCACAACTCCCAATTCCCACCCCCCAAAAGTCTCTAAAAAAGGGGCAAGGGACACTATGGCAGGGTGCTGTTGGAATTAGCAGCCAGGGCATCATGCTCCTTGCGGAGGGTGGCAAGTTCGAAGCGGAGGCCCTCCACCACGTTCTTATAATTATGGACCTCCTGCTCCAGGTAGGACAGTCTGAGGGATAAGCGGCGCCGGTGTGCCTTGCAAATCCTGTGAGGGGCAGCTGCTTTCTTTGCTGCTGGGCGGTGGCGTTTGGCTTTGGTAGCCCGGCTCCGTACCGCTGGAGCACTGCGCTGGCTGGCAGCCCGCACGGAGGAGGAGGCAGCTGTCCCAGTGGACGTTGTTGTTGTTCCAGACTGCGTCTCCTCCTCCTCCAGGGCCACCAGCCGCCGATATTCAGCAACAGTGGCATCCAGCCTCCGTTGCCGGGCCATTCGAGCCAGCTCCTTCCTCCTTGATGGTGTCTTGGATTTGGAAGGAGCAACTACATGAAAAAAGAAAGACATAGTCTGTAACCAATGCTCCTTAAGATTAACACAAAATGATTGAGCAGAAAGTTGTCACAGTACAAGTAGCAAATTGAAAGCACAGTGCATAACTATTGAGGACAGTATCTATGTAACCTCCGACTTCTTCATCCTTGCTCTAACATTAGTGGGAGTTTAAGGAACAAATTCTACGAGCACTATGGACTTCTATTACAGTCGACTATGACAGTACACCACTCTTATTCTTCTTCTTCTCTCTTGTTTAGGAAAATTGGTACGTTATCTTATGCAAGCCGGCATAATGCCAGCGCAGTGAACTTGCACCCGAGAAAAACAGACGCACACCATGGTGAGTGAGACAGACTTGCGTTACTGTACCGGTCCAGTACATGCAGGTGGTGAAGCTCTTACTTTTCTATTACGGGTGGCACTGAGAATACTCTGTTAAAAGGGCTACTGCTTAATTAATTTAGCTTTCACCCTACAGTGCACATGAGTATTAGAAAAGGAAAATGAAGAAGCTAAATTATCTGATTATCTATCACTTCACATGGGATGTATTTGATGACATATGGGATGACTTTAGGTGCTTTGCTTATTATTGAGTGAACAGTGATACCCCCACACATGAATGACGTACTACTACTAAACTAAAGTTATTAAGGGAGGTAGGGAGTGCCCACCGTAATAACTGGATATATGCTGTGCTTGCAGTTGCAATACAAACTACTGCTACTATTCATGGTAGTCTTTGGACAACGTTACAACTTCTTTTCCTTGCCTTTCCTACACTGGAACGGACGTGCGGGTGCGGTGTTACATGCTCTTCAAAGTAACACTTAGTTCATCCAGTGACCGTCTACTCTCTCTAGATTCACATATGCTATCTAAGAGTCAGATAGTACCATGAATGATCCAGGCATCCATCCATTCAAAGTATATTGCACACATACAGTTTCTGTCTCACCCACCCAGGCTGTTCTCCTTCCACCCATCCTTGCTTCATCATTCACCCAGCCATGCACCATACCATTTTCTTACCTTCCCAGCCACCTCGGGGACCAAGCAAACACATATCATTCTTCTTTGCCAGTCATCATTACATTTCTCGTGCTTCCACACTTACTTACACCCTTCTTTCGCTTTTCGTTCATCCCATCCATCAAGTTCACCTCAGATCTGATTGGGATTCTTCTCGCCAAAAACTTCACAGCTAAGTCGAAGTACATTTAGAGGAGGCTACTACCTGCTTTTTTTATAATACACCCGTGCAGAAAGCACACTCTGCAGTCTTCAATCTCAATGACTAAGGAATGTATAGCTTACCTCTGCCCGCCACCACCGTGTGAACCCTCACAGGCATGTCCTTTTCCGGCACTTGCACCGCCTCCTCCCCAGAGTTGTCCTCCTCGTCCAATGCCACCACCTCCGCGCTGGCCCCGTCTCCAGATGTTCCACCTACAAAGTACATTTAATAATGTTAGAATACACCACTCACTACTATATAATATTTGGTCTAGGAGGAAGAAAGAAATGTGAAAAAAAGTGTACAATTTAATAATTTTTGACTGTGTACTCTAGAGTAAAAATGTCCCTTTTTCCAGGGAAGGCTGTTGTCTTGCTGCACTTTTTGGCACAACTGATGAATGTTTGCTTTTTACTTTTTAACACGCACCACTTTTTCTCCTAACAGACAGAACCTTGACTTCTAAGAACACGAGCAGGATCAAGTTCAAACCAGGTGAGAGCTCGGCTCGACCACAAGAAATGTGTCCAATTAATCGTCAGCACTAAGCACTTTTCCATTTTCAGTTACACGTTCACTTTTATGACAAACTTGAATTTAATAAATGTGTTTACTTTTAATAAAGCTTTTAAACTTAAATAGACTCTGTGGTTTTTGGTCCTCCAGACTAGAGTGGATGAGCTAAAGGTTTTCGAATTTTTGCAAGCATGAGTCCGTGCCTCTGCCATCGGTGACTTTGGGAGCTAAATGACTCTGCCACACTATCTAGTCAGTAAGGAGATTGGGGGTTCAACTACAAAGTCTGTTATCACTGAGGTATGTGGAAAGTCTAACAGTTACAGCACCTATTATAATTGATAAGCTAAGCGATGCATTATTTAGTGTCCATAGTTCTGTTTGTGCAGATTTGTCCCTGCAACAGTAGTAGAATGGATTGTCCTATCCAAACCAAAAGTAAAGTAGTATCTTATTATTTCTTGGTGGTGGTCATTCACCTTTTTATTGTTGGCAATGGTCAAAGCATAAACATTTAGAATACTTGAAAAGACATTATGGACAATCCCAGAGGACTACACTCAGTGCATAGAGCTATTGCTGACTAGAATGGGAGTCCAATGGAAATGCCAAATGTGCAATCTTAGTTAGCTACACAGACAGACTAATAAGAATAATCTAGTAATACCACACGGAGTCATAGGGATAAGAATTTAGATCCTGTCTACAAGAAGATCAAAGACGATTTAGAAAAAATCGAATGAGGAACGCTAGGAAAAAATAAGTACTCTATATTAAAATTAAAACTTACTGGGGCCAGCAAAGGAGCCCTCGACTGCCCGGTCCTGGCCTGCATCGACAACAGCACCCTCCTCCTCCTCCTCCTGTGTCCTCCTCTTGCCCCTGGGGGAAGCTGATGTACAACATGAAAGAAAGAAAAACAGAAAACATGGATGATATTTATTTCTCAACCAAATCAAACATTTAAAAAAGAACTAACAAAGTAACAAAATATTTTTGCGAAATAGCAAATAGGGAACGACTCCACGGGATATATTATTGACCAATCTCATGTGGTCGACTACGTCATTACTTTAGTATTGCTTGATTTGCGGACCGTCGAATTGGAAACTACCCTATGTAACTCACTAAACAAAGTACTAAAAAGGTTTGCCTAGGATTGGCAGGCAGCAGTCCGCAGCACGCAAAGTGACAGCCAAAGTCCATCGTGATTGAAGATCAGCGACAACACTAAAGTTTCCTACTACATTCACCAGTCATTAAAATACTCAAACTATTAATCCACCACCACTATTTCTTCTTATCGCCATGTGTACAAAGGAAGGACTGGACTTGAGTCTGTAGGGGCTGATTTATAAGGCCCTTGTGGCTCTTTTGCTCCATTGTTGCGTGACTTTTGTGACGCAGCGACAGCACAAAAGAGGCGCAATGGTGCGGCGTATATTAACAACGTGACGCATCTAGGAGATGCATCACGTTGTAAAGCCCTGCGCCAATAGGGGTGTTCCGGCGCAAGGGAGGGCGTTCCTGCGCAGGAACGCATCCTAAAAGTGGCTGAGGGAAATCTACAAGATTTCAATCAGTCACTTTGAGGACAATGATGCGTGACTCAAACCCTGCGCCTGCTTGAAGCAGACGTACGGCTTGACGCAGCATTGGGGAGATAGGGCACCCCAGAGAATTGATGGAGCTGCACCATCGTTGCGACGCAACTCCAGCAATGCGCCACCTTTACGGCACAGATGCGTAACGCTTTGGTGACGTTTTGGGCCCATGGCGCGCCGCATTGTAATACGGCGCACCATGGGTGATGGTGGCGTGACGCACAATTACTGGCGCATCCCTGCAACTTTGCAGGGATGCACCGGTAATTAAAAATCTGAACCTTAGTGTGTAGCATTGCGCAGTTCTTTCAACTACACTCATACATAATTTCACAGGCCAATGAAATGAACACAAAATCTAAAACAAATAGGCATAGTAGCAACACTACTGAGAAGGAGAGCAGTGTACCTGAAATGCACAGAAGATTTTGAAATAAAATGTACCTACAATGTAATGAGCAGCATTATTGCTCTCGGTAAAAAACAAAAATTTGCAATATAATAACACAGCAGGAGAAAACATAGTAGTAAAGACATAGCTACTACTACTCACCAAGCCCGGGGATCTCAAGGCCAAGGAGGTCGAGCAGATCTCGCTCACGGGTCAGGACATCCGTCCAGCGGTGGGTGGCCTGGTTGTAGGTGCGCCAGACCCGAGAGTGGTGGTAAATGGCCTGGCACACCTTCTCCCACCGCTTCCGGCGCTCCCGGGCCCCGTACCCGGCACTGATCTTGCCGCCTCCCATGATGGTCCTGGGGAGGCGGCGCTGAACATAAAAAATGAGTTGGGCCACCTCCTCCGGGGTAAAGATCTCCCGTGGCATCACTAGCTCCCCCCTCAAACGCCCGCACGGGAGCCGGACACGGGGTGCGGGACCCTTCCCCTTCTCGGGATGCTTCCCGGCTCCCTTCACCATGGTCTGGGCGGAAAGGAATAAAGAAAATAGAATAGGGAAGAGAAGAAAAGAAAAGAGTTTACAAAAGTAGTTTAAAATTAACCAAAAGTAGCAGTAAACACAAAAATATAGGGCTAGAAAAATAGAGGGATAGATAATAAGTAAAATAGATTAAAAAAAACTTCAAACAAGCAAAGGATGGCAGAGATTGACAGAGGATACAAAGACCATGCCCAGAACCATAGCAATGAATGAGAAACAAGATGGCCGCGCCCGTTCACGACCGCGCGGGTAAGTTCGCGCGAGATTTTCCTTGCGAACACGCGCGAGACTGTACTGGCAAACCGCGGACTTTGCGAGATTACACTTCGCGCCCGGAAACGGAAATACGTCAGGCAAACAAGATGGCTGCGCCCTTGAACGACCGCGAGGGTAACTTCGCGTCTTGCGCTACGAGCGGCTCGCAAAAACGCACAAAACCTTGCCAACTAACACGCCGCAAAAAAAACAAATTGCATATTCGCACGAATTTGCGGCTTCCAAATCCGATCTTGCGCGTGTTCGCACCCCGCGAACCCCGCGAAATTGCAGAAAAACGAGTTTTTCAAAAGTGAAAGCACTCGGCAGGGGCAAGAGTTCAAACTCATCATTAGTAACAATTCCCGGTAGTGCTTCCTGACTGGGGCCCCTCCAGAATTCAGTTGCTAGTTGCAACAATTGTATGACCCTGCTCTGACCCTCACAGCAGGCTCATACAATAGCTACAAGTAGGCCACAAAGAAGGTCCTGGGGAAAAAAAATGCACTGCAACAGAAAGCAAAATTACAGATAAGGAAGCAGGTGCCAGACTGGAATTTTAAAACAGTGACACATTAATAAACTAACCCCAAATTAATTCATCTGAGTTGAAGCAGGGATGGTGTGCTTGCTTTTCCCCCCCATAATCTACAGTAATGATGAACCAGAGGGTGGCATTGATGTAACAGAGGGTTGCAGTGGTGAAACAGAGGGTGCTGGGAACCTGTGATGATGAACCAGACGTAGAAACAACATAATTCGCGACCGTTGCGCGACGAAATGTAAGTTCGCAATTGCGAACTGGTACGAAACCCTCGCGAACTGGCAGAAATCCTTGCGAACACACAAAAAAAAAAAAATCCGCAAATTCGCAAGAATTCGCGGATTTTGCGGATTGCGAGTTCGCAAATCCGCAAATTCGCGAACGCGAGATCCGCAAAATTCGCCCATGCTTATTGCCCAGTCGCTCCGAGTCGTACAGTGGCGTCATACGTGTCAGTCTACCACCCCAGCCCGTGGCCACCGTAGCATCTCGCCATGCCCGCACTGCACATTTCGTTGGGCCCGTAAGGAGTCGAAAGGGGGCCTTAGAGTATAGCGCCCTATTAAAGTTGCCGCCGGGCAACAACAGTTTATCTAAAGCAAAGGCAGGGGCTGGCTCCGGAGAAGATGTCGCATGGTTGATGGCGCTCAGGTGCGAGGCCCAGTAGTACCGTCTAATATCCGGCAGCGCAATACCTCCATCGTACCAGGAGAGCGTGAGCTTAGATAAGGCAATGCGGGCACGGCCATCCCAGATAAGTTGCCGCTGTAAACTTTCGACTTCATGGAAATAGCGGGCAGGAACGGGGTCGAAGAAATTTTGCAGGGCATAGAGGAAGCGGGGAAGCGACATCATCTTAAAGAGCGCCGCCCGGCCCAATGGAGATAAGGGCAGATCGCGCCATCGCCGAACATCCTGCTTCAGTCTGCGGAGCGGAGCGTACAAGTTCCGCTCATAGCGGACCGAAGAGATCATGGATACATGGACCCCCAGATACTTAAAACCGTCAGTCGCTACCAGGATGGGAAATCTACGGGGGAGAGGCGGTAGAGTACCAGCTATGGCGTAGACACAGGACTTGGTCCAGTTAATGACCAGTCCCGAGTTCTTACCGAAGGACGTGAGGACGTCGAAGAGGACATTGAGTGACTTCTGAGGGGAAGTAAGATAAAGGAGGATGTCATCCGCATACAAGGAGACACGATCCTCGAGGTCAGGGGACCATCGGATCCCTTTGATCGAGGGTTCCCACCGGAGCCAAGCGGCCAGAGGTTCGAGTGCCAAAGCGAACAAGAGCGGAGAAAGGGGACATCCTTGACGAGTGCCACGGCCCAAAGGAAAGGGGTCTGAGCACCTCCCATTCACAGCGACCTGAGCTAGCGGCTGTTCATAAAGAAGCTTGACCCATGCGATGAAGTTGGGGCCGAAGCCAAATTTAGCGAGGGCTGCCCATAGGTAAGGCCATTCAATGGTGTCAAATGCCATCGTGGCGTCAAGGGAGGCGATCACTGCTGGCTCGGCGAGGATAGAAGCTCTCGCGAGGACACTGTGGAGCCTACGTAAATTAAGAGCAGTGTTCCTGTGAGGGATGAAACCGGATTGATCCGGATGGATCAAGTCGCAAATGACAGTAAGCATCCGATTGGCCAGCACCTTAGCAAGGATTTTGGGTTCCGCATTAAGGAGGGAGATGGGGCGGTACGAGGCACAACGGTCACGAGGTTTGCCATCCTTGTAAATGACCACTATGGTAGCAAGGCGCTGCTCAAGGGGGAGGCATCCGGCCTCAACCGCCTCAAGAAACATGTGACGCAGGTGGGCGGCCATCTTGTCGGGACAAAGTTTGTAGAGTTCAATGGGGAGCCCGTTAGGGCCCATTGCCTTACCCGAGCGAAGGGAACGGATTGCGAGGGCAATCTCGTCAACAGTAAAGGGGGCCTCCAGAGCGAGGCAGTCCTCATCAGACACAATAGGCAGAGCAATGTCACGCAGGAGGAACCTGGAGTCGGCCTCATCTCGATCACTAACAGGCGTATAAACCATACGAAAGTGGTCAACAAAGCACTCAACAACCTCACCTGGATCCGAGACAGTCACACCAGAATCACGAACAATGGAGGGAACAACACGACTCGCACGCTCAGTCTTATCCAGCCACGCAAGAAGCTTGCTAGCCTTGTCACCCACATCATATAGTCGACCAAGTTGATTTGACCGCATCAATTTAGCAGCATCAGTGACACAGGCCTTATAGTCTGCCTGTTTCAATTCCAATTCATGCAACAGTGCAGGCGTGTCATTCCCACCCAGCTCACTTTCAAGCGCAGTAATTTCAGTTTCCAGCGCCACAACAGCCTCCCTCTTGACCCTATGCTCAGTAGCAATGAGTGACAGGGCGGAACCCCGAATGACCGTCTTGAAGGCCTCCCAGAGAACAGTGGGGGAAGTGACAGAGCCCAGATTCTCAGAAAAATAACAATCTATTGCCTTAATCAAGTCTGAACGGAGCCGGGGGTT
The DNA here is from genome assembly GCF_964263255.1 of Lissotriton vulgaris. Lineage (NCBI taxonomy): Eukaryota > Metazoa > Chordata > Amphibia > Caudata > Salamandridae > Lissotriton > Lissotriton vulgaris. Next base: position 1,059,808,835 of record NC_141698.1, on the reverse strand, counting down.
TTTAAGATGCCAGGGAGGGATCGGGGGAACTCTGTTACCATGCAGACCACCCACAGAAATCGTGATCAGCAAGGGGGAGTGGTCCGAGATACCCCGGGGGAGATGTCGAATCTCACGAACAGTGGACAAAGTGGAGGCTAACATAAGAAAATAATCAATACGGGAGAGGCTGCCGTGCGCGCCAGAATGAAAAGTGTATTGTTGGAGCGTGGGATGTAGTGAGCGCCAGACATCTACTAAGCCAAAAGTGTCAGCCATTTCACTGAGCCACATCTGGGACTGTGGCAATACTCTAGGGGGTAGTCGGTCGCAGTCGCCGGACATGACAGAAATGAAGTCCCCACCCAGGACCAACAAGCCGTCTGGCAGCCCAAGAAGAGTCCTACCTAAATCAGCATAAGTGGTAGCCTGCAGTCCCGGGGGGATATAGACAACAACAAACACGACCTGTTTACCCTCCCACCTCCCCGAAACAGCAGCATACCGCCCACGCTCATCAAGGATAACATCATCAATAGCAAGAGCAAGAGAAGACTTTACCATAATACCCACACCCCGGGAACCCGAGGTGAAACCCGCATGTGCAACCAGTCGATAACCCCGGCGGTCTAAGGCCTTGCAAGCGTTACCAATCAAGTGGGTCTCTTGGAGGAACACAACATCAGGGGCGTGGCGCCTCAAAAATTGCAGTACAATGCCCCGCTTAATTCTGTCACCCAAACCATTTACGTTCCAAGAAAGAATCCGCAGTTCACCCCCCCCCATTACGGCAAAAACATTCCATACCCACCCCCCAGCAGGACCCACTATGAACAATCATTGCAAAATATGAAATACCATGAAACAGAGAACAGAACAAATTAAACAAAACACAAACCAGTCCCCAAACACCAACCCCAAAACCCAAACCCGTTACAACACCCCCCTCCCTGCACCCCTGCTGACTAAAAAGCCACCCCCAACTGCAGTGTGCCTGTCGCCCCATACTTCTACACAAAGAACCCCCCGAGGAGGAAGGGAGAAATCACCCGTTACCGCACCGCCACGGGCAGAGTCATTAGAGAATAAGTCAATATGTACAGTACGTTGCATAGTCTCAATCGGAACCTCCAGGGCATCTGTTACTCCTGGGCCTCTGCACCACCTTCCGCACCACCAGGGCCTCCGCTCCCAAAGTCATCTGCCGGCAACGAGTCCAACCAGTCGGCTACATGTTCAGGTTGGTCAAAGAAATAGGCACGTTCCCGATATTCAATCCGGAGCCGGGCCGGAAACAGCATGGCGTATTTCAGTCCCCGGTCCCTTAGGCGACGCTTCACTCCGAGGAAACCTGATCTTTGCCGCTGCACTTGAGGAGTGAAGTCGGGATATATGGAGACAGAGTTATTATCATACTTCAGGGGACCATGTTTACGGGCGGCCTGGAGGATAGCATCCCTGTCCCGGTAATGAAAAAGCTTGGCAATGATAGGCCTCGGCGGGTTCCCCGGCTTCACTTGACCTCCGGGGAAACGATAGGCGCGCTCAACGGCGAAGAACTTACTAAGTCCTGCCGGAGCCAGGTGGGCGACTATTAGTTCCTCGACCAGAAGATCGGTCGCTACCGAGCCATCGCCTTCCGGTACTCCGACAAGGCGTATGTTGTTCCGCCTGGCCCTGTTATCATAGTCCTCCACCCGCTTGAGCAGCAAGTCGTGCGACGCACGCAGATTGCCAATTTCGGATTGCGCCTCAGCCATGTCGTTCACCAGGCTCGACGTTTTAAGATCCAGTGCCTTCACCCGCTCATTCGTTTTGGCCAGGTCGGCTCGAATCAGAGTCACATCCACCGCCACCGTGTCTATTTTGGTCACTACGGCCTCGAATTGTTGGCTCATGGCGGCCTTGAGTCCAGTGATGGCAGCCATAAGGTCTTGGAGCGACACTTCCGACGTAGATGAGGTGTCCGTTTGAAGTCCTTCAGCACCCATGCATACGGCCCCGGGGGAGCCTCTCGGCTGGGTATAGCGTTCGATCATGTTCGTCTGGATCGATCCCCCCCGGGTCGCAGCCTTCCGGCGTCTCTCGGCCTCCACTTTCGTCGCCATATCGCCTTCAGAGTTGGCCGGTTAGCCAAAGGAGGTGACGAGCAAGTAGAAAAGTCTCGAAACTCCGATGCGCCAGTGAGACAGAGGTGTAGCGGCCTCCTTGCCAGTCCAACGGAGGATCGTGCAGATCGAGAGGGCAGCAGGCGAGGCAGAGTAGGAGGAGACAGGAACAAAGGGAAGGAAACCGAAAGTGAAAGCAATACACCTCCGGCGGGCCAGATGCCAGGCAGCCGTTGTTGTTCAATTACAAGTCGGCCACAGTGGGCAGCCGAGTCCCTGGTCGCGCCAGCGGGCAGGCCAGAAAGTTCCAAGTCGCAGAAAAATGGTCCCCAAGGTCCGATTTCGACCGGAAAAGGATCAGTAGCATCAGCGATGATAGTGCTGCAAAAGCCCGTCAAAATGACCAGGATAGGTGAAGGATAGATAAAGGAGGACGGCACGGGTCTCGGGAGCTCTCTGCTCACGCGACCATCTTGGATGCCCGCGTAGCTCCTCCTCCGGTCAAGGCATTCTTAACCTGACCCTTTTCTTTATTTTAATGTTTTTTCAGGGACTCAGCTGAAGCTAAGTCCCAAGATTGCTTCCAACACTTCCTGTTGGAATTGTTGGCACCAAATCAGATCTCAGCACTAGATCAGGAAGACTATGGGGCAGATTTATGTTAACTGGCGCATCCCAAGGGATGCGCCAGTTAACTGCGCCACAGTGCGCCACAGCTCCACCACCCATGATGCGCCGCATTTATAATGCGGCGCACCATGGTGCAAAAACGGCACAGATGTGTGACGCATCTGTGCCGGAAATGTGGCGCATTGCTGGAGTTGCGTCGCAAGCGCGACGCAGCTCCAGCAAGGCTCAGGGGTACACCATCTGCACAATGCTGCGTCAAGACCTACGCCAGCTTCAAGCAGGCGCAAGGTTTTGACGCAGCATTGCCCTGAAAGTGACTGAGTGAAATCTCATAGATTTGACTCAGCCACTTTCAGAAGGCGTTCCTGCGCAGGAACGCCCCCCCCTGCGCAGGAACGCCTCCTTATGGCGCAGTGCTTTACAACGTGACGCATCTCCTAGATGCGTCACGTTGTAAATAGGGCGCATTGTTTGCGCCGCAGTTGCGGCAAATAAAGTGACGCAATTGCGGCGCAAAGAGGCGCAACGGCCTCATAAATCTGCTTATCTATATCTAAATTTGGAGTTCTTTTAATATCTCAAAAACTACTGAGTGGATTTACACAAATTAACAAAGAGGTCATTGAACCAACAGCGATCCCCTTTTTCACGTTCCTCGCTTGACGGATCACCCCGAAACTTTCAAGACAGCAGCTGAAGTGAGTATTGTACTAATTTTGAAAGTTTCCAAAGTTATCGGCAAAAGAAAATAAATATCTTCCTATGGAAACCAGGTCCTAACTCTAACTACCTACTGGCGGCTGCCAGTAGGTAATATATATCCTAAATCCATGATCCTCTAAGTTGGGACCCTACGACTGTGGTGCGCATACAAGTGAGGCGCCTCTATCCATAAAGTCACTCTTGGGTTGTTGGTTATGAGATTGCAGTGGATTAAAAATTTGCAAATCAAACATGTGCCTTATCATCTTTCATGCACTGGAGTGCATGTTTTCAGGGATGTGAAGACATAGTATAGTTATCTCGTGACTATAACTCATGCCCTACTGTAACTATAGCTCACACCCCCACCAGTGCAAAAATAAGCCCTTGGAGGGGGACCCTATGTGCTCCCCTTATTGTTTCTTAAATGCTCCCATGCCGCCGTGACCTGACCCAAGCGGGGATGTCATATAAAGAAGCATCAGAGACCACACTTGTGTTTTGTTTTTTGTTTTTGGCATGGAATTGCAGCGCAATTGTGATTTCACAGCAAAAAAAAATTCAAATGCTTTATCTCATTAGCGAGATTCCTCTGGGTCCTCAGCACCAAAGCTAAGGGGTCAAGGCATTCTTAACCTGACCCTTTTCTTTATTTTAATGTTTTTTCAGGGACTCAGCTGAAGCTAAGTCCCAAGATTGCTTCCAACACTTCCTGTTGGAATTGTTGGCAGCAAATCAGATCTCAGCACTAGATCAGGAAGACTATGGGGCAGATTTATGTTAACTGACGCATCCCAAGGGATGCGCCAGTTAACTGCGCCACAGTGCGCCACAGCTGCGCCACCCATGATGCGCCGCATTTATAATGCGGCGCACCATGGTGCAAAAACGGCACAGATGTGTGACGCATCTGTGCCGGAAATGTGGCGTATTGCTGGAGTTGCGTCGCAAGCGCGACGCAGCTCCAGCAAGGCTCAGGGGTACACCATCTGCACAATGCTGCGTCAAGACCTACGCCTGCTTCAAGCAGGCGCAAGGTTTTGACGCAGCATTGCCCTGAAAGTGACTGAGTGAAATCTCATAGATTTCACTCAGCCACTTTCAGAAGGCGTTCCTGCGCAGGAACGCCCCCCCCCGCGCAGGAACGCCTCCTTATGGCGCAGTGCTTTACAACGTGACGCATCTCGTAGATGCGTCACGTTGTAAATAGGGCGCATTGTTTGCGCCGCAGTTGCGGCAAATAAAGTGACGCAATTGCGGCGCAAAGAGGCGCAACGGCCTCATAAATCTGCTTATCTATATCTAAATTTGGAGTTCTTTTAATATCTCAAAAACTACTGAATGGATTTACACCAATTAACAAAGAGGTCATTGAACCAACAGCGATCCCCTTTTTCACGTTCCTCGCTTGACGGATCACCCCGAAACTTTCAAGACAGCAGCTGAAGTGAGTATTGTACTAATTTTGAAAGTTTCCAAAGTTATCGGCAAAAGAAAATAAATATCTTCCTATGGAAACCAGGTCCTAACTCTAACTACCTACTGGCGGCTGCCAGTAGGTAATATATATCCTAAATCCATGATCCTCTAAGTTGGGACCCTACGACTGTGGTGCGCATACAAGTGAGGCGCCTCTATCCATAAAGTCACTGTTGGGTTGTTGGTTATGAGATTGCAGTGGATTAAAAATTAGCAAATCAAGCATGTGCCTTATCATCTTTCATGCACTGGAGTGCATGTTTTCAGGGATGTGAAGGCATATATATATCTCAGCAGTTATAGTTATCTCAAGTGACTTTAACTCATGCCCTACTGTAACTATAGCTCACACCCCCACTTTGCACAGTTTTCTCATCAATAATTTCTCTGCAAATGATGCAGTTATGTGATCAATCACGTCATATAAGATGTCATGAGTGATGTAATATGTGGGTTAATTTACAGTTATAGTTACCTTAGGGCACAAGGTATAGATACTTGAGATAAATATAACTGTAACCGCTGAATTTCTATGGTTTTGTGTGTAAAATCTGAACCTAACTATGATGCAACCTTTGATTTTTTTTCAGTGAATTTCTAAGGTTCTAAAATTTGTATTTCCTAACTATAAATTCCTTGTAACTTTTGTTTTTTCAGTGAATTTCTTTTGTTTTAATGTATTTCCTAACTATTATGTCCCTGCAACCTGAGAGTGTGAGGGTGTGTGTGAATGGGTGTGTGAGTGGTTGTGCGGGTGTGTAAGTAGCTGTGAGAGTGGCGGTGTGGGTGTGTGAGTGCTGTGTCGGTGTGTGAGTCGGTGTGTGATTGGCTATGAGGGTCTGTGAATGGGTGTGTGAGCGGCTACATGGGTGAGTGCCTGTGTGAGTGGTTGTGTGGGTGTTTAAGTGTGTGTTAGAGTGAGTATGAGAAAGCTGTGTGAGTCTGTGAGTGGGTTTTAGGTCTGTGGGTGGGTGAGTGGCTGTACGAGTGTGAGAGTAGGTGAGTGGGTGTGTGTGTGAATGGGTGTTTGAAAGCCATGTGAGCCTGTGATTAAAAGAAACAGCCCTGGGGGATGGGATTCCCATGGCCTAATAAGGCTCGGGGAGTGGGGCCATGTGGCCCCACTCCCCTTTAGCCAACATAATGCCCTATGACCAATCCCCCACTGCCATTACCCGGGGGACAACACTATTTATGTTTTTGAGGAGAGGGTATGCATTTCCCCCAGGCCATTGTTGTCCCCAAGGTCACAATCCCTTCTGGACTGATGTATTTTTTAGAGGGAGGGGGCAACCAGCCCCTCGTCCCCAGGCCATTTTCAACCCCTCCTAGAGCTGCTTGCGGCCCCCGGGGACCACATACCACGGGTCTGAAGTGTTTGGAGGGTGACTGAGGCCCCCCCTGCCCAGTCCGCGTTCAGCCCCGGAAATCCCATTCCCGGGGCCCCTGTATGTTTTAAAGGGAGGGGTCCTTTTATTTTTAGAAACGCCCCAAGACAGGTCAGCAAATGGAACAACATTAAAGGGGATACGCTAGATGACGTATTAAAAAATTCCCTGACACCCCTCTCTGACAATGTGGAGGAAGCAGCCACGACCTATACAACCTGGTTGGACCGTGCCTGCCTACTCCTGGCTCCTCCTAAAATCACCCACTCCACTCGGGCAACTCCCGCCGCTCCCTGGTTTACAGAACAAATCAGGGAACATAAAGTACGGTGTAAAAAACTGGAGAGAATCTGGCGAATGAATTACTTTGAAACAGATAAGCAAATTCTTAATTCGGAGCAAAGACTCTATAAAGAAAGAATCTTGCAGGCAAAAAGGGCTTTCCTCACAAAACAGATAGTAGAAGCCAGCAATACCCCAAAAGAACTATTCCAAACAGTTTAATCTTTGGCAAACCCTAAAACCATAGAAATTCCCCCCAGTCTTCCACTCTGTGAAAATCTTGCCACCTTCTTTCGAGAAAAGGTAGAAAACATTTTCTTTTCCCTAGACAGTCTGGTTAGGACACCCCCCTCGAGGGAGGGTCCGGAATCAGACAGCACTCCGGAAAAACTTCTACATTTTCAGCCCATCACTGAAAAAGAAGTGGTGAGCCGCCTATTAAAGATAAAATCAGCTCCCCACATGATCCATGTCCTACGGCAATAGCTAAATTAGCCCCTGACATCATTGCAACCGGACTCACCCCCCTCTTTAATCAGATGCTGGAGAAAGGGGAATACCCCTCCAGATGGAAGCGAGCCTCCATCCTGCCCCTGCTAAAAAAAAACTAACCTAGACATCACCGAGATGAATAATTATCGGCCGATTGCTCGACTTCCCCTCCCCGCTAAAATCATGGAAGGCAACTTAAATGCACAACTAAGCTCCTTTTTAAAGACAGGGGAACATCTCGACCCTTCCCAACACGGCTTTCGTGCGGAACATAGTACGGAATCCGCCCTGATCAAATCAGTGGAAGACATCAGGCAGGTGATGGATGCAGGAGGCAGAGCGGCCCTAATTCTCTTGGATCTTTCTGCGGCCTTCGACACGGTCCACTACAAGTTGTTGGTGGACCTTTTGAGGGCCTGTGGAATTCAGGGAAAGGCACTAAAAATCTTACAGGCCTTCCTTTCCAACAGAACCCAGTCGGTGGCCCTGGGGGACTTTGAATCGCGTCCGTTTGTGTTGCCCTGTGGAGTTCCCCAGGGGTCCTCACTTAGTCCCACCCTTTTTAATGTTTATGTGGCGACCCTTGCCCCGGTGATTCGATCGTTCGGTTTTCATCCTTACGGCATATGCGGATGACACACAGATAGTGGTGTCACTATTACCCGGCAACACTGACAATACAGCAGACAGATTTAAAGGCTGCATACATGAGGTGGGCTGCTGGATGGCACAAAACTGTCTAAAACTTATTTCCACGAAGACAGAAGTGCTGCTCTTTGGAGCCAGGGACAACTTCTGGTCCCCGAGATGGTGGCCAGATGAAATGGGACCTCTCCCCTCTCCGGTGGATAAAGTTAAAAATCTGGGCATATTGGTGGACAATTCTCTGTCCTTCAAACCCCAGATTAATGCACTATCTTCCTCCATGCACTATACCCTCAAAACCATCAGGAAAATTCTCCCATATTTGGAGAAGGAGCACAGGAAAACTGTTGTTACTGGTCTAGTCCTTTCACGCTTGGACTATTGTAACAGCTTGATGTTAAACGCCCAGCAGAGTGTTCTTAATAAACTCCAATTACTGCAAAATGCAGCTGCCCGCCTGATCACCGATACTCCCAAATTTGCATCGGTAGCTCAGGACCTGGTGGACCTCCACTGGTTGCCAATTCGCAAGAGAATTGCCTTTAAAGCGCTATGCATGGTCTTCAAGGCCCTACATGACATGGGTCCTAGATACATGAAACTGCTCTTCCGTTGGCATAAACCAGCAAGAACCCTGAGATCAGGGGAACTGGCACTGGTCACGGTCCTCAGAGTTAAAAGAGCACGCTGGGGAGGCAGGAGTGTAGTATTGAATGAAGAAATGAATCAAACAGGAATATATCTTCTGGTATTTATTCCTAAGTAAAGGAGCACGTCTGGTCAGATCCACAACCAACAGGAAACTGACCAACAGTAAAATATGGAACATTCATTGACAGCATAGCTGGAATGTGGAACACGACAGCATTTAAAGGAGTACACAGGTCTTAAAGAGATACTTACAATCCTACACACTATAAATAAATATTAAACTACAAACTAACATACTACATATCTTCCCCTCTTTGTTTTTTTTTTTTTAAAAAAAAAACAAAAAAAAAAAAAAAAAAAATTATTTATACACAACAAATTCTTTGAACTTCGAAGGTCTTTTAACAGATCTACCAAAAGAAGATTTCTGGACAGAGGAAGATTCTTGATCTTGGTTAACAGGAATGCAATTATCACACTGGAAATGTCAGTATTGAAGATTAAATAAATAAAATCTTACTTCTGAAGGAGTTCACTTCGTGAGGTCAAAATCTCCTTTGTAAGAAAACTCCGAGGAAACACCGAAGCCAGACGTGCTCAATTCGGAGTTTCAAGATGGCGGCACGTACGCGTTACGTCGGGTCACGTTGGTTGACCTATGACGTGGTAACGCGTAAACACAATGCTTGTTCGTGAAGCGTTGCTAAGCGTCAACGTTGCTAAGTGTCAGGCTCGAGAGTTGAAGCGAGCGCCTGTACACGGGAGCAACGGAAGACGCGTTTGAAGGTAAACACCTTGTGCGCAAAGGAATAAATATGCGCGAAATGAAATTAAAAAGCAAACTCACAGTTTCAGGTTCAATTGTGTTTAGAATGCGCCGCTTTATCCAATCCAGTGAAATAAACGTTGAAGAAATGTAGGTTCGTTCTTTGCTTGAAGAAATCCGGAAAATAAAAAAAAATTCTGAAGAAGTGAAGGAACTTCTTAGGATCCCGATCGTCGCCAGTAAAATGTAGTATTGAATGAAGAAATGAATCAAACAGGAATATATATTCTGGTATTTATTCCTAAGTAAAGGAGCACGTCTGGTCAGATCCACAACCAACAGGAAACTGACCAACAGTAAAATATGGAACATTCATTGACAGCATAGCTGGAATGTGGAACACGACAGCATTTAAAGGAGTACACAGGTCTTAAAGAGATACTTACAATCCTACACACTATAAATAAATATTAAACTACAAACTAACATACTACAAGGAGCTTCTCACTCGGGGCAGCAGAGGCCTGGAACAAACTGCCGCTCTTCCTTAGACAATCCCAGGACCTGATGGCCTTTAGGAGAGAGCTCAAGACCTGGCTCTTTACTCATTAATCCCTTGCTACCCACTCACACTGGTTCAATTATGTTAGCGCCAGGACACCTCCGGGTAATAGAGCGCTCTACAAATGTAATAAATAAATAAATAAATAAATAAATAAATAAATAAATAAATAAATAAATAAATAAATAAATAAATATTTTAAAAGGGGAGGAGGGCATCAGGGAGGGTAGGGTGCACAATTGGGTCCCCAGGGCCAAATAAGGCTTGGGAGGAGGGGCCATATGGCCACTCTCTAAGCATGGGCGAATTTTGCGGATCTCGCGTTCGTGAATTTTGCGGATTTGCGAACTCGCAATCCGCAAAATCCGCGAATTCCCGCGAATTTGCTGGTTTTTTTTTTTCTGTGTTCGCCCGTGTTTCTGCCAGTTCGCGAGGGTTTTTACAATTTCGCAATTTGCGAACTTACCTGTCGGGTCGCAAGTTTTGCGAACTTGTTGTTTCTACGTGTCCAGCCTGTTTGGGACACTCTTCTTCATCACTGCCACTCTCTGTCACCACTGCCACTCTCTGACTACTCATGCCACCCTCTGGCCCACCCATGCCACCCTCTGTTTCATCACCACACCCTCTGGTTGTCCAGTGTACATTATTTTCGGCAAAGCAAAGCACACCTTCCCTGCCTCAAGTGACCTGAATTAATTTGGGGCTGATTAATGTGTCACAGAATATTTTTTTAGCTGGCACCTGCTTCCTTAGTGCGCCCTGATTAGTGATCTTTTGCACTTGCTAAGTGCTTTCATTGTTGCAAAATTAGTTACAACACCTGCCCTGCCCCAACTGACAATAATGAATTAGGGGCTGATTAATGGATTTTAACTTCCAGCCTGGCTCCTGCTTGTCTCCCTTAGATGTAATTCAGGACCTTTGTGGCATATGTGTAACTATTCTGAGGTTCAGAGCAGGGTCACATAATAGTTGCAACTGGCAACTGAACTCTGGAGGGGCCCCTCAGGAAGCACTACAGGAAATGGCTACTAATGATGAGCCTGAACTTTTGAACCTGGTAAGTAGTTTCAGTTTTGCTAAGATCGTATTTCTGCAATTTAGCACTTATTCGCGGGGCGCGAAGTTGTACTGGGAAGCCGCGAACTCACGCGAACAGTGCGAGCAGTGCGAGCAAAATCCGCTGCTCGCGGATTTGCGGATTTTGCGGGAGATTCGCGAATCTCGCGGATTGCGAATTTCCGTAAAAATCCGCAAAATCCGCGAGCGAAACGGATTTTCCGCCCATGCTTACCACTCTCCCCTTTCATAAACAAAAAAGGCTCTAGTTGATGGGATGCCAGGGCCTAATAAGGCTCAGAGAGGGGGTGCAGGTAGCCCCACTCCCCTTTAGATAATATAATGCTCTGTGACCAATACCCCACTGTGCATGAGGACAAAGCTATTTACTTTTTTGGGGGAGGGGACATGCGTGTTCCCCCTCCCCAGACACTTTTTGGCCCTGAGTACCCCATGCCCTGGGGACTGATGTCTTTTTTTTAGGAAGAGTCAATGGCCCCCCTCCTAGGCTGTAGTCATCCTCTTGCCAGATCTCCGCGCCTAAAATAGGCCTGAATTAGGTTTTCAGAGTTGGCGGTGCAGGGCCCCCCTCCTGGAGCTGCACTGCAGCCTCAGGGACCCCATCCTCCGGGGCCCAAAGTGTTTGGAGGGGGCACATGTTCTCCCTACCTAGTAGGTATTTGGCCTTGAAAACCCCAACCCCAAGGGCTACTGTATTTTTTATGTGGAGGGGGCCTTTTTTTAAAGGGTGGGAGGGCCATGGTACCCCTTCCTAGCTATTATGGGCATGGTGACCCCCTCGGGCCATATATATTTTAAAGGGGAGGGGCATGTGTCCCCACCTTCCTGAACCTCCTTAGGTCATTGGAATTAAGGACATTATTTGTTTTATAGGGGAGTGGGTAATGGGACTAAGCATGGGCGTAAAATCCGTTCCGCTCGCGGATTTCGCGGATTTTCGGTAAATTTGCAATCCGCGAACTCTCGCAAATTTGCCGAAAATCCGCAAATTCGCACGCGGCGGATTTTTTTGCTTGGTGATACAATGTTGCGGCACGCGGCGTTCACTTACTGTCATTCAGCGTTTGCCGAGTTGTTTTCCTTGATATTTTGCGAGTGCTGTGCCATTTTGGATCTTGCTGCGGGATCCCGCGGGAGTTTGGCGACCGCGATTACGTAATCGCTGCTTGCCACCTTGCACAGCACGCATCGCGAGAGTTCGCAATTGCGAACACGTAGATGCGGCGGGCAGCAACAATCTCGCACTCGCGAAATTACAGAATTTGCAATTCTGCACAAGAAATCCACCAGCAAGCAGCATAAACCTTCTGAAAATGATCGTTTTTATCAGAATAACTCCTCAGGTTGACATTTGCCTGCACTTTTTTTTGCAAGGAGTCCATTTTGGGGGTGGGGGGGAGGAAGGAAGTGCCCCACAGTCTCCAACTTCCTGTTCCTGTCCAGCAGGCTTCTCATAGTGCTTTCTTCATGTGCTGGTTATTTTCATTCGGATCTTGACCTGGAAGGATTAGTTTTTGTGGATGCTGCTGGATATTTGGATTTGAGGCCTTTTTGACTTTCTTTGGATCACTTTTGGATTAGAAATTTCACAAGTAAGTTTGTTTGGGGCATTACAGTTGCTGCAACTACAATATGAAATTTTCGATTTTTGGGCTGCTGTTGGGGCCTTTTGCCCAGGGGTAGTGAGTGGTGCATGGACTGAGTCTTTCTGTGGGGTCTCTTTAATGTAAACATCATGGAGGGCATGGATGGCATGGGATTGTGCTGATTTTTCAGTGGTTTTCGATTTTTTGGGGTGTTCATGGGGACTGGCCATGTGGGTGGGGGCCATTTTGAGTGCTGGTACAGGCAGGTCCTGGCCATGTGCTGGGAGGCAAGGGGCCATTTTGAATGCAGGCAGAGTTCTCAGGCCTGTACCCATTTTGCCTAGATTTCATCCATTATGCCCAGGGAAAGTGAGTGGTGCATTGCCCTAGTCTTTCTGTGGGGTGTCTTGAATTTAAACATCATTGAGGGCATGGATGGCATGGGATTGTGCTGATTTTTCTGTGGTTTTCGATTTTTTGGGGTGTTCATGGGGACTGGCCATGTGGGTGGGGCCATTTTGAGTGCTGGTAAAGGCAGGCCCTGGCCATGTGCTGGGAGGCAAGGGGCCATTTTGAATGCAGGCAGAGTTCTCAGGCCTGTACCCATTTTGCCTAGCTTTCATCCATTATGCCCAGGGAAAGTGAGTGGTGCATGGACTGAGTCTTTCTGTGGGGTGTCTTGAATTTAAACATCAAGGAGGGCATGGATGGCATGGGATTGTGCTGATTTTTGTGTGTTTTTCGATTTTTTGGGGTGTTCATGGGGACTGGCCATGTGGGTGGGGCCATTTTGAGTGCTGGTAAAGGCAGGCCCTGGCCATGTGCTGGGAGGCAAGGGGCCATTTTGAATGCAGGCAGTGTTCTCAGGCCTGCACCCATTTTGCCTAGCTTTCATCCATTATGCCTAGGGGTAGTGAGTGGTGCATGGGCCTAGTCTTTCTGTGAGGTGTCTTGAATTTAAACATCATGGAGGGCATGGATGGCATGGGATTGTGCTGATTTTTGTGTGTTTTTCGATATTTTGGGGTGTACATGGGGACTGGCCATTTGGGTGGGGGCCATTTTGAGTGCTGGTACAGGCAGGCCCTGGCCATGTGCTGGGAGGCAAGGGGCCATTTTGAATGCAGGCAGTGTTCTCAGGCCTGCAACCATTTTGCCTAGCTTTCATCCATTATGCCCAGGGGTAGTGAGTGGTGCATGGGCCTAGTCTTTCTGTGGGGAGTCTTGAATTTAAACATCATTGAGGGCATGGATGGCATGGGATTGTGCTGATTTTTCTGTAGTTTTCGATTTTTTGGGCTGCTGTTGGGGCCTTTTGCCCAGGGCTAGTGAGTGGTGCATGGACTGAGTCTTTCTGTGGGGTCTCTTTAATGTAAACATCATGGAGGGCATGGATGGCATGAGATTGTGCTGATTTTTGTGTTTTTTTCCGATTTTTTGATGTGTTCATGGGGACTGGCCATGTGGGTGGGGGCCATTTTGAGTGCTGGTACAGGCAGGCCCTGGCCATGTGCTGGGAGGCAAGGGGCCATTTGGAATGCAGGCAGTGTTCTCAGGCCTGCACCCATTTTGCCTAGCTTTCATCCATTATGCCCAGGGGTAGTGAGTGGTGCATGGGCCTAGTCTTTCTGTGGGGTGTCTTGAATTTAAACATCATTGAGGGCATGGATGGCATGGGATTGTGCTGATTTTTCTGTGGTTTTCGATTATTTGGGCTGCTGTTGGGGCCTTTTGCCCAGGGCTAGTAAGTGGTGCATGGACTGAGTCTTTCTGTGGGGTCTCTTTAATGTAAACATCATGGAGGGCATGGATGGCATGGGTTTGTGCTGATTTTTGTGTGTTTTTCGATTTTTTGGGGTGTTCATGGGGACTGGCCATGTGGGTGGGGCCATTTTGAGTGCTGGTAAAGGCAGGCCCTGGCCATGTGCTGGGAGGCAAGGGGCCATTTTAAATGCAGGCAGTGTTCTCAGGCCTGTACCCATTTTGCCTAGCTTTCATCCATTATGCCTAGGGGTAGTGAGTGGTGCATGGGCCTAGTCTTTCTGTGGGGTGTCTTGAATTTAAACATCATGGAGGGCATGGATGGCATGGGATTGTGCTGATTTTTGTGTGTTTTTCGATTTTTTGGGGTGTTCCTGGGGACTGGCCATTTGGGTGGGGGCCATTTTGAGTGATGGTACAGGCAGGCCCTGGCCATGTGCTGGGAGGCAAGGGGCCATTTTGAATGCAGGCAGTGTTCTCAGGCCTGCACCCATTTTGCCTAGCTTTCATCCATTATGCCCAGGGGTAGTGAGTGGTGCATGGGCCTAGTCTTTCTGTGGGGTGTCTTGAATTTAAACATCATTGAGGGCATGGATGGCATGGGATTGTGCTGATTTTTCTGTAGTTTTCGATTTTTTGGGCTGCTGTTGTGGCCTTTTGCCCAGGGCTAGTGAGTGGTGCATGGACTGAGTCTTTCTGTTGGGTCTCTTTAATGTAAACATCATGGAGGGCATGGATGGCATGGGATTGTGCTGATTTTTGTGTGTTTTTCTGATTTTTGGGGTGTTCATGGGGACTGGCCATGTGGGTGGGGGCCATTTTGAGTGCTGGTACAGGCAGGCCCTGGCCATGTGCTGGGAGGCAAGGGGCCATTTTGAATGCAGGCAGTGTTCTCAGGCCTGCACCAATTTTGACTCGCTTTCATCCATTATGCCCAGGGGTAGTGAGTGGTGCATGGGCCTAGTCTTTCTGTGGGGTGTCTTGAATTTAAACATCATTGAGGGCATGGATGGCATGGGATTGTGCTGATTTCTCTGTGGTTTTCGATTTTTTTGGGCTGCTGTTGGGGCCTTTTGCCCAGGGCTAGTAAGTGGTGCATGGACTGAGTCTTTCTGTGGGGTCTCTTTAATTTAAACAACATGGAGGGCATGGATGGCATGGGATTGTGCTGATTTATGTGTGTTTTTCGATTTTTTGGGGTGTTCATGGGGACTGGCCATGTGGGTGGGGGCCATTTTGAGTGCTGGTACAGGCAGGTCCTGTTAATGTGCTGGGAGGCAAGGGGCCATTTTGAATGCAGGCAGTGTTCTCAGGCCTGTACCCATTTTGCCTAGCTTTCATCCATTATGCCCAGGGGAAGTGAGTGGTGCAATGCCCTAGTCTTTCTGTGGGGTGTCTTGAATTTAAACATCATTGAGGGCATGGATGGCATGAGATTGTGCTGATTTTTCTGTGGTTTTCGATTTTTTGGGCTGCTGTTTGGGCCTTTTGCCCAGGGCTAGTGAGTGGTGCATGGACTGAGTCTTTCTGTGGGGTCTCTTTAATTTAAACATCATGGAGGGCATGGATGGCATGGGATTGTGCTGATTTTTGTGTGTTTTTCGATATTTTGGGGTGTTCATGGGGACTGGCCATTTGGGTGGGGGCCATTTTGAGTGCTGGTACAGGCAGGCCCTGGCCATGTGCTGGGAGGCAAGGGGCCATTTTGAATGCAGGCAGTGTTCTCAGGCATGCACGCATTTTACATAGCTTTCATCCATTATGCCCAGGGGCAGTGAGTGGTGCATGGGCCTAGTCTTTCTGTGGGGTGTCTTGAATTTAAACATCAAGGAGGGCATGGATGGCATGGGATTGTGCTGATTTTTGTGTGTTTTTCGATTTTTTTGGGGTGTTCATGGGGACTGGCCATTTGGGTGGGGGCCATTTTGAGTGATGGTACAGGCAGGCCCTGGCCATGTGCTGGGAGGCAAAGGGCCATTTTGAATGCAGGCAGTGTTCTCAGGCCTGCACCCATTTTGCCTAGCTTTCATCCATTATGCCCAGGGGTAGTGAGTGGTGCATGGGCCTAGTCTTTCTGTGGGGTGTCTTGAATTTAAACATCATTGAGGGCATGGATGGCATGGGATTGTGCTGATTTTTCTGTAAGTTTCGATTTTTTGGGCTGCTGTTGTGGCCTTTTGCCCAGGGCTAGTGAGTGGTGCATGGACTGAGTCTTTCTGTTGGGTCTCTTTAATGTAAACATCATGGAGGGCATGGATGGCATGGGACTGTGCTGGTTTTTTGTGTGTTTTTCTGATTTTTTGGGGTGTTCATGGGGACTGGCCATGTGGGTGGGGGCCATTTTGAGTGCTGGTACAGGCAGGCCCTGGCCATGTGCTGGGAGGCAAGGGGCCATTTTGAATGCAGGCAGTGTTCTCAGGCCGGCACCAATTTTGACTAGCTTTCATCCATTATGCCCAGGGGTAGTGAGTGGTGCATGGGCCTAGTCTTTCTGTGGGGTGTCTTGAATTTAAACATCATTGAGGGCATGGATGGCATGGGATTGTGCTGATTTTTCTGTGGTTTTCGATTTTTTGGGCTGCTGTTGGGGCCTTTTGCCCAGGGCTAGTAAGTGGTGCATGGACTGAGTCTTTCTGTGGGGTCTCTTTAATGTAAACATCATGGAGGGCATGGATGGCATGGGATTGTGCTGATTTTTGTGTGTTTTTCGATTTTTTGGGGTGTTCATGGGGACTGGCCATGTGGGTGGGGACATTTTGAGTGCTGGTACAGGCAGGCCCTGGCCATGTGCTGGGAGGCAAGGGGCCATTTTGAATGCAGACAGTGTTCTCAGGCCTGCACCCATTTTGCCTAGCTTTCAGCCATTATGCCCAGGGGTAGGGAGTGGTGCATGGGCCTAGTCTTTCTGTGGGGTGTCTTGATTTTAAACATCATGGAGGGCATGGATGGCATGGGATTGTGATGATTTTTGTGTGTTTTTCAATTTTTTGGGGTGTTCATGGGGACTGGCCATGTGGGTGGGGCCATTTTGAGTGCTGGTACAGGCAGGCCCTGGCCATGTGCTGGGAGGCAAGGGGCCATTTTGAATGCAGGCAGTGTTCTCAGGCCTGCACTGATTATGCCCAGGGGTAGTGAGTGGTGCATGGGCCTAGTCTTTCTGTGGGGTGTCTTGAATTTAAACATCATTGAGGGCATGAATGGCATGGGATTGTGCTGATTTTTATGTGTTTTTCGACTTTTTGGGGTGTATAACTGAACTGATGTTCCTCTGTCTTCCATTGCACAAGACTCAAGAGAACCACCAGTGCCAGGAAGAAGTCCTGCAGCAGTGTGTGTGTGCAGCATAACGTCACGCGACGTCACGTCTGGCCACAGACAACTCTGTAACTCGTGCAACTGCGGCCTGCTGTTCTGACCTCTGAAGAAGATGGCCCCAAAAAAAGTTCCCCGTAGCTCCTCTAGCAAGAAATTTGCCTGTAAGGAGCTGAAGAAGCAAGTTACCAAGGAGACTGGTGTGCCGCCCGCCACATTTTTTGGGAATAAAAAAAAAGGTACGCCTGCAGCGCAGCGGGATCTGCTGGGGACCAAGCTGGGAGCAGCACCCCCGCTCCATTGGGCTCAGTGCCACCACCACCACGCCAACTTAAGTCCAAGCCCTTGAATGCTGCAGAGGCAGCCAGTCTACTTGTTCAATCACCATCAACCAGTGATGTTGGCTCATCGCAAGAAAGTAGCAGCAATGTCCCTCAATCAACACAGGTTGTTGTAACTCATCAAACGAGTGTTGAACAACCACAGCCGCAACAACAACCACATGTGCAAGTACAATCCCAAGTACATGTGGAAGGAGATGCAGCACAAGGAGATGCACAAGCAGAGGTGCATGGAGGGGCACAAGTGCCCACAATAGTTGGTCCTCCCGAAGTAGGGGCAAATCAGGAAATCGACATTCAAGCCGAGGTATCATTTGAGGAAGCCACTCCTGATCATTCATTGTCTTCCACATCCTAGCAAGGAAAAGATCAAGGTTGGTGTCTACATCTTCTTCAAGCCCACCTCCTTCTGATGATATGGATCAAACTTGGGAACCACCACTGCCGTCTGAGAGTGAGGCACACCATGATCTGACAAAGTTAGCAAAGAGTAAAAGGAAGGTCCCCGAAACTCTCATAGTTATGGAGTGTGATGATGCTCAACAAGAAGTGGCGTATACTCCTGCTGATGAAGGCTCTCACGACGACGACGCAGTCATCATAGGCTTCACTCCAGCCTCAGCGGGCATGCAGCACACAGACATTTTGACTTTAGCATGAAAAGCTGCTGAGCGTGATGATGTTGTCGACGAGGAGGCAATGGGAACACCGCCATCATTGGAGGTAACTAGTACACCACCACCTACCGCTTCCATATTTCTTCCTCGCCAGAAGGGACCTCCATCCAGCTCGACCTCAATTAGTTGTGGTGCAAGTGCACAACGTAATAAAGTTCGGCAACACACATCCTCCACTTCATCTGGCATTAGCTGCATGACCACCACCAGTATCGCCTCCTCCGGCCCCCACAGACATTTCAAGTCCGCAGTTTGGGACTTCTTTAGTATTTGCCCAAAAAAGGAAAACATAGCCATTTGTAGCATTTGTAAGTTTGCAGTTAGATGTGGTAAGTTTGGTACCAGCTATGGTACCGGAGGCCAGAGAGGTCATCTTGAGAGACAGCACGCTGTCCAATGGTTGCGCACCTAAAGGAGATCAAGGAAGCCCGAATTGCAAGTCAACAAAACATTGATGTTTCATCTGATGATGACGAGGAGGAAGCGTCAAACACTTCACTTACACCCAGTACCCCTGTCAGCAGCACACCCCATGTGAGCCACACTAAGAGTGTGGGAGAGAGTGAGACACCAATGCGAAAAAGTTCATCAGCGAGCGTAACTGGGTCGAAGAAGTCATCATCATCATCCCGTAAAATGGTCCAGGCCAACATTAGAACCATGTTGTTTTCAGAAGCGCCATATGAACGCAACCACCCACTGACGCATCTGTATAACACTAAGCTGGCTAAAATGCTAGCTCTGGACCTTCTCCCTTTTTCTTTTGTAGAAAGGGTTGGTTTTCTAGAATTAGTGGCAGCGCTCAGTCCTAAATGGAAGGTTCCTAGCCGGTTCGATTTTGCCAGAGTTGCGGTTCAAGCACTACATGAAGATGTGTTGGAGGTGATTGGGGCAGCTTTGCAGAAGAGTGCTGTTCACACTATATATCTGACAACAGACATGTGGACCAGTGGCGCAGGCACTGATTACATGTGCATCACTGCACACTGGGTCTCTTTTTCAGGGGTTAAAGCAAAGCTAAACGCAGGTGTTGACCCAGACCAAGTTTTTAAAGCTGCTCGGAAACATGCAACACTAGCCATGTTTGGCTTGGAGAAACGTCATACAGCAGAAAACATTTTGAATGAGTTTAACACAAAGGTCTTTCACTGGCTGTCCCCAAAAAAACGCAAGATTGGTTATGTTTCCACTGATAATGGCGCCAATGTAGTTAAGGCCATGGATCTGGGTAACTATTTCAGAGTGCCGTGTTTGGCGCACTGTATAAACCTGGTTGTTAAAAAATTCTTGAGTGAAGACAGTCCAGTGTGCGAGTTAGTGACCACCTGCCGAAGAATGCGCAACCATTTCAGCCATTCTTTTAAGGCCCAGAAGCATCTGAGGGGCCTGCTACATGAACGTCGAATGCCAGTGAAAGCACTCATCCAGGAGGTGCCAACATGTTGGAACTCAACCTTCTACATGCTTGAGCGTCTGTATGAGCAGTTTACGGTACTCGATCAGTATTTCTTAACACTGGGTACAGCTCAGAAGGACCTGAGTCTAGATGCGGCGTAATGGAAGCTAGTTAAAAGCCTGACAGACATGCTTCGTCCTTTTGAGGTCTTCACGCGTGCAGTCAGCAGGGAGGACTGTAATTTGGGAAAAGCTATCCCATTGTTGCGCATGCTGGAGCACCAACTGAAGGCGGTCTCTTCTATGTTTCAAAAAGATGAAGAAAAGCAAGAAGCTTTTGTTTTGGCGGAGAAATTATTAGAGTGCCTACTTGGCGATGAACGTCTTCAAATGATCCACTCAGAACAGCATTACATTTATGCTACTATTCTGGATCCACGCTACAAAAAGGCGCTGGCAGGCAGAGCATTCTTTCCTTTTGGTGACGAAGATGTTACAAAGTACAAACATTGGCTAGCCTTGTCAGCCATGAGGTTTGAAAGAGAACGGCAGAAAATTGAAGGAAAAGGCAGTACATCAGCATCAGCAGGCCCTCCCCAGTCAAAAGAATCCACTTCTGCACCTGTGGCTGTGGCAGAAGTGACCTCTGAGCCACTAAAGACACCGGCAACCGGATCATCTGCACCAGACACAACAGTAACATTGGGTGAAGAAGAGGAGTGGCTAACTCTGCTTGGGTTTGGTTCTCAAAAGGTCCCAGCAAAAAGTAAGCAAAGTGGAGGAACCGTGGAGAACCTTGAGTCGATGGTGCAGGACTATCTGAATGACTCAACAGAAGTCTATGTTAATGCTGACCCATTGGCGTATTGGCATGGGAAAAAAGAATTGTGGGCACAGATCTCCAACCTGGCTAAATACTACTTGTCTTGCCCACTCGCAAGCGTGTCTTCTGAACGTGTTTTCAGTGCTGCTGGTGGCATTGTAACTTGCAAACGGACCCGCCTCTTGCCCAAAAATGTGGAGAGGTTAACAATGATCAAGATGAACCAGCACCTCATACCACCAGATTACAAAGTACGAGAACACACGCCGGATGAAGACGAGAAGGACAGCAACTTAGATGAGGGAATTTCTTCTCTGTCAGGTGACACTGACCTACTCCTGCCTGAATTCGCAGAGTATGAGGACGAACTCTTATTCCCTGACACCGAGCCCTGAAAATGAGCCAATGAATCAATAACTTTCTTTTTCGTCCTTATTCACTTTTATTCCTGTGTGTCTGTATTTCTTTGTTTTGCACAGTTAATATAATTAAAACTTTAATCACCTAATCACAAAAACAAGCCCATCAGCAGAACTGTCTTCACTTATTTGCTTATTGATTTGAAGGTGCCACAGTCTGCATTCCTCAGGTTCACAAGTTTCCCAAGAACATGCTCCTGTATCCTCCTCCTCTAGACTCCAATTTCCCTCAAAGCAGAGGGCTGGATTACGCCCAATGAAGAAAGACTCTGCGCTTGTGGGGGTGTTCTACTTCTTTGCGGGTGAGTTGGCGGATCTTGGGGCATTGCTGGGAAGGTCTAATACCGGATAAAACTGGCTTTGACCAAATCAGACTTGAAAACGTTTTTGACTTTTTGCTCACTATCATGTTTTCAGGGGCCTGTTTGGGGGCTTCCTGGTGTTTGTGGGTGGGTTTCGGGGTCTGGGAGCACTGCTGGGTATGGATACTTTGATTGCAAAAAGTTTGAAGCAATCCATGGTGGCAGAGGGGAGTTAGGGCCTAGCTGCAGAGCGCGCGCGGAGTGATTTTGGAAATTGCCATGAAAATGACTAAGTCCCCATTTTTTTACTTTTGCTTTTTGGCTGTTTGGGGGTCTTCTACTTGTTTTCGCCTGGGTTGACGGCTCTGGGGCCATTGCTGGGAAGCTCTAATACCGGATAAAAGTGGTTTGGACCAAATCGGAGGCGAAATTTTTTTGGCGTTTTCCTGACTTGCTTGTCTTTGAGGTGCTCTTTGGGGGGGTTCCGGGTGTTTGTGGGTGGGTTTTGGGGTCTGGGAGCACTGCTGGCACAGTCTAATTTTGATTGCATTTGCTTTTCAGGAAATCCATGGTGGAAAACGGGAGTTATGACCTAGCTGCACAGCGCGTTTAGACAGAAGGCCGAAAAATATTGTAAGTATGAGATTTTCCATTTTGGCTTTTTGGCTGTTTGGGGGTGTTGTGCTTTTTTGAGGGTGGGTTGGCGGGTCTTGGGGCATTGCTGGGAAGGTCTAATACTGGATAAAACTGGTTTGGAGAAAATCCATGCGGACAAGCCTTTTGGCACTTTTTGTAACTTAGGGTTTGTTAGGGTTAGCCCTAGCAGCAGGATTGCATGTGTTTCGGGGTGTTCTAGATTTTTGCAACTGAGTTCTGGGGTCTTAGAGCACTCGTGGGAATGTGTAATTTTGGTTGCAAGTGATTTGAAGAAAATCCATGGAGGGAAAGGGGGGATTTGGCATAGTTAAAGAAAGCGTTTTCCACTATTCTTAACTTAGGGCTTGTTAGGGTTAGCAGTATTTGTATTGCATGTGTTTGGGTGGGGGGCTTTTTGTGGGGGGTTTGCGTGTCTGAGTGATGCTGGTTATGGATACTTTTGCTTGCTTGCAAGTGGTTTGAATACAATCCACGGTGGGTAAGGGGGGATTTGGGCCTACTTTTACTTTCAAAGTACGTTTTGTCACCAGTTTTCTACTAGGCCTCGTTTTTTGAGATCTGATTGGGGGTCTTCTACATTTTTGCGACTGGCTTTAGTAAGGGTCTGGGTGGGAGTACTGCTGGGAAGGTCTAATTTTGTTCTAAAACACAGTTTACAGTACACCTAGCTTGAGGGGAAAGATCCGCTAAATTAATTTCCCCATACTTATTTATCCTTCAAAAGGAGACTCAGACAGAGTACGCACTTTCAAAAATATTGTACTGTCTATTAGGAAACTCAAAGTGTGACTTTTTGCACTACTCAGTGTACATACCTTATATTTATTTGTCAGTGGTGATCTAATATCACTTCCTGTTTTTCCATCAATAATTACAGGCCGGGTTTCAGTCTGTACAATGGGAAAAAAAGGATGAAGTCAGGCTTCACATTATCGAGCCGCAATTCAGCATCCGCCAGGCAGGCAGTGGACAAGGTGTCTTCTGGTCACCAACATTGATGGACGGAGCGTCAGCTAGAATGGAGGAGTGCCGCTAATAAGAGGAATGGTTTGATGCGTGCAACTTACTTACCAAATTAAACAGGACAACTACAACAACATACAGATACAGTTCCGTTCTTTTCTAATTATGTTTTAAGTAATGTTATTGCTGTGAACTTCTATGATTGTGACTCTGCATTTCTTGGATATCTCTCTGCTTCTAAATTGATCCCTACAGCCATTCTATAGGTTTTACTTCGGCTATTTTTTAAACCTAATTTAATGTAAGAAGTATTTCTCTGAGTGCAGAGATAGGCATGTGAAAACGCTGCAGCCCTGTACTGTCGCATTCTGTCATTCACGGTTGTCGAAAGTACTACTTACTTTTCAGTAACCTTGCATGCAGTAGTGCATGCACTTCCTTTATGTCACTTAAAAGATTTATGGTTAGATTTGTACCCAAAGATATCTTTATCTTCAATTATTGTTTGTCCATGCTGTGCTGTTTTTTTCTTCTCTCAAGAAAACTTTCCCAAAATCCCCCATTCCCATCCATTTTCCAAACCCTAACCCTCTTCCCCCGGGCTGTGTGGTTTTGATTGATGTGTGGCTAAATGACAGCAATAATTCCACACACTTGCTGGGGAGGATAAGGTCGTAGCAACAGGCTGGTGAAGGAATCTGAGGATATATTCTATTCTTACTCAGCTTCACACTCAGTCACTATTGGCAAATGAAAGCAGATTTTCATGTGTGCCATCAACTTGATAGGTCATCAAGAACATCCTCCTCCTAGAAGTGGCAAATTATTACGCTGCTGTGTCCTTCACCTTCAGTACTATTTCTTGTAGTAGTAGCCAATGTCAAAGAAATTCAACGCAAGTACTAGTTATACTTTCAATACTATACCATTGGTTAGGCTACAGTGTGGCACTGTTCTAGTGTACTGTCACCTGCTATATTCTCTATCGTACTGTTCTAATGCTACGGTAAGGACAAACAAGGTTTCATTTTCTTTTTTTCAGATGCTGCAACTGCCACTGTGTAACACCACTAGTACCAACGCAATGATGACATTTCATCCGCCCAGGATTGCCAACCTTAATCACCATTTGCCGTACAGCCAGCCCTGTGCCTAGCCCTATTTCCAAACACAAATTACAGGCAAGATAAGCGTTTGGGGGGAGGAAGTATAATGGAGTATTAGGAGAGACGAGAGACTGATGCTAGTACTAGTAAAGTCCTAGGACTATTGAATTCACTTACTCTGTGAGAGGCACTTAGTTTTGAAAACATTTGGGCAATTAATTACACAACTTGAATCAAGATGCCACTTAAGTGTCACCAAAATAAAGTTACTGTTAACCCCCCACCCACCAGCCTCAAAAGCAGTAAAAAAACATGTATGCTAAGATAAAGTTTAAAGTATATTTATATCCCTGACCAAAATAATCTCCCACAAGACCCAACCCACCCCCACTCCTTAACCCCAACAAATGTCCGTGAAAAGTCAAAAAAAGTGAAAAAACCCAACTCCCAATTCCCACCCCCCAGAAGTCTTTAAAAAAGGGGCAAGGGACAGTCTCCTCCTACTGCTGGCTGCTGCTGTTGAATTTCCAGGCCGGGTCGGAATGCTGCTTGCGGAGGGTCTCGAGCAGGGTTTTCGTGTTGAGCAGCTCCTGCTCGAGGTAGGAAACCCTCAGGCGGTGCATGCGTTTCTTGCAACTGCTGTGGGGGGCAGCTGATGTCTTTGCTCGGCGGTGGCGGGTGGCTGCGGTACCCCGGCTCCGTACCGCTGGAGACCTGCGCTGACTGGGTGACCCAGGGAGCGCGGAGGAGGATGCAGCTGTCCCGTAGATGTTGTGGTAGACTGCGTGTCCCCCTCCTCCTGGGCCACCAGCCGGCGATATTCAGCGACAGTGGCCTCCAGCCTCCGTTGCCGGGCCCGTCTAGCCAGCTCCTTCCGGGTTGGTTTGGAAGGAGCCTCTATATGAAGAAAGAAAGACATAGTCTGTAACCAATGCTCTTTAAGATTAACAAAAAATGATTCAGCAGAAAGTTGTGTCACAGTAGAACTAGCAACTTGCAAGTGCAGTACATAACTATTGTGGCCAGTATCTATCTAACCTCCCACTTCTTCACCCTTGCTCTAACATTAGTGGGAGTTTAAGGAATCAATTCTAAGAGCACTATGGACTCACTCCATTAGAGTCGACTATGGCAGTACACCAGTCTTATTCTTCTTCTTCTCTCTTGTTTAGCAAAATTGGTACGTTAACATCTGCAAGCCGGCATAATGCCAGCGCAGTCAACTTGCACCTGAGGAAAACAGACACCCACCATGATGAGTGAGAGAGACTTGCGTTACTGTACCAGTCCAGTACATGCAGGTGGTGATGCTCTTACTTTTCTATTACGGGTGGCACTGAGAATACTCTGTTACAAGGGCTACTGCTTAATTAATTTAACTTTTACCCTACTATGCCAATGAATACTGGAAAAGGAAAATGAAGAAGATAAATAATCTGATTATCTATCACTGCACATGGTATGTATTTACTTACATATGGGATGACTTTAGGTGCTTTGCTTTTTATTGAGTGAACAGTGATACATCCACACATGAATGACCGAGTTCTACTAAACTTATTAACAGAGGTAGTGAGTGGCCATCTTAATAGCTGGATATATGCTGTGCTTGCAATACAAACTACTGCTACTAGTCATGGTAGTATTCGGACAAAATTACAACTTCTTTTCCTTGCCTTTCCTACACTGGGACGGACGTGCGGGTGCGGTGTTACATGCTCTTTAAAGTAACACTTAGTTCATCCAGTGACCGTCTACTCTCTCTAGATACACATATGCTATCTAAGAGTCAGATAGTACCATGATCCAGGCATCCATCCATTCAAACTATGGGGCAGATTAGGATTGCGGATTTCCCGCATCCTCCGGGCCGGCGGAATCCACCCCCGGCCCAGAGGATGCGGGAAATCCGCAGCGGACTGAAAAAGACCCCCCGCCAGATTAGGATGGCTGGGGGATTGTTTTTCAGTCCGCAGCTTTTCCGCCGCGGTCGCCTCCCGTCCGTGGCGGAAAAGCACTAACATGGCTGGCGGTGTCTATCAGACTCCGCCAGCCATATTAGGATGTCTGGAGGAACATGCCTTTACACGGCGGCATTTCCGACGTGCAAAGGCATACGGATTTTAGTTTGGGGGCCCGTTGCAGGCCCCCAGAGGTGAAGGGGGGTGCACATGGGGGGTACCTATGGTACCCCCCTGCATTTGCCTGCACAAAGCGGCAGGCACTCCGCGGTGCCTGCCGCTTTGTGCATGCAAATGCACAACTTACATTTTTATCATTGCGGCGGGTGCTGCTTCAAGCAGCACCCGCCGCAATGGTAAAAATACAGGATCTGACCGCCGGGGTGGCGGTCACATCCTAATTACCACGGAGGGACCGCCGCTGCCCCTGCGGACGGTCCCTCCTACTATATGGTGTCGGACGGACTCAGGTCCGTCCGCCATCATAATAGGCCCCTAAATGTCAATCATTCTTCTTCATGTCTCTCATCTGGACAAACCTTACGTTTTCTCACGGGGAGGAGCACACTATGCAGTCTGCAATCTCAATAAGTAAGGAATATAAGAGCTTACCACTGCCCGCCACTACCGTGGCAACCCGCACAGCAGTTTGGTCCGGCACTTGCTCCGCCTCCTCCCCAGAGCTTCCCTCCACCTCCGCGCTGGGCCCAGCACCAGATGTTCCACCTACAAAGTACATTTAAGAATGTTAGATGTCATAGACATACACCACTCACTAGTATTTTGTCTAGGAATGAAGAAATGTGAATACAGAAACCAATCTAATAATTTGTGACTGTCTACTCTAAAGTAAAAATGTCCCTTTTTCCAGGGAAGGGTGTTGTCTTGCAGCATTATTTGGCACAACTGGTGAATGCTTGCTTTTTAACACGCACCATTTTCCTCATAACAGACAGAAGCTTCACTTCTAAGAACAAATCATTAGGACGAAGGGACCAATGATGCAGCACCAAAAAGAAAAATGAAAGTTCAAACCAGGTGAGGGCTCGGCTCGCCCACAATAAATGTGAGAAATAAAAAATGAGTATAAGCAGTTTTCCATTTATAATCAACCGTTTATGTTTTATGACAAGCTTGATTTTAATAAATATTTTTACTTTTAATAAAGCTTTAAAACTTAAATAGACTCTGTGGTTTTTGGTCATGAGTGAATGAGCAAAAGGTTTTGCAATTTGCAAGCATGAGGCCGTGCCTCTGATACTTCTGGACTCTGACTCCGTACTCTTGTCCTGCGTTGGATAATCATCATTGGGGATCAATCATCGATGAATTCGGGAGCTAAATGACTCTGCCACACTATCTAGTCAGTAAGGAGATTGGGGGTTCTTCAAAGTCTGATATCACTGAGGTATGTGGAAAGTCTACCTGCTCCTATTATAATTGATAAACAATGTACTATTTAGTGTCCATAGTTCTGTTTGTGCAGATTTGTCCCTGCAACAGTAGTAGAATGGATTGTCCTCCTATCCAAACCAAAAGTAAAGTAGTATCTTATTCTTTCTTGGTGGTCATTCACCTTTTTATTGTTGGCAATTGTCAAAGCATAAACATTTAGAAGACTTGAAAAGACATTATGGACAATCCCAGAGGACTGCACTCAGTGCATAGAGCTATTGCTGACTAGAATGGGAGTCCAATGGAATTGCCAAATGTGCAATCTTAGTTAGCTACACAGACAGACTAATAAGAATAATCTAGTAATACATCAGGGAGTCATAGTCGAGGCAGGATAAGAATTTAGATACAGTCTACAAGAAGATCAAAGACGATTTAGAAAAAATGGAATGAGGAATGCTAGGAAAAAATAGGTACTCTATATTAAAATTAAAACTTACCGGGGCCAGCAAAGGAGCCCTCGCCTGACCGATCCTGGCCTTGTTCAGCAGCAGCAGCAGCCTCCTCCAATGCCCTCTTGCCCTTGGGGGGAGCTGATGTACAACATGAAAGAAAGAAAGACCAGAGAACATGGATGATATTTGTCAACGAAATCAAACATTTCAAAAGAACAATAACAAAATATTTTGGCGAAATAGCAAATGGACAAGTATTCCACTGGATATATTGACCTATCTCATGTGGTCTACTACGATATTAGTATTGCTTGATTTGCGGACCGTCGACTTGGAAACTCACTAAACAAACTACTAAAAAGGTTTGCCTAGGACTGGCAGGCAGCAGTCCGCAGCACGCGAAGTGACAGACAAAGTCCATTGTGATTGCAGATCAGCGACAACACTAAAAAGTTTCCTACTACATTAACCAGTCATTAATATACTCAAACTATCAATCCACCACCACTATTTCTTCTTATTGCCAGGTGTACAAAGGAAGGACTGGACTTGAGTCTGTAGGGGCTGATTTAGAAGCCCCTTGCGGCTCTTTTGCTCCATTGTTGCGTGACTTTTGTGACGCAGCACCAGAACAAAAGAGGCGCCATGGTGCGGCGTATATTAACAACGTGACGCATATAGGAGATGCATCACGTTGTAAAGCCCTGCGCCAACAGGGGGCGTTCCGGCGTAAGGGAGGGTGTTCCTGCGCAGGAACGCATCCTAAAAGTGGCTGAGGGAAATCTACAAGATTTCAATCAGTCACTTTGAGGACAATGATGCGTGACTCAAACCCTGCGCCTGCTTGAAGCAGACGTACGGCTTGACGCAGCATTGGGGAGATAGGGCACCCCAGAGCATTGCTGGAGCTGCGCCATCGTTGCGACGCAACTCCAGCAATGCGCCGCCTTTACGGCACAGAAGCGTAACGCTTCGGTGACGTTTTGGGCCCATGGTGCGCCGTATTGTAAATACGGCGCACCATGGGTGGTGGTGGCGTGGCGCACAATTACTAGCGCATCCCTGCTACTTTGCAGGGATGCGCCGGTAATTTAAAAAATGTCTAGCATTACGCAGTTCTTTAAACTACACTCATGCATAATTTCACAGGCCAATGAAATGAACACAAAACCTAAAGCAAATAAGCATAGTTGCAGCGCTACTGAGAAGGAGAGCAGTGCACCTGAAATGCACAGAAGATTTTGAAATATAATTTACCTACAATGTAATCAGCAGCATTATTGCTCTTGGTAAAAAACAAAAATTTGCAAGATAATAACACACAGAGCAGGAGAAAACAGAGTAGTAAAGAAATAGCTACTACTACTCACCAAGCCCGGGGAGCTCAAGGCCGAGCAGGTCGAGCAGATCGCGTTCCCGGTCCAGGAGATCCGTCCAACGGTGGGTGGCCTGGTTGTAGGTGCGCGGACCTGAGAGTGTTGGTACATGGCCCGGCACACCTTCTCCCACCGCTTCCGGCGCTCCCGGATCCCTTACCCGCTAGCGATCTTGCCGCCTGCCATGATGGTCCTTGCGAGGAGGCGCTGAACATAAAAAACTAGTGCGGCCACCTCCTCCGCGCTGAATATCTCCCGGGCTGTGACTGTCTCCCCCCTCAAACGCCCGCACGGGAGCCGGGCACGGGGTGCGGGACCCTTCCCCTTCTCAGGATGCTTCCCGGCTCCCTTTACCATGGTCTGGGCAGAAAGGAAGCAAAATAATAAAGAAGAAATAGAATAGGGAAGAAGAAAAGAAAAGAGCTAGAAAAATAGAGGGATAGATTATAAGTAAATTAGATCAAAAAAAACTTCAAACAAGCAAAGGATGGCAGAGATTCAGAGAGGATACAGAAAGCATGCCCAGAACCATAGCAATGAATGACAAACAAGATGGCCGCGCCCGTTCACGACCACGTGGGTAAGTTCGCGCGAGATTTTCCTCGCGATCACACACGAAATTGTACTAGCGAGCCGCACACTTTGCGAGATTACACATCGCGCACGGAAACGGAAATATGTCATGCAAACAAGATGGCCGCGCCCGTGAACGACCGTGAGGGTAACTTCGCGCCGTTGCGCTACAAGCGGCTCCCTAAAACGCACAAAACCTTGCAAACCAACACGCCGCAAAAAAACAAATCGCATATTCGCACAAATTCGCAGCTTCCAAATTCGATCTTGCGCAAATTCGCGCCCCGCGATTCCCACGAAATTGCAGAAAAACGAGTTTTGCAAAACTGAAAGCACTCAGTAGGTGCAAAAGTTCAAACTCATCATTAGTAACCATTCCCTGTAGTGCTTCCTGAGGGGCCCCTCCAGAGTTCAGTTGCCTACTTGCAACTATTCTATGACCCTGCTCAGCAGGCTCATAGAAAAGCTACAAGTAGGCCACAAAGGTCCTGGGAAAAAAATTGCACTCCAACAGAAAGCAAATTACAGATAAGGAAGCAGGTGCCAGACTGGAAGTTTAAATTCAGTGACACATTAATAAATCAACCCCAAATTAATTCATGTCAGTTGAAGCAGGGCAGGTGTGCTTGCTTTTACCCTCCATAATCTACAGTGATGTACCAGAGGGTGGCATGGGTGAACCAGAGGGTGGCAGTGGTAAACAGAGGGTGCTGTGAACCTGTGATGATGAACCAGACGTAGAAACAACATAGTCGCGACCGTTGCGAGCTGACAAGTAAGTTCGCAATTGCGAACTGGTACAAAACCCTCGCGAACTGGCAGAAACCCTTGCGAACACACAATAAAAATCCGCAAATTTGCGGGAGTTCGTGGATTTTGCGGATAGCGAATTTGCGAATACACAAATTCCCGAACGCCGGATTCGCAAAATTCGCCCATCCTTAAATGGGACCCCCTTCTTCGAGCCACTGAAGGCCCAAGTGCCCCATTCTCTGGGCTGGCTCTCTGGCTGTGTCCTGGAGAGGCCACCCCAGGACGCTGCACCCTCCATAGTTGGCAGAGAAACTTGTGTTTGCTCCTGACTGTCTGGATCATTTTCAAAACCCCTGCCACACGGGAGCAAACACAAAGTTTGCTCCCAGCTGGCAGGAGCTTTAAAAATGTTCCCTCCGGCTGGGAGCAGACTCTTGATCAACAGATGGCTCTAGCCTGGAGGGAGCAGTATAAATTGCTGCTCCCTGCATGTAGGAGCAATGCCAGCTCCTGCAGTGTGCGGGGAGCCAGCTTGGACCGAGGGGGTTTGGGGCTCCCCCAGTGGCTCCTAACAAGTGTATTGTGGGTTCCCTGGTCAGGCACCATGGCACCCACCTTTAACTAGCGCGGGCCCTTGGGGATGGCGTCCCTGGGCCAACACCGACTCTGGGAGGGTGCTGGCAGCCCCCCTTTAATTTTTTTTAAGTAGTTTCCCTGGGAGATGGGGTCCCCAGGTCTAATAAGGCTCAGGTGTGGGCCCCCCCTCCCCTTTAATTAAAAAAAAGGCTCTGGGGAATGGGGTCCCCAGGGCTTCATAGGCTCGGTGGCGCGCAGCCCCTCTCCCCTTTAATTAAAAAATTGGCCCTGGTGGATGAGTTTTCCAGAGCGTAATGAGGTTTAGGGATGGGGGCCCTGCAGCCCAGCTCCATTTTAAAAGAAATAAGGCCCTGGGAAATGGGGTCCACAAGGCCGAATTAAGTTCATGGAAGGGCCCACTTTACAGCCTCTCCTTTAAAATATATATTGCCCTAGATGGGTAGGGTCCTCAGGTTCATAATAGCTAGGGGGAGGGGGCTTGCGGCCCTCCTCCCCTTGAAATAAAAATGGCCCTGTGGTCAACCCCCGCAGTGCACGACCGAAGGCTGTGTGCAGCCAGGGGCGTAACAAACGCCCCCGCAGGCCCCGCGGTGTGGGGGGGCCCCACTCTCTTCATTAAATGAAGGGGGTCCCGGCCCCCGCCCTTCCCCCCCTCAGCTCTTTAGTGAGAACTGTGAGAGAGGCTTGTGCTTACGCAAGCCTCTCTCCCTCCAAAGCAGGTGCAGGCTGTCTGCAGACTGCTCTGAGCCACTGGCCCCCCTCCCTCTGACTGAAGAGAAACAAAGTATCAACTTACATTGTTTCTCTTCAGTCAGAGGTGCCAGGCCCAGAAAGAGGATGGGGTGGGGGCCCCAGAGAGCAGGAGGCAGCACAGAGCACTGCTCAGGACCCTGACAAGGACAGGGGCTGGGGGCCCCAGAGAGAGAGGAGACAGCACAGAGCACTGCTTGAGACCCTGACAAGGACGGGGTGGGGGTCCCAGAGAGAGAGTAGGAGGCAGCACAGAGCACTGCTCGGGACCCTGACAAGGGTGGGAATGGGGGGCCAGAGAGCAGGAGGCAGCACAGAGCACTGCTGGGACTCTGACAAGGGTGGGGTGGGGGTCCCAGAGAGAGAGCAGGAAGCAGCACAGAGCACTGCTCGGGACCCTAACAAGGGTGGGAGTGGGGGCCACAGAGAGAGAGGAGGCAGCACAGAGCACTGCTCGGGACCCTGACAAGGACGGGGTGGGGGCCCCAGAGAGAGAGCAGGAGGCAGCACAGAGCACTGCTCGGGACCCTGACAAGGGTGGGAGTGGGGCCCCCAGAATGAGCATTCTCCAGGGCAAAGCTCATATGAGAAGGGATGAGGCAGCAAAATGGTGCCCTCAGGTAAGCACTCTTGTTAGAAGCAGCATGTGGGCGTCTGCAGGGGGGGAAAGGGAGGGCCGAGAAGGGGGCAAGGCATATGGGAGAAGGGTGCAAGGTAGAGAGGAGAAGGGTGCAAGGCAGAGAGGAGATGGGTGCAAGGCGGAGAGGAGGTGGGTGCAAGGCAGAGGGGAGAAGGGTGCAAGGCAGAGGGGAGAAGGGTGCAAGGCAGAGGGGAGAAGGGTGCAAGGTAGAGAGGAGAAGGGTGCAAGGCAGAGGGGTAGAAGGGTGTAAGGCGGAGGGGGAGATGGGTGCAAGGCGAGGGGAAGAAGGGTGAAAGGCAGAGGGGAGAAGGGTGCAAGGCAGAGGGGAGAAGGGTACAAGGCAGAGGGGAGAAGGGAGAAGGGCGCAAGGTAGAGAGGAGAAGGGTGCAAGGCAGAGAGGAGATAGGTGCAAGGAAGAGAGGAGATGGGTGCAAGGCAGAGGGGAGAAGGGTGCATGGCAGAGGGGAGAAGGGTGCAAGGCGGAGAGGAGAAGGGTGCAAGGCAGAGGGGGAGAAGGGTGCAAGGCAGTGGGGGAGAAGGGTGCAAGACGGAGAGGAGAAGGGTGCAAGGCAGAGGGGGAGAAGGGTGCAAGGCAGAGGGGGAGAAGGGTGCATGGCAGAGGAGGAGAAGGGTGCAAGGCAGAGGGGAGAAGGTTGCAAGGCAGAGGGGAGAAGGGTGCAAGGCAGAGGGGAGAGGGGTGCAAGGGAGAGGGGTGCAAGGCAGAGGGGAGAAGGGTGCAAGGCAGAGGGGAGAAGGGTGCAAGGTAGAGGAGAGAATGGTGCAAGGTAGAAAAGGGTGCAAGGCGGAGGGGGAGAAGGTTGCAAGGGGGAGGGGGAGAAGGGTACAAGGGAGAGGGCAAGAAGGGTGCAAGGCAGAGGGTAGAAGAGTGCAAGGGAAATGGTGATGAAGTAAAAAAATGTGCCTCCCCCTGGAAACATTTCTGCGAACGCCCATGGCAACGTACACTACTTTGTTAGAGAGAGTGAAGTGAGAAAGAGAGTGGAGTGAGAGAGAGAGTGGAGTGAGAGAGAGAGTGGAGCAAGAGAGTGAGTGGAGCAAGAGAGTGAGTGGAGCAAGAGAGAGAGTGGAGCAAGAGAGAGAGAGCGGAACAAGAGAGAGAGTGGAGCAAGCGAGAGAGTAGAGCGAGAGAGTGGAGAGAGAGAGAGTGGAAAGAGAGTGGAGAGAGATAGTGGAAAGAAAGAGAGAGTAGAGAGAGAGAGTAGACAGAGAGGGTAGAGAGAGAGAGTGGAGAGAGAGACAGTGGAGAGAGAGTGGAGAGCGAGAGTGGAGAGAGAGAGTGGAGAGAGAGAGAGTGGAGAGAGAGAGAGTGGAGAGAGAGAGAGAGTGGAGAGAGAGAGAGAATAGAGAGAGTAGAGAGAGAGTAGTGGGAGTAGAGATAGAGTAGAGAGAGTAGAGAGAGAGTGGAGAGAGACAGTGGAGTGAGACAGTGAAGAGAGAGGCAGTGGATAGAGAGACAGTGGATAGAGAGACAGTGGAGAGAGAGAGTGGAGAGAGAGTGGGGAGAGAGGGTGGAGGTGGAGAGAGAGTGGAGAGAGACAGTGGAGAGAGAGTGGAGAGAGAGTAGGGAGAGAGTGGAGTGAGAGAAGAAAGAGTAGAGAGAGAGTGTGGAGAGAGAGAGTGGAGAGAGAGAGTGGAGAGAGACAGTGGAAAGAGAGAACGTTGAGAGAGAGAGTGGAGAGAGAGTGGAGAGAAAGAAGAGAGGATAGAGAGAGACAGCTAAGAGAGAGGGAGAGTGGAGAGAGAGTGGAGAGAGAGTGGAGAGAGAGAGAGGAGTGAGAGGAGAGAGTGGAAAGAGATTAGAGGGTGGAGAGAGAGAGAGAGTGGAGAGAGTGGAGAGAGAGAGTGGAGAGAGAGAGTGGATAGAGTAGAGAGAGAGAGGAGAGAGAGAGTGGAGAGAGAGAGAGTAGAGAGGGTGGAGAGTGAGAGAGTAGAGAGAGTAGAGAGAGAGTAGAAAGAGTGGAGCGAGAGTAGAGAGAGAGAAGGGAGAGTGGAGAGAGAGAAGGGAGAGTGGAGAGAGAGAAGCGAGAAAGAGAGTGGAGAGAGGGTAGAGACAGTGGAGAGAGAGTAGAGAGCGTGGAGAGAGAGTAGAGAGAGAGAAGGGAGAGTAGAGAGAGAGAAGGGAGTGCGTGAGAGGCAGTGGAGAGAGAGTGGAGAGAGAGAGAGTGAGAGAGTGAGAGAGTGGAGAGAGATGGTGGAGAGAGAGACAGTTGAGAGAGAGACAGTGGAGATAGAGTGGACAGAGTTGAGAGAGAGAATAGAGAGACAGATAGAGTGGAGAGAGAGTAGAGACTGACTGACTCAGAATCTGAATACTCACTGACGGAGAGACTGACTGGCCGAGAAACTGACAGAGAGAGAGAGACTGACTGACTGAGAGAGACTGACTGACTGAGAGATAGAGAGACTGACTGAGAGAGAGAGACCGAATGACAGACAGACTGACAGAGAGAGAGAGAGACTGACAGACTGACTGACAGACTGACTGACTGAGAGAGACTGAATGGCAGAGAGAGAGAGACTGACTGACTGAGAGAGAGAGAGAGAGAGAGAGAGAGAGAGAGAGAGAGGCTGGCTCGTTGAGAGAGAGAGAGTGAGAGAAAGAGAGAGAGAGAGAGAGAGAGAGAGAGAGAGAGAGACAGAGAGAGAGAGAGAGAGAGAGAGAGAGAGAGAGAGAGACTGTGATGGAATTGGGGTCACAGTGTGTATGAAGCTATGCAATGCCTCTTAAGATTGCTATTGTCTACTAATAAAAATGTATTATCAAAATGTGCTCTTTATAGTTACATCTGCTTTGGAAATACTGCATTGTCACTTTGTCTAATGTTTTAAAAAGGAAACGAGAAGGAGCAGTGTATGCACTTTTGTCAAAACTGAACGATGAGTGGGCCCGATGTGCATCATGACAGGAGTCTCCATCAGGAAACCTACCTAAAATTGGGCAAACTTCCCTGGCGTACTGATGGCAGGGACCCTGTAATGAATGGACCACCACCTATAATAGCCTGCTGGCAGACTAAGCCCAACCTTTAACTCCACCATCCAGTGTTACTTATAACAGCTGTATTGGTGACAGTGGCGTAACAATCGCCCCACATCCCCTGCAGTATGGCGGGTCGCTGGCCTGAGAGCTCTAGACTGGCATGGAGGATGGGAGGGGGGCCCCCTCCATGTAGTTTGCAGGAGGGCCCCCTCATGTTTTGTTATGCCACTGTGTGCAGCGTGAGGTTGGCTGCCTTTAGGGGGTTGATCACAGGCCTTTTGGCCAACTCCTCACCACACACAGCCAAAAGTGTGCACAGCTTAGGGATAGCTGCATGCGGAGGGTTGGCCCCAGGGTCTAGCCATAGGCCAGACCTTGTGGCCAAGCCTCTGCTGCGCACTTCTGAAGGCCCTGAGCAACATGGGGTTGGCTGCCTTTGGGGGGCTGGCTGCAGGGCAAAAACTAGAAATTCACTGAAAAAAACAAAGGTTAAACCAATGTTATAATTACTTGAAATATACATTAGCAATGTCATGTTTTAAACTTTAAAAACCATTAAAATGCACCAGTTATATGTACATTTATCTCAAGTAATTATACATCGTGTCCTAAGGTAACTATAAAGTTATAGCAATTTTAAGGTGATGTGTACATTATAAATTTACGGTATAGCTATAACTTTCGAATTTTTCTTCTCTGTGTAGTTCCGTTTAAGTGTAGAGTGGAGTGGAGTGGCATATAGTAGAGTGGCGTACACTGAAATAGCGTACAGAGGAGTGGCGTACGGTAGAGTGGCTTAGAGTGGAGTGACATAGTGGAGTAGAGTGGGGGGCATACAGTAGAGTTGCATAAAGTGGAATAGCGTAGAGTGGAGTGGGGTGGAGTGAAGTGTCGCACAGTGGAGAGGCAT
This sequence comes from Lissotriton vulgaris, assembly GCF_964263255.1. NCBI lineage: Eukaryota > Metazoa > Chordata > Amphibia > Caudata > Salamandridae > Lissotriton > Lissotriton vulgaris. The sequence continues at coordinate 1,059,772,315 of NC_141698.1, read as the reverse complement.
AATTTGAAGCAGCATATACTGGACCGGTGTAGAGTTGAATGGCATTGAGTGGTGTGTAGAGAAGTGGAGTAGAGTGGAATGGGGCAGAGCGTTGTTCCATACAGTCTACCAGTGTGGAATTGAGTGGTGTAGAGTGAATAGTGTATGGCGGAATAGCGTAGAGTGGAGTGCTATAGAATATAGCGGCATACAGTGGAGTAGCGCATAGTGAGGCGGAGTGGTGTAGAGAGGAATAGCTTTCACTGTAGTGGCGTAGTGTGGAGTGGAATAGCGTGGAGTTAAGTGGCATAGCGTGGAGTGGCATGTAGTGGACTAGCTTACAGCGGAGTAGCCTAAAGTGAATTGCCGCACAGTGGAGTGGTGTACACTGAAGTGGAGAAGAGTAGAATTGTGTAGAGTGCATTAGCATAGAGTGGAATCACATAGAGTGGAGAGTGACAGACGGCAGTGTGGTAGAGTGTAGTGACGTATAGTGTAATAGCGTAGAGTGGTGTTTCCTATAGTGAAGTTGCTTGGACTGGACATAGAGCTGCAGGATATACAGTGGAATAGCGTAGAGTGTAGTAGCACAGAGTGGAGTGTTGTACCATGTAATACTGTACAGTGGAATGTCATAGAGTGGAGTAGAATATACTGAAGTGGTGTACAGTGGAGTGGTGTAGTGCAGAGTGGCATAGAGGGGAGTGGCATAGAGTTGAATATCATAGAGTGTAGTTTCATAGAGAGGAGATTGAGAGGGTGGCACAAAGTGGAGTAGGGTACAGTAGAAGGGTTTACAGTGTAGTGGCATATACTGCAGTGTCATAGAATGAAGTAAGGTAGAGTACAATTGCGTACAGTGAAGTAGTCTAGAGTGGAATGGCGTAGAGAGGACTGGGGTAGTGTGGAGTGGTGTACACTGGATTAGCATAGAGTGGAGTGGTAAAAGTGGATTAGCGTCGAGTGATGCGGGCAGGGAAACAGATCAAAATATTGCTCTTGCCCGAAGTAAGCAGAATTAGGAGAAGTTCCCTGTGGGGGGGAGCAATGTCTGCTCCTGTTGTATGCGGGGAGTCGGTTCGGGCCATGGGGGCCCCCCAAAGAGATTACGGTTGGTGCCCTGGGTGGACAACAGAGCACCCTCCTTTTAATGTACAGGGCCCCGGGGGATGGGGTCCAAGGAGCCGAAATCGGCCCAGGTAGGAGGGCCATGTGCACCCCTCCACCTGGATATGCCACCGGAGGATAGGGCCCTCGAGGTTGAAATCAGCCCAGGGAGGGGGTATGCATTCCCCCTCCCCCTTAAAATTACACCAATCCCCAGGGGATGAGGTCCCCAATATCAAAATCAGCCCAGGCAGGGAGGCCACATGCGCCCCTCCCCTTTATTTAAAAGAATGGCCCAGGCTGATGCCCTACCCAGGTCCTATGAAGGATTGGGGAGGGGGACCACATGGCTCCCCTCGACTTTATATAAATAAGTGGACCCAGGGGATAGGGTCCGGAGGGCCATTAACAGCTCAAGGAGGGGAGCTGCACAGCCCCCCTTTGCTTTGAAAAAAATACACTGACTTGGGGATGGGGTAACCAGGCCCTAAAGAGGTTTGGGGAGGGGACCCTGACGTGTGACTCTTCCCTGGCCTACCATTCTTTCAAAGGCAGTCTGCCATGTGCTTTACTCGTCCTTTCAGATTCCGGCTAACTTGTGCAAGGCTCTGCCCCAATCTATCATTTTTTCATCAAGTCTGACATGTGTCTGAATATTCCACAGACTAGCATTCTTAGAGACTGACAAGTGCCTGACTTTCCCAGCCTATCGTCCTTTCCCTAAGGTTGACATGTGTCTGACCCTTCTCCAGCATACTGTTCTTTCAGAGGCCGCCTGCAATGTATCTGACTCCTTCCCCAGCCCACATTCTTTTAGTGGCAGCCTGATATGTGCCTGACCCTTTCCAGACTACTGTTCTTTCAGTGGCAACCTGACATGTGACTGACTATTCCCCAGCCCACTGATCTTTCAGAGGCAGCCTGGCGTGTCTGACTCCTTCCCAGTCCAGGGTTCTTTCAGAGGCAGCCTCACATGTGACTGGCCCTTCCCCTGCCCACTGTTCGTTCAGAGGCCGTCAGACTTGTCTGACTCCTTCCCAGTCCACCCCTGATATGTGTCTGACTTCTTCCCAGCCCACCGTTCTTTCAGAGGCAGCCTGACATGTGTCTGACTCCTTCTCCAGCCCACTGATCTTTCAGAGGCAGTCTGACATGTGTCTGACCCTTCCCCAGCCCACTGATCTTTCAGAGGCAGACCGACATGCGTCTGACCCTTCCCCAACTCACTGATCTTTCAGAGGCAGCCTGACATGTGACTGACCATTCCCCAGCCCACAAATCTTTCAGAGGCAGCCTGACGTGTGTCTGACTCCTTCCCCAGCCCACAGCTTTTTCAGTGGTACAAAAGGGGGTGGTGATGGACGGAGCATCTGAATCAATCAAACACTCACACCCAGTTAACAGATCTGGGTTTAATCCATCACCGTTCTTTAGCTCACTCTGCCACCCCAGTTCAGACATGGCCATATTCAAATCAGTCTGACCCTGTGCCTCATGGGAACAGTCCAGCCTGAACTGTCAAGCCATGCCTTCTCTGGACCGGAAACAAGCTTCCGAGGACCGGTTTCTGGCATTTCAGCCGTCTTCAGCCCGGCTTGCTTGAATCCAGTGGCAAAGTGAGCAAGAGACTCACGTCTGAGCATACCCTGCCAACTTATGGCGAACAAAGCGGTACAAAAGGGGGTGGTGATGGACGGAGCATCTGAACCAATCAAACACTCACACCCAGTCAACAGATCTGTGTTTAATCCATCACCGTTCTTTAGCCCACTCTGCCACCCCAGTTCAGACATGGCCATATGCAAATCAGCCTGACCATGTGCCTCATGGGAACAGTCCAGCCCGTACTGACATGTGTCTGACCCATTCCAGACCACTGTTCTTTGAGTGGCAGCCTGACATGTGACTGACCATTACCCAATCCACCGTTCTTACAGAGGCAGCCTGACATGCGCCTAACTCCTTCCCAGACCAATGTTCTTTCAAAGGCAGCCTGACATGTGTCTGACTCTTTCCCAGTCCACCGTTCTTTTAGAGGGAGCCTGACATGTGTCTGACCCTTCCCCAGCCCACTGTTCTTTCAGAGGCAGCCTGGCGTGTCTGACTCCTTCCCAGTCCAGGGTTCTTTCAGAGGCAGCCTCACATGTGACTGGCCCTTCCTCTGCCCACTGTTCTTTCAGAGGCCGTCAGACTTGTCTGACTCCTTCCCAGTCCACCCCTGACATGTATCTGACTCCTTCCCCAACCTACTGTTCATTCAGAGGCAGCCTGACATGTGATTTACCCTTCCCCAGCCGATCGTCCTTTAACTAAACCTTACATGTGTCTGACCCTTCCCCAGCCCACTGTTCTTTCAGAGGCAGCCTGACATGTGTCTGACCCTTCCCCTTCCCATTGTTCTTTCAGAGGCAGCCTGACAAGCGACTGGCTCTTTTCAGCCTACTGCTCTTTCAGTGGCAGCCTGACACGTGTCTGACCCTTCCCTAGCCCACAGTTCTTTCAGAGGCAGCCTAACATGTGCCTGACCCCTCCCCAGCCCACCGCTCTTTCACAGTCAGAGTTCGGTATGTGTCTGACTCTCGACTAGTCTGCGACTCTTTGAGTGGCCGCCTAACATGTGACTGACCCTTCCCCAGCCTACCGTTCTTTTCACTGAGTCTAATGTGTATTCGACTCTGCAAAAGACTACCACACTTTCACTAAGCCTGACAGGTCTGACTTTGCCCTAGTCTGACAGGTGACTGACTCTGCCCTAGCCTGACAGGTATCTGACTCTGCCCTAGCCTGACAGGTGTCTGACTCTGCCCTAGCCTGACAGGTGTCTGACTCTGCCCTAGTCTGACAGGTGACTGACTCTGCCCTAGCCTGACAGGTGACTGACTCTGCCCTAGCCTGACAGGTGTCTGACTCTGCCCTAGCCTGACAGGTATCTGACTCTGCCCTAGCCTGACAGGTGACTGACTCTGCCCTAGCCTGAAAGGTGTCTAACTCTATTTTAATTTTGTCATCTTTGCAGTTCTTTTTCAATAATTGAAATATTGAAGAAAGTGAATTTAGTGATCATAACCCTTTAACAATTCGCATGACAGGTCCAGTATCAGTAAAATTTGGGGATGCTCCAAGTAAGGGCCTACTGAGACCGACAGATCGGAAGCGTAGACTTAAATGGTCCCAGGTATCCCCAGAAAGATTTTTATAACAAGGTCAAATTGGCCTGCGCCGATGAATTGTTATTATGCACAACGGAGAGGGTCCTCCCAAATGAGATTCTTGAAGCATTTGAGTCTATATCACACAAAGTGGCTGAAGTGCTATACACCCCAGCCAGATGACACTTTTTGTCTGGTCCTAGATGGTTTGGTTCCCATTGCTCTAAGGCAGCTAAGAGGTTGAGGGAAGTCTACAGCAAAACCAAGAAGTCTTTGCCTGTTGCAGAGAATACAAGTTAGCCCTTGCCAATCGGAAGGGAGAATTGAAGGAAGAAGCGTGGGAGGAGCTGATTGACTCCAGCACTCTTAGAAACAGTTCGAAGTTCTCGAGTGTTGTGAATAGGCCCTGGTTTGACCAGGAAGGGGGGAGTGCCTTGACTCACACATCACTGAGGAGGAGTGGGTACTTCATTTCAAATCTATGTTTGATTGCCCGCTTGAGCCTAATTACAGGAAACCCCTGGACAGGGAGGACCCAGTGATAACATTTGAGAGGGGTGAGATCCTGGAAGGTATCATAGGATTATCTATTGGTGAAGCGCCTGGCCCTGATGGGATCCCTCCGAACTTATTTAAGTCGGACCCCTCTTTCTGGGTGCCGATACAGGAGTCAGTTTTCAACGCTGCGGCAAAGAAGGGTATCCCACAGTCCTGGGCAACTTCTACTATGGTGCCTGTATTCAAAAAGGGAGACAGAAATAGTACCCACTGCTATAGACCAATTTTGCTTATTGAATCAGTGGTAAAAGTGGTGGGTTGGGTCCTCCTAGAGAGATTAACAACTTGGGCGGAGGACCACAAGATCTTGTTGGATGTCCAGTATGGTTTTCGGCCGGGACGTTCCACCGTGGCTCAGTGTCTTAACCTTTCAATGATACTGAGCAAATACACTGTCGCTTGCCCAGGAACTATCCACCTTGCCTTAATGGACCTGTCATCTGCGTTTGACTGTGTCAACAGGGACAAGCTGTGGCAGTTCATGAGGGAAATGGGAGTGGAGAACAGTATTATTAACTTAATCGAGGACCTGTATGTATCAACTAAAGCAAATGTCAGGTTCTCACAGGATTTGCAGGTTACAAGGGATTTTCATATTAAGAACGGAGTTCGGCAAGGATGTATTCTGGCCCCTTTTTTATATCAACGAACTGGACAGTGAATTAAGGGCAACTGGAGCTGACTACCCATGTGTAGGACGGGAAGGTATTCCCGTCCTGCTATATGCGGACGACACCGTCCTCATATCCAGGACCGAATTGGGTTTGCAATTGTTTTTAAGCACCTTTTCAAGATTCATGAGTGACCGGGACTTGGCAATTAATAATTCCAAGTCCTATGTCATGCAAGTGGGGCAATTGGCGAAAATGAGTTTTCAATTTAGTATAGGTGTCTCTAAGATCCCTGGCACAACTATATTCTCCTACTTAGGGGTCTTTTTTGATGACCAGCTCAAATGGGGACCCTAATACAGAAGATAAAAAAAGGGGATCTGGCCCGGGTTAACTCAGCAATCTTCAATTTTGCATCCAAAATAGGGAAGAAACCAACAGGAGCCATGCTGCAAGTGTACCAGGCTAAAAGCATGGCCATAGCTTCATATGGTAGTGAAATTTGGGGATACATTGTTGCAGAATCCCTCCAGATAGCGGTAAATGACTTTTTGAAGCGCTTACTATGCGTTCCCTGTGGAACATCTAACCTAGCTGTCCACGAGGAACAGGGGTCCTCTTTTTAAGTGATGCTCTTGCCTTGAGACCTCTGATTTTCTGGCTAAAATGTTAGTTGAACAAAGATCTAACTCTCACCCACTTGATCCTAAGAGAGTGTGTGACCCTTGACAACTCGGCTCGTATTTCATGGCTGAGATATATAAAAAAAAGTTTTGATGGGTTAGGGCGGGGGAACCTATTTACTAACCCTGATGTTATCATAAAGGAGGACGTGGAATCGACTAAGATAGCTTTTCTGTCCCTAAGGAAGATGGAAAGGGAAGCTAAGGAGGTGTTGAGACCTAGTGTTCGGACGTACATAATGCTTAAGACAACCCCCAGGACGGAACCTTATCTCATGGGGTCTCTGTCCACACATGAGAAATTTTTGTTAACTAGGCTGCGGCTGAACATTTTTCACCTTTTGCTCGCCAGACCCAAGGGCTCCAATAGAGATCAAGTGCTCGTGCCCTGAGGCTGCGACGGACAGTCTCCGCAGGATACGCTGCACTTTCTGCTTTTATGTCAATTTTATGAAACTCCTCGTAAGCACTTTCTGGTTCCTATCTTGAAAAGAATGAATTTTAGACAAGTTCGCCCAGCACTTGTGTTCCTGCAACTACTGAGAGAGGACTGTATGTTTTTTATAGTAGGGTTTTTAAAAACCGCCCTTAAATCTTGGAGGTGTATGGATATGTAAAGTTTGTTTCCTCAGGCTTATTTATTTATTTATTGGACTCTAACTGTGATATTGGCTGTCGTTTTAAATTATGTATTTTCACTTAAATTGTTTTTTATGTTTATGTAACTTTTATGGTTTTACCACAAAAACCGAATAAAGTTTTTCTGACTGACTGAGGTGTCTGACTCTGCCCTAGCTTGACATATGCTTGATTCTGCTCCAGCCTCTCCTTCATTCAAAAACAGCCTGTCATGTGTCTGACTCTACACTAGCCTACATTAGTCTATCATATGTCTCACTCTGACATAGTCTCACATGCGTCTGTCTGCCCTAGCTTACTGTTATTTCAGAAACAGCCTGGCATGTCTCTAATTTTGCCGAGCCTGACATGTGTCTGACTTTGCCCTAGTCTGACATGTGTCTGACTTTGTACTATCTTGACATGTGCCTGCCACGTGTAAGACTCTACACTAGCCTGACATGTGTCTGACTCTGTTGTAACCTGACATGAACTTGCCATGTGTCTGACGCTGCCTTAGACTGACATGTGTCTCATTTTACCTTTGCCCGACATGTGAGTCTGCCCTAGCCTACTGTTCTTTCAGAGAAAGCCTGATATGTGTCTGACTATAGCATAACATGTGTCTGACTCTGCCCTAGTCTCACATGTGTCTGACTTTGTACTATCCTGGCATGTGCTTGCCATGTGTATCACTCTACACTAGCCTGACATGTGTCTGACTCTAGCCTGATATGTGTCTGACTCTGTCCCCACCTGACATGTTTGACTCTGCCCCAGTATGACGTGTCTGACTCTGCTATATCCTGTAATGTGTCTGACTGCACCCTAGCCTGACATGTGTCTCACTCTACCGTAGCCTGGCATGTGTCTGACTCTGCCCTATCCTGCTATGTGTCTGATTTTACCCTGGCCTCACATGTGTCTGACTGTACCCTGGTCTCACATGTGTCTGACTGTACCCTGGCCTCACATGTGTCTGACTGTACCCTAGCCTCACATGTGTCTGACTGTACACTAGCCTCATGTGTGCCTGACTGTATCCCGGTCTCACATGTCTCTGACTGTACCCTAGCCTCACATGTGTCTGACCGTACCCTAGCCTCATTTGTGTCTGACTGTACCCTAGCCTCACAGGTGTCTGACTGTACCCTAGCCTCACAGGTGTCTGACTGTACCCTAGCCTCAGGTGTGTCTGATTGTACCCTAGCCTCAGGTGTGTCTGACTGTACACTAGCGTCATGTGTCTGACTCTACCATAGCCTTAGATATGTCTGACTCTGACCTATCCTGAGATGTCCTTGCTATGTGTCTGACGCCACCCTATCCAGCCATGTGTCTGACTCTGACATAAGCTAACATGTGTCTGACTCCGCTATATCCTGTAATGTGTCTGACTGTACCCTAGCCTGACATGTGCCTCACTCTGCCGTAGCATGGCATGTGTGCGACTGTACTCTGGCCTCACATGTGTCTGACTGTACCCTAGCCTCACATGTGTTTGACTGTACCCTAGGCTCATGTGTCTGAGTCTACCATAGCCTTACATGTGTCTGAGTCTGTCCTATCCAGAGATGTCCTTGCCATGTGTCTGATTCCACACTGCAATGTGTCTGACTCCGTCCTATTCTGCCATGTGTCTGACTGTATTCTAGCCTGACATGTCTGACTCTAGCCTGACATGTATGCATTGTCACCCAGCCTTATCCTTCCTTTTGTCTCACCCTATCCTGGCAGAACATGTGCCTGACTCTAGCCTAACATGTTTGACTTTACACTAACCCAACGTGTCTGACTGCCCTAGCCTAACATGTGTCTGACTCTACCATAGCCTGACATGTGTGTGACTCTAGCCTGACGTGCCTGGCTGCCCTAGCCTGACGTACCTGACCCTCCCCCTGCCCTATCCTGTCTTGTGTCTCACTCTCTTCTAGCCTGACATGTGCCTCGCTCTATCCTGACGTGTCTGGCTAGCCTAGCCTGATATGTGTCTGACTCTACCCTGACATATGTCTGACTGTCCTATCCTGTCTTGTGTCTCACTCTCTTCTAGCCTGACATGTGCCTCGCTCTATCCTGACGTGTCTGACTGCCCTATCCTGTCTTGTGTCTCACTCTCTTCTAGCCTGACATGTGCCTCGCTCTATCCTGACGTGTCTGTCTAGCCTAGCCTGACATGTGTCTGACTCTACCCTGACATATGTCTGACTGTCCTATCCTGTCTTGTGTCTCACTCTCTTCTAGCCTGACATGTGCCTCACTCTATCCTGATGTGTCTGGCTAGCCTAGCCTTACATGTACCTGGCTCTAGCCTGGTATGCAGCCGCCTCTAACCTAACGTGCCTGGCTGCCCTTGCCAACAAGCGGCTGGTGCCCCAAGGGACACCGATCTGCCCAGCCACCCCCTGATTCCCCTTGGGGCCAGTGCGCCTCCGCTCCGCAGACAGGGACCCCGGCCTGGCTGTGGCCCTTCCTCCCCGCACAGGGGTCCCCGCGCCGCCGCTCCCGCTGACAGGGCCCCCGACCCCTGGCCCTTCCTCCCCCGCACCGGGCTCCCCGCACCGCCGCTTCCCCTTCCCCGGCAGCCAGCAGCAGAGGCACCGGGCTGCGCTTCCAGCGGCTGCGGCGGGGCCGAGGACTCGGAGGCGATTCCTTCTCGGAAGAAGCACTGCAGCCTTCTGGGGCTGCGCCGGAGTCTCCAGGGGGAGCGGGCCTCCCACCCACCGCCCGCCCTGGGCAGAGCACGGGGGCTGTCAGGCTCGAATGAAAGACAAGACGGGCACAGCGCGCAGGCCAGCCCGGGAGGGAGCGCGGCACCAGGCGGACACCGGGGGTTTGGGTGATTTTTTCCGTACGGTGGGAGGAGAGAGAATAGAGAGAGAGATTGAGATTGAGGGAGGGAGAGAGGGACAGAGGAGGGGGAGGAAGGAAGCCAGTCTGCAGAGGTCTGGAGTTACACGCTCTTCTGGAGTCGTGCGTTAAGTCTTTCGCTTTTTTTCCCGGGGATGTTGGTGTCTGAGGGACGACAAAGACGCAGCCGAGGACGGAATAACGCGTAAAGGAACGGGTGCGAGGGAGACGGAGGGACCCCTGGAAATCTGTGGGAACTATTCGTGCCGCCTGGTGGGAAGCAGGAGGACGCGGAGCCCGGCTCGGAGGGAGGAGAGGCGAGGCCAGCCCCCGGCGCTCCCCGGAACGCACCGGCCAGGAATAACGGGTCCGAGCCAGGGCACGGCGAGGCCCGGGGCGTGACACCCCGTCCACGGATTCCCTGCGTCGGAGATCTAACGATTCCAGCTACATGGGCAAACGCTTGGAACAGCAGCCAATGTACCCCCAGTACACCTATTACTACCCCCACTACCTGCAAACCAAGGTAGGGCGATGCGCGCGCGCCCTTGGGCGGGGGGTGGCCGGAGGCCAAAGGTCAACAATGCACGCCTGGCGCATCTGGGCGCTGGAGGTTTAATAGAGCGATGGATGGGTGGGTGCGCCTAAAAGCGCCGGTGGTGTGAGCGCTACATCCATGCTGTGCCGCTGGTCCCATCGCCCTTGGCTTGTTGCTTCCTGCCTGCGCTTGGCTCAGGGGCGCCGGCTGCGTCGTTCAGCGCCTTTATTCCGGAGCCCTGATAGCTCGACCCTGTTCTTCCGGCCCCGGGGATCGATTGGGCGCGCTGCGAGAGAGGAGAGTGTCCGTGACCCGGAGCCATGGCTGCTTAGCAGCGCACACAGGCAGATGGGGGGTGGCAGGCGCGCACGGCTTCGGGGTCACCCTGCCCCTCGCGCGCCCCCAACAAGGACATCTCGGAGACTAAACTTTTCCTCAGCTGTGTGTAAATGGATGGTTATTGTGTTCATGTATCTGTGCTCGCGTCTGTGTGCATGTGAACACAAACACGTTACATGCTTACATACGTGTATGTGCATAGATTGTTTCGCTCTATATGACTACATGTGTGTGCGTACACAGATATTTCATGCATGCTTGGCTCTCATGTGTCTGCACAAACACACGCATGACGTGTGTGCACACACAAGAACATGCATATTGGCTATTTATGATTTTACAAGGCGATTAAGGGATTCAGAAAAAAAACATTTCATAATTAGCCACGAGACTGCAGGACTGTGTTAAAAAATGCTTCTGTTAGCCGAATTAAAGCGTTGGGTTGTTACTGCCTTCGAACACACGCGTTTGAGATGTGTGAAGATGTCATACGTGTACCTTTCTGTCTCCGAGCACATGCACACATGCACATATGTATGTAGCGTACATGAACTGACGGGACCCTTGTGTGGTATGGCGTGGCGTAACTCATTCATTTGTCTTTTTGCCTTTCTGTGGCATTTATTTATGCGCCTGTGGTTAGTTTTGACTCCAGCCATGCACAGTAAACTCACACCCACACATGTGCCTTTACTTAGCTTATACAGCTCTTTACTTTTAAATTGAAAGCGGCTCGTTATAAATTAAGGGCTCCTACATTATAAAACCAAATCTATATCACGTGTCCCGCCTTTAATGAGTGAATGCCTTATTACGTCTGGCAAAAATGGCTCCCGCAACTTATCTTATGTGCCGATATAGAAGTGAAAACGTTCTGGCATGCCGGGATCTTTTCTTTGATATTTTGCCTTTTTTCTTTGATTTTCGTAGCTGCTCCGCTGTGACGTATTTCAGGACCCGTACAAAACCCTGCGTAGGTAGGCGGCGGCCCTTGAAGCCCCCAGGATGGAGTCGGTGGGCGCTTTTCTGCTGACAGCTTGCATACAGTACCCTGCGTAGGTAGGCGACGAGCCTTGAAGCAGCCAGGATGGGATCGGTGGGCGCTTTTCTGCTTAGAGCTCTCCATGCATCGGTGTTGGGGGCTGCCTGTCTTATGACCTGCTTCTTATAGCCCCCGTCTCGAGGATGCTCGCATTGCAGGGAGGGGGTCTTCTGGATGTCGACGGTTCTTCGCCATCCCCACAGTGAACCCCACTCTGCACCCCGAGTGTCTGCTGCCTGGGGGGACCGATACACAAGAAGATGAAAGCGCTCGCCATTTTCCTCAGTCATGGCGTGCATAAGAGGCGGGCACAGGAGTCTTTGGGCATCCGAGGAGGGCGCCTTTCTGCCCGGTGGGCACGTCAGTTCAATCAGCCGGGGCACATACAGGATCAGCGTTCGGAAACAGGCAGTAGAACCCCTCCACCCTGTGGGGTCAATGCACCCGTGCCCCCATGTGCCAGGGCCTGCTCCCAGTCCATGCTGGGTACCAGAGGCAGAATCCTGTCACATTGCGCAACATATGTGCCTACCAGCTCTGTCCAGGATGGCACAGCCTGTGTTCAGTAGCAGAGGGTGGCACCGCTCACCAATGTGGGATTAATGCACATGTACTCTTTAATAACGAGCTCTGTGCCCAGTCCATACTGGGCACCTGAGGGTGGCCTCCTGTTACTCTGTGTCACGTATGTGCTTACCAGCTCTGTCCAGGATGGCACAGCCTGTGTTCAGTAGCAGAGGGTGGCACCGCTCACCAATGTGGGAATAATGCACATGTACTCTTTAATAACGAGCTCTGTGCCCAGTCCATACTGGGTACCAGGGGGTGGCCTCCTGTTACTCTGTGTAACATATGTAGAAAATAGCTCTGTCCAGGATGGCACAGCTTGTGTTCAGTAGCAGAGGGTGGCACCACTCACCAATGTGGGAATAATGCACATGTACTCTTTAATAACGAGCTCTGTGCCCAGTCCATACTGGGTACCAGGGGGTGGCCTCCTGTTACTCTGTGTCACGTATGTAGAAACTAGCTCTGTCCAGGATGGCACAGCTTGTGTTCAGTAGCAGAGGGTGGCACCACTCACCAATGTGGGAATAATGCACATGTAGTCTCCAGTGACAAGCTCTGTGCCCAGTCCATACTGGGTACCAGGGGGTGGCCTCCTGTTACTCTGTGTCATGTATGTGCCTACCAGCTCTGTCCAGGATGGCACAGCCTGTGTCCAGTAGCAGAGGGTGGCACCGCTCACCAATGTGGGATTAATGCTCATGTACTCGCCAATGACAAGCTCTGTGCCCAGTCCATACTGGGTACCAGGGGGTGGCCTCCTGTCATTCTGTGCATCATAGGCACCCACCCGTTCGCCCTGGCCAGAAGGACACAGTCTGTGTTCGGTAATAGAGGGTGGCAGCGCTCACTAATGTGGGATTAATGCACATGTACTCGCCAATGACAAGCTCTGTGCCCAGTCCATACTGGGTACCAGGGGGTGGCCTCCTGTCACTCTGTGCATCATAGGCACCCACCCGTTCGCCCTGGCCAGAAGGACACAGTCTGTGTTCGGTAGCAGTGGGTGGCTCCTGTCCACAGTGAGGGACCAGTGCTGCGGATGCTCTGATGTTAAGGCCTCTACACAGCCCTTGGTGGGTACCAGAGGGTGGACGCGGGTGATGCCTTTCCACTGCCGGGCCTGAGGCCACTATACTGGGTGTCAGTGGTGACTGCACTTTAGCAGGAAGGATCCCTTGATTCATGGACTGGACTTTTGCAGTTTAAACATTTCCATTCCTGGTCCTTTCTTGCTCTGTGGCCACACTAGCATTGGTCTGGCTGCATGACTTGGCCTTCTGCCTGAATCCCCTACCCTTCCCTCGCCTGGGGGGGTGGGATGCTGAATCCACCTGACAGTTCAGCCCATGGCAAGAGACATCTTTTAGGATGTGCCAGACACAACTATTGGGTAGTTAACAAACGCCCTGTCCTACCTCAAGCTCAGGAGGTTTCCTGTAATTCATGTGCCCCCTAAATCCTATAAGGCTGGGGCGGGTTCAGTCATATCCCACACTTGTAAATGAGTCTTTCCCAGCCCTCCAGCACTTCAGATACGCCCCTCCAACCCCCAAGAAGTTCCCTGATTTCCTGTTCAACACTTGTCCAGGTGACCACTGCCCCAGGTGTCCTGAACAGGATGCTGACCTGATGCACATGCTCTGGGCCTGCCCCACATTATCCTTATGCTGGCACAGATTGGCACCCCACTGGAGGAGGTGGCAGGTGGCTCTGCCAAGCACTGAGTTGAGGGCTGTATATTGCGCCTATACGCGTGCTGAAAACGCAATAGGGTGGGGACGCAATTTGCAGACCTGGCGCTTGTACTGGCAAAGCACCTACTGACGAGGAGGTGGAAATTGGCAATGCCTCCAATGCTATCCCTGTGGAGGAAGGAGGTGGAGAGATGGGGTTTGGCAGAGAGCGGCGCTCTTTGCCGGGAATACTATCGCGGGTTGCGAAAGCGACCAATAGCGATGGAATGGGACACCCTGCTGGAATCCTTTAAGGCACTAGAATTGCCCGAACCTTGAATACTGTTATATACAATGTAGAGCACCGCTATAACACCTTAGCTGTGTGACAGTCTGGACCTGCCACACAGGTGCGGCCCGTGCAGGTAAGAGCAGTGGGGCCGGGTTGGGGGGGATTCAACAGACGACCACGAGGGAAAATTAAATAAACAATAAATGTTCTCGTCGCTGTCTGTGGAAATCCCACTTGGCCCCACCGGTCTTACCTGCACTGGCCGCTGCTGCTGCCAGATGTTTTAGATGGCGGCCACGGTTGGGAACCACGTATGGTGGCACGACTGCCGGGACGGACTGTGGAGTCCCATTGGCCGAGGATGTTCCTGCTAACCACTGAACCGAAGAGTCCATACACTAATCGACATGCTTGCCACCTGATGTGCTGCAAGACGACAGGCTTGAACAGATGAATGTCATGTTATGGGGGAGGGGAAAGGGCCTGCTTTATTTGAAACTTGATCACCACATATTCTGGGGAACACAATGTGCGAAAATTAGCCATCGCGCATACCTTTTGAGTGTGTACACATGAGACTGTCTTGTAGGGACTGAACTCTACTCTATATGTTGATACATTGATACATGTTATAACTGAGGCCATGGAAATTCATTATACTGCTCTGTCATTTGAAACCCAATGTTAATGTTAATGTTATGTTAATGTTAGTTACATTTGTAAAGCGCTGCTGTTACCCGAAGGTGTCCTGGCGCTACGGGGAAGACCTACCGGAGATGCAATGATCTGTGTATTTCGCGACCTAATTTGAGAAGAGCCAAGTTTTTAAAGCCTTCCTAAAGGCCATCAAGTTAGTCATGCGTCTCAGATGTAATGGAAGTGTGTTCCAATAAAGTTTGTGAGGAAAAAGAACCATACCCTGGGGACTATGAGCTGTGCCCTGCAGTTTACCTGCAGCTTGAGGGACCTTGCACGCCCACCCTTTCCAACCAGGTTGGGCAAGAGGAGGCTAGGGGTCTGATTTAGAGTTTAGGGGCACCTGACAGTCCTCCTATTTCTAAAGAAATCATTCACTTCCTGAATTCAGACCAGAATCCACCAGTTGAATTTCCTCCACAACGTCATCCTTATAAAGAAGGTAATTAATCAAGTGAATTGTCCTGTGTAGTTGGCATGTCTTCCATACACTGGGGGATTTTGATTTACCAATGGAGCTAATTCAGGCTCTGAATCTTTCAGCCATGGAAGGGGGCATGCGTGAACGGACCGGCGTAAGCATCCGTCCTCTCGCGGACCGGACAGCAACGCCTTAGATTGTGGAAATGTAAGGGAGTCTCTCCAATCAAGGAGTACTTTAGGAAACACTCTATCTTACATCCTACTATGGCGAAGAATAGGATAAGTTCAAATAGTATTTCCATCTCGTCCTCTGTGTGTAAGGCCTGCATGTTTATCATATGAAAGGTGGCCTTTATCTTTGATTTTCTCGGTCTGATGTATCCACGAATAGACGGATAGTTGAATATGGACTGCATGACGTTACAACGCAAACAATTACAACACATGCTTTTACAATGCAGTTTTTACATCACAACTACCATTGCATCAAATGATTTTACAATGCATGCCAATCACAATGCATTTTTTAAAACTACCTTTACAATAAAACTTTATAAATTAATAAATAAACACATTCCATTACAACACATACCATTACAATGCATAATACTTTTAGGGGAACAGTCGGGTAAGTGTTGGTTAGTGTAGGGGTAAAAAATACTATTCCCACTCCAGTGAGTGCAACAGTAGGGAGAGTGTTGGATAGTGTAGGGTTAAAAATGACTATTCCTATGTACCGCAAAACCCATACCCACCCTAAAACAAAAAAATCTCCATTACTTACCTTATAATGTGTTGTAATGACATACAGTGTAATGGTATGCGTTGTATTGGCATGCGTTGTAGTGACATGTGTTGTAATGCCATGAGTTGTAATGGCATGCGATGTAAAAAGGCAGTTGCGTTTTAATGACTGTGTTTTAATGGCTGTTTCCCTAAAATATGTAGACAAATACATTTTTTCGTCAGTTGGCATTTTGTTACTCTGTATAGATGTACAGAGGAATATAGGGGCATATACACATTATCAACGGATGTCATTTTTATGTGATAGAAAGGCAGGCAGATAAACAGACAGATTGTCAGACAGACAGAAAGTTAGATAGAACAGACAGACAGGCAGGCAGACAGACAGGCAGGCACACATGTTGACAAAAACACAGATGGATGGATGGATGGATGGATGGATGGATGGATGGATGGATGGGTGGATGGATGGGTGGATGGATGGATGGATGGATATATGGATGGATGGATGGTGGGTTGGGGTGCATCAATGGATGGATGGATTCTCCCAAGTTTACATTTTTGTTATAACATCCCCTTTTCTACTAGAACTCTACACTACTTCAACATTTTGATTTCAATGAACAGAGTCTGCCTGTAGATACTGCAGACAATCTCCTCCCTCTCTTGCACTCCTTACACTCTCTCTGATACTTGTTTCATCCTAGTGTGTAGTTTGGGCTTTGTGTGAAACCAGTGACCTGCTTGTCTCTTGGGTTGTGAGTGTATCCTGCCTCCACCCTCACACCTTACTTTATATTGACACATTTGTGTAGAGTTCATATTCTTATATACCAGAGAAGCCCTCAGATGTTCATGGTTGGAGGTGCATGCTGGGAAGGGTTTGAGGTGTTTGAAGCCTGTGTGGGAGATGTTGGTGCATGAAGTTCAAAGACAAGCTCCATCCATGGTGGCACGTGGCACTGCACATAGGTATGCAGGGTGTGGAGTGTGCAGGAGGTATGCAGTGCTGCATCCAGATACAGGAGGCGTCTCAACTGTCCCAGCAGCTGAGCTGGACCAAAGATAGTGCTTCCAGGTCATGGAGTTCAATCATCCACCACTTCCTACCCACTGCACCTTTAGTACCCTCAGTCAGTAGATACTCACCTATCTCTTGTGACACGAGTGTTCACTGGCTCAGTACAGAACCCGTCTCTTGTGAAGTCAGTACTCACTCATCAGTACATCTCCTGAGTCTCTTGTGATGACAGCGCTCAGTCGGTCCGTATATACCCTGCCTGCCTATAGTCTTCACTCAGACTGTACGTCCCCCCCTGCCTCTTGTAACATAAGTACTGTCTTCAACCAGGAGCATTATCAATGGGGCAACTGGTGCAGTTGCACCGGGTCTCACTATGAGAGAGGCTTCTGCTACCCAATGATGTCTTCCTTTAAGTTCCCATCATAGGTCCAGGTTGGGTCAGTTTACGTACCTTGTATGGCTACCGTGAAACTTTAGTGACTCTGTCAGTAGAGCCCTTGCCTTCCTCTTGTGACATCAGCACTACAAGCTTTGTGACATCAGTACTACAAGCATTGCCTACCTCTGTGACATCAGTACTACAAGCATTGCCTGCCTCTTGTGACATCAGTACTACAAGCTTTGTGACATCAGTACTACAAGCATTGCCTTCCTCTTGTGACATCAGTACTACAAGATTTGTGACATCAGTACTACAAGCATTGCCTACCTCTGTGACATCAGTACTACAAGCATTGCCTGCCTCTTGTTAGATCAGTACTACAAGCTTTGTGATATCAGTACTACAAGCATTGCCTGCATCAGTACTACAAGCTTTGTGACATCAGTACTACAAGCATTGCCTGCCTCTGTGACATCAGTACTACAAGCATTGCCTTCCTCTTGTGACATCAGTAATACAAGCTCTGTGACATCAGTACTACAAGCATTGCCTACCTCTATGACATCAGTACTACAAGCATTGCCTTCCTCTTGTGACATCAGTACTACAATCTTTGTGATATCAGTACTACAAGCATTGCCTGCCTCTTGTGACATCAGTACTACAAGCTTTGTGACATCAGTACTACAAGCATTGCCTGCCTCTGTGACATCAGTACTACAAGCATTGCCTGCCTCTTGTAACATGAGTACCACAAGCTTTGCCTGCCTCTTGTGACGTCAGTACTACAAGCTTTGTCACATCAGTACTACAAGCATTGTCTGCCTCTGTGACATCAGTACTACAAGCATTGCCTGCCTCTTGTGACATGGGTACCACAAGCCTTGCCTGCCTCTTGTGACGTCAGTACTAAAATCTTTGCCTGTGTCTTGGGGCATCAGTACTAGAGCCTTGCTGCCTCTTGTGATGTCAGCGCTACAAGTCTTGCTGCCTCTTGTGATGTCAGTACTACAAGCCTTGTGACGTCAATGGAAGTCAGTTCTGCAAGCCTTGTCTGCCTCTAGTGACGTCAGTACTACAAGCATCTCCTGCCTCTTGTGAAATCAGTACTGCAATCTTTGCCTGCCTCTTGTGAAGTCAGTACTACAATCTTTGCCTGCCTCTTGTGATGTCAGTACTACAAGCATGGCCTGCTGTTGGTGACCTCAGTACCACAAGCCTTGTCTGCCTCTTGTGATGTCAGTACCACAAGCCTTGCCTGCCTCTTGTGACGTCAGTACCACAAGCCTTGCCTGCCTCTTGTGACGTCAGGACCGCAAGCCTTGTCTGCCTCTAGTGGCGTCAGTACTACAAGCCTTGTCTGCCTCCTGTGTCGTCAGTACTACAATCTTTGCCTGCCTCTTGTGAAATCAGTACCATAAGCTTTTCCTGCCTCTTGTGACATCAGTACTACAAGCCTTACCTGCCTCTTGTGGCGTCAGTACCACAAGCCTTGTCTGCCTCTAGTGGCGTCAGTACCACAAGCCTTGTCTGCCTCTAGTGGCATCAGTACGGTAGGGTGTTAAAATATCGATAACAAAAATATAGCTGACATAAATATCGTTGCAAAAATATCGTTTACAAAAATATCGACACCCTATACTTAAACAGGTAAGTACATAAATATCGACTCCAAAATATCGTTGTAATTAATATAGATGTAAAAAATATCGACTTTTTAAAATAATTAAAATTACATTAAATAATAAATAAATATAAGTACTATTAACAAAATACATTACATTACTTTTATTTTTTAACTATTTCAAACAAATTTACTACACTTTTTAATTATAAACTTAATAAATGTGGACATATAAATTAATTTTACACATTACTTTATATAACAACAATAATACATATATATAATTAAAATACCCCTTTACCCAAAAACCCAAAACTGACCCTGAACCCTAAAAATACCCCTTTACCCAAAAACATTTTCACTAAAAAAATCCTGTACACACACCTAAAATTAATTAAAAAATTAACATAATTAATGACATAATTATTATTCAATTAACTAATTAAAATTAATTAACTATTATTTATTACACTATTTATATTTATTTAAAACATTCATTAATCTATTATTTCATTATATTTAAAAACCCCTTTACCCAAAAACTGAAAACTGACCCTGAACCCAAAAAATACCCCTTTACCCAAAAACTAAAAACTGACCCTGAACCCTAAAAATACCCCTTTACCCAAAAACTAAAAACTGACCCTGAACCCTAAAAATACCCCTTTACCCAAAAACTGAAAACTGACCCTGAACCCTAAAAATACCCCTTTACCCAAAAACTGAAAACTGACCCTGAACCCAAAAAATACCCCTTTACCCAAAAACTGAAAACTGACCCTGAACCCTAAAAATACCCCTTTACCCAAAAACTGAAAACTGACCCTGAACCCTAAAAATACCCCTTTACCCAAAAACTGAAAACTGACCCTGAACCCAAAAAATACCCCTTTACCCAAAAACTGAAAACTGACCCTGAACCCTAAATATACCCCTTTACCCAAAAACTGAAAACTGACCCTGAACCCTAAAAATACCCCATTACCGAAAAACTGAAAACTGACCCTGAACCCTAAAAATACCCCTTTACCCAAAAACTGAAAACTGACCCTGAACCCTAAAAATACCCCTTTACCCAAAAACTGAAAACTGACCCTGAACCCTAAAAATACCCCTTTACCCAAAAACATTTTCACTAAAAAAATCCTGTACACACACCTAAAAATAATTAAAAAATTAACATAATTAATTACATAATTATTATTCAATTAACTAATTGAAATTAATTAACTATTATTTATTACACTATTTATATTAATTTAAAACATTAATTAATGTATTATTTCATTATATTTAAATTACTTCCCACCCTACTCCCCTAAAAACCCACAACCCGCTACGGAACTATTAATACTAAATTCAACTGAAAATACATTATTAAATAATAATATACTACTAAAAATAGTACTTTGACTAAAAATAATCATTAAAAACACTACATTACTTATAATTATTTAAAAAACGATATTATTGTAAACTATGTTTTTGTAAACGATATTTATTACAACTATATTAATGTTAACGATATTACTTACCTGTCTGTCGATATTTTGGTCAGACGATATTTTTGTCATCGATATTTCTTCCTGTAGATATTTTTGCGCCGATATTTATGTTAGGCGATATTTTTGCGGCGATATTCCTGCTCTGTACCATCAGTACTACAAGCTGTGTCTGCTTCTTGTGACGTCAGTACTACAATCTTTGCTTGCCTCTTGTGACATCAGTACTACAAGCATTGCCTTCATCTTGTGGCATGAGTGCCACAAGCCTTGCCTGCCTCTTGTGACGTCAGTACCACAACCCTGTCCTGTGACGTCAGTACCACAAGCCGTGTCTGCCTCTTGTGACGTCAGTACTACAATCTTTACCTGCCTCTTGTGACATCAGTACTACAAGCATTGCCTTCATCTAGTGACATCAGTACTACACTTCTTCTCTGTCTCTTGTGACGTCGGTACTACACGCCTTGCTGCCTCTTGTGACGTCAGTACTACAAACCTTGTTGCCTCGTGTGACGTCAGTACTACAATCGTTGCCTGCCTCTTGTGACATCGGCACTACAAGCCTTGCCTGCCTCTTGTGATGTCAATACTACAAGCATTACTTTCATCTAGTGACGTCACTACTACACGCCTTATCTGCTTCTTGTGACATCGGCACTACAAGCCTTGCCTGCCTCTTGTGACGTCAGTACTACAATCTTTGCCTGCCTCTTGTGACGTCTGTTCCTGGCTTTGTTTCTCATTCCATCCGTGCTCTCTCCTTCCTCGGTTCTTGGAACGCGCAGCTGTCACTTCCTACGTTTTGTTATTGTATTAGTTAAGTGCATGTACGCCACGAGAGCCCATGACCAGCTAAGACCAATGACGTGAACATTAAAGGGTCAAAGACGACAAGTCTGGACATTAAAAGCGCCAAGTTTGTAGTTCCCTGACGCTGGATACTTTGCTTCATCTGAAGGAGTATAGTGTGTGACGTCAATCCGTTAGCACGCACCTATCACTTCCGATGTCAGTGAGCACTGCATGTTCCCGCCATTCTTGCTTGTTCATAGTAGTGACACGTGACTTCCCTTTGATGCTTCAGTTCCCACTCCGGCCTCTCTTGTGATGAGTGTCTTCCAGAGGTCAATCAATCAATCAATCAAAAACATTTATAGAGCGTGTTACTCACCCGTGGGGGTTTCAAGGCGCTGAAGGGGGGGTCATGGGGGGGTGCTGTTACTGCTCTAATAGCCAGGTCTTGAGGTGTTTCCTGAATGTGAGATGGTCCTGGGTCATTCGTAGGTGTGAGGGGAGGGAGTTCCATGTTTTGGCTGCCAGGTAGGAGAATGATCTTCCTCCGGTGGTGGTTCTACGAATCCGTGGGACGCTGGCGAGGGCGAGGCTGGCGGTGCGGAGTTGGCGTGTGGGAGTGTAGAACGAGAGGCGGTTGTTGAGATATTCGGGGCCCATGTCGTGGAGTGCTTTGTGTGCGTGGGTGAGGAGCCTGAACGTGATCCTCTTGTTGACGGGGAGCCAGTGCAGGTTTCTCAGGTGGGAGGATATGTGGCTGTGGCGAGGGATGTCGAGGATGAGCCGTGCGGAGGCGTTTTGTATGCATTGTAGTCGATTCTGAAGTTTGGCGGTGGTTCCTGCGTATAGGGCGTTTCCGTAGTCACGTGGTCTCTTTGGGATTTAAACCTTTAACGAAAGGGTCATACAGAGATTTCTGCAGCTGTCGGATTAGCTCGCTGAGCCACCCAACCCAGCATGTGTCAATCCATCACTTTACATTACATCACTTTGCTTCCTCATCTCTGTGCATTCCAAAGCCACACCGAAGACTTTCTCTCATAACCTCCACCCCATTAGTTCCATCTATAGGTTACTTCGTTGTACACCCCATAGAGGTCACTCCTTTAGTCCCTGTGACATTAGTGCACCATCCACCAGCATACACCCCATCAGTGTCACTACATCACCGAATATTACATCACTTCCTGCTAATCTCCTGTCCCAGCCACATCCACTCCATCAGCTGCAACAACAGCAGCTGCGTGGCTGCACCCAGTCCCGCAGCCTCCATCTTGGCTCATTGGTGGTGTTTGCCCGCTGCCACCAGCGAGATGCAGCAAGTCTGGCCTCTTTTTTTATTGGTTACGCTTGCAGTTATGGTGCTTTAAGTTTCACTTTGTCCACCCCATTCCTCCCCTTTACATTACTTTCTTTTAAATAATGCCTTCCTTGGTTTGCTTTCCTATAAACTCATCGCAGAAATATAGTAGGTGCTCTACAGGCCTGGCCTCACTGACGGCAGCACAGGAGTCCTGGCCTCACTGAAGGCAGCACCGAGGCCTGGCCTCCCTGAAGGCAGCACCGAGGCCTGGCCTCACTGAAGGCAGCACAGGAGGCCTGGCCTCAATGAAGGCAGCACCAAGGCCTGGCCTCCCTGAAGGCAGCACCGAGGCCTGGCCTCACTGAAGGCAGCACAGGAGGCCTGGCCTCACTGAAGGCAGCACAGGAGTCCTGGCCTCACTGAAGGCAGCACCGAGGCCTGGCCTCCCTGAAGGCAGCACAGCTGCCTGGCCTCACTAAAAGGCAGCACTGGATGCCTGGACTCACTGACGCAAGCAGAGTAGGCCTGGACTCACTAGAAGCAGCACCGAGGCCTTGCCTCTCTGAAGGCAGCACCGAGGCCTGGCCTCAATGAAGGCAGCACCGAGGCCTGGCCTCAATGAAGGCAGCACCGGAGGCCTGGACTCACTGACGGCAGCACTACAGTCCTGGCCTCACTGACGGCAGCACTGGAGGCCTGGACTCACTGAAGGCAGCACAGAGGCCTGGCCTCACTGAAGGTAGTACAGAAGCCTGGCCTCACTGAAGGCAGCACCGAGGCCTGGCTCCACTGAAGGCAGCACCGGAGACCTGGCCTCACTGAAGGCAGCACCGAGGCCTGGCCTCACTGAAGGCAGCACCGGAGGCCTGGCCTCACTAAAAGGCAGCACAGGAGGCCTGGCCTCACTGAAGGCAGCACCGAGGCCTGGCCTCACTGAAGGCAGCACCGGAGGCCTGGACTCACTGACGGCAGCACAGGAGGCCTGGACTCATTAGAGGCAGCACCGAGGCCTGGCCTCTCTGAAGGCAGCACCGGAGGCCTGGACTCACTGACGGCAGCACAGGAGGCCTGGACTCACTAGAGGCAGCACCGAGGCCTGGCCTCTCTGAAGACAGCACCGGAGGCCTGGACTCACTGATGACAGCACTGGAGGCCTGGACTCACTGACGGCAGCACTACCATCATGGCCTCACTGACGGCACGCACTTAAGAACTCTCTCAAAGTATTGTTGATTGCTTCTGGGCAGACACACAAGAGAGAGGTGCCCTGCCCCATTGAGGCTCTCCATTGCAGAGTTATTCTGGCACATGACTTTATGCTGATTGACCTGTACACACATGAACATATTTAAACCACTTTCATCCTCTGATGAGTTGAAAGAACAGTGAAGCATGTCAGAAGTTGATTGAAGAAAAAGTGACTTGACCACAAGTACCCCAATGCTGGGTGAGGAATGAGAAAGAGAGAGGCTTGTGAGTAACCCTGGGCGTAGTTCACGAAGTAGCGTAGCTACACGAAGTTCACTTCGCACTACGCAAGCTACGCGTAGCTACGTGAACTGTGTAGTGCACTGTGCAAAATGCTGTTCGCACTGATTGCACAGTGCCGAATGCTTGTCCGCACTGTGCAATCACTGCAAACCGCATCTTGCACAGTGCAAGCGGTCGTTTTCTGCCGGTCGAGTAGATTTCTACTCGACTGGCAGCTTTCTCAACGCAGACTGGTAGTTTCTCATCACGAGCGGTTGCGAGCATACGTGACCACTCGCAATGAGAAACCTTCCCTATCCGCGTTGAGAATCTCGCCGGGAGGTTTATTTTCCACGCACGCTATCGACAACTTGATGTTGCTGATCGCGAGTGAGGAAAAAGTCTCGCCGGGATGTCATTTTGCTCCCTCGCGGTCGCCAACTTGACATTGAGGACTGCGAGCAAGCAAAAAATGACCGCTACGCGTGTTGGCACTGTGCTACGTGCAATTCGCGTAGCACAAAGTAGGGCAAACTTCGCAAACTACGCGAGCGTAGCGTAGTACTTCGCCCAAGGTTACTTATGAGTTTGTCTTATTTGTAGGCACCCACCTGTAAAGTTCTTGAAACAAGCTTGTTGCATGAGGGGAGACGCACACAGTGTGTACACAGTGCATTCTGTCGGCGTACGCTACATCAGGGGACGTAGAGAACTATCTCTTGTAACAAAAGCACATAACCCAGCAGTGTATGCCACGTTAGTGCACAAGTCATCCGTGTACATCAGCGCAGACGTCACTAGTGAACTCATTAGCAGCGGACACTCCACCTGCTCATAACACAAGAGTGCTCATTAACTGGAACATTGCTACCCACTGCACCTGCAGCCAGAGCCGGCCTTTGCTATGATAGCGCCCTGGCATGGGCGGAGAGAAATATGGCACCCGTGTTTGTTGATGGTAGTGAATTGAAAGAGGCAGCAGGGGGTCCCTTGTGTGTTCACTGGCCAGGAACTGGATGAGCAGGGACAGACCCCTGAACACAAACATCCCTGGACCAACCTGGCTCACCTGAATCACCGCTAGCTTAGCTACCTCTGGCAGATGATGGTGTTGTTTCGGGCATCGCACCAAAAATTTGGAATTCTTTGTCGAAGGAAATCCGTCTGATTCCTGTCTCAAAACAGCAGTGAAAACACTTCTGATGAACAAATGGTTGGCCTAAAATCAAAGTCATACCCTGTATCGATTGATCTCACCTTGTATATTCTCATTTGTTGATCATTACTCCTGTCCCACTGATCTCCCAGGGAGGGCCGGTCCCTCAATGTGCTACTCTTCCCTGATTGTATCTATAGAGTATCTGCGTTTTATTCCTGTGTCTTTGCTGGTTTTTCACTCCTCCCCCTGTAAAGTGATCTGATAGCCTCACGGGTCATGGGCATGCTATATAAAACGTTATAAATGAATAAATACATAGATCTAATTGGGTTTCTGGAATGCAGTCCATAACTACCCATTAAGGACTGGCTGAAGCTCCTTCCTAGAAGAAAGCAGGCTGAGAGCAGAATGTGAGTAGGCCGGGGCAAGTCGGTGGACAATTAATGTGCTTATTACACATTGGCATAGGAGTACGCCATTGACTTACTTCAGTTTAAGCCATTGACTCACTTCAGTTATTGCCTCTTACTCGATTTATACTCACCTGTATCTCAGAACCATAAATTAGCTGAGGGCTAATAATCGGGATTATTGACCATATTACATAGACAATCTTCTTATAGTATTATTGCATGGGCAATGTGATAGCTGAGCGGGTTGAGCGCCTATTGCAGGCATGGGTTCAAATTTCTTCAATGTTGACTCAACCCTCGTCTTTCTGTGGTTGGCAAAATGTGCACCATTCACGTGGGTAATAATAACAAGCATCACTCAAGCGCTAGAAGCCAATCCAAACTATGGTGGGCGCTAAGAAATGTAGTATTAGTACATTAACGTGAACATTTCTGAAGCCTTTATTATGAAATTCCACGAAGTAGTGCTTTGTTGTGCAGCTGAACTGGCATTCTTGCTCCTGGGTGGTCTCTGCTTGCTGCCAGTGTGCCCTGGCATCAGAGGAGGTTGTTCGCTCAGGTTTGGCTGTCAGGCATGCCAGGTATTTTAAGCAGCGAGGCTGGTTATTAATTGCCATTAGCAACACACCTCTCCAGTCATCTGCTCCCGCGCTGACTTGTGCATTGCAGGAGGCTACGCCACATACTGAGTAATAGAGGCGGGAAAGTGCCTTTCATTTATTTTATTGATGTATTTACAATTGTTTTTATAGTGTTTTATCGCTCAAGTCCCAAAATATACTGCTACATATCTGTATGCAGCCGAAAAGGCGAGACTCCCACATTCTCGGAGTGGTACAGTCTGATCTGCTGGCAATGCATCTTAGCAATAGTTTATTCAATTTCATGCAACAACTTACGCAGCTCCGAGGCAGTACCACTCTGTCGGCTCGGGGGGTGTCACCAAGTGACCCGAGTAGCATCGGATAGCTGTGGAGGCAGCTGAGCCGGTTGAGGGCCTGCTGCAGAGGTCTAGTCATCCCGTAGAGCACATGGTTGAACCCAGGCAGAGTCTCGTCAGCCTTCCAACTCCCTCGGGAGGTACCACCTGATTGGCTAAAATTGTGCTTATATTGAAGATGCAAGAGACAGCTCCCTTTGTGGTGTGTTTTAAATCACAGGTCAGTGTTGCAAGACTGGTGGTCACATGTTGTAAGCCAGTTGCACTTACAATATTTGAAAGAAAGTTTGGTGGCAATATCCATGAATGCAAATTTGTTTCCAATAAAAGTCAAGTATTCCAAATGCTTTCTTTTTAAAGTTAAGAAATTTAATATATGAGTTATGATTCATAGTCATCTGGTGTTGTTTAAAAAATGGAAGGCTGCTTTGGAATCAATAACAATACATTGTGATGCAAATCCCAGAAGATCCCACCTTCAAGCAGATATTTAGGGGCGTTGCTTCTGAATATGTCTCTCCGATTGGCTAGTAACTGCTGCCATTCATAGTCTAATGCGTGAACTATGCATGGGATAGGCTGCTGGGAGATCCTGTGGACACATCAGTCGCAGATATCCAGATGTGGACAATCTGCAGAGACGTAGCACCCCAAGAAATACCGTAATCCGCTGCAATAAATCTCAGCCATGTGCTGTGGATACATTTGTTCCAACATTCATGTAGGTGGTAAGGTGCCACGCCTCCCAAGGCTCTGTGGCAAGAAATGTTTTATTTATTTTTTATTTTACAGAGTTTTGTATAGCACGAACTTGAGCCGAATTGGGTATCAGAGCGCTTTACATAGCACCAGTTGCATTACATGAGAACACATTCATTTTTTGTTAGTCAGGGGAGATTAACTGATTTGCCCAGAATCACAGGATGTTCAGCGTCGTTGCTGAGACTCGAACCCAGTTCTCTAGATTCGAGGTCGACCGCCCTAGCCGTTAGACCAATGTAGGATTATTCAGGTTCTGAAATTGGTAATTAGCATAATGATGACCTCCCCGGACATAATCTCAGATGATTTGCTTCACAGTGATGACATCAGTGTGTAAGGGACAGGGTCCCCTGACACACAGACAGGAGCATCCCTGGCCTGACATATGATGCAGAGGGCATTGCTGACAACAGTTGTTCATTCTGGCCACACAACGGTTCCCACAACTTCTGGCAAAAGCCATTAGGTTTGTCCTTGGCAAACCGATGCAATGGATACATTTAATTTCTATTGTTACTGCAAGTATATACCACAAAAATTATAATAAAAAGAACAACATGCAACTGCCTAAACATGGCGGCCATACGCTTGCAATAAAAAAATTAAATTTAAATATAATGTTACAAGTTTAATATAACAGAAAATGTGCTTCTTAGCAGGCAGGTGCCCTTTGAACAGGCATTGAAACCAGTTTTTTTAGATGGCACAAAGAAAGGATACTACTGGGACTTAATTACTATGACATAAAGGCATAGATTAAACAGAAAAAATATATAAAAAATATTATGCAGATGTAAAGAGTGGAAAGAAAAGAACACCCGACTCTGTCTTCTTGACCTACCTGACGCAGTGAAGTTGCAGGATATAGGTTCAAAGTATTGGAGGCACAAGAAAAGCGGCATGAGGTGTGGAAGGGCGGGTAGCGGCATTGCCTGTTACTTAAACACAGACATGGGGGTTTATTAGGATGGCGGGTGGACTTCAGTCCGCCCGCCAACCTAGTGGTGCTGGCACCGGCCACCAGTGGTGCGGCGGTCCCGCACCGCCAATCAGGATGCCACTGGCATGGTGGCATCCTGCATACATTGCATTGTGGCGGGTGGAGCTGAAAGCAGCACCCGCCAAAAGGCAATATATGCATGTCGCGCATTTGCATTCACAACGTGGCAGGCACCGCACGGTGCCTGCCACATTGTGCATGCAAATGGAGGGGGGTACCATGGGTAACCCCCAAGTGCACACCCAACTCCCCCAAACCCTGGGGGCCCGCAATGGGCTCCCAAAAGTGATCTTCGTCTGGCTTTCCGTGGCAGACTCTCCGCCATGGAAGCCCAGCACCGCCGCCCAACATGATATGGATGGCACCGCCACCATATCTGAGCCCTTTTCCGCCTGGTTGCCTGTGTGACTGGCGAAAAACCGGCGGACGGTCTTTCCATCCGCCGGGATCCCCCCCCCGCCCCCCGCCATCATAATGTGGCGGGGGTAATGGGAGGTGGGCGGATCGCCACCGCCATCCGGGCGGTGGCGGTCTACCCGACATCCTAATAGACCCCATAGCTCTTAGCATTGACAGTGGCTGTCCCAGTGATTTAATCCAATGTCCTTTGCATACACAGTCATGTTGCTTTTTACTCAAACTATCCAATGAGATTCATAGTACAAGCTGAGGTAAAAGAGTGAGCTACTATTCTAAAGATGTCTCCTTCACTGCCCTCCCTCACTTTACTCTCAAAGGTGCTGGCACTTCTAGTTTCACTTTCCTGGTCACGTCTACATTTGATCCCCGGTTGCCATGGACGTAAATTCACCAAAATGCCATGGGTGGCGGGCGTGACATCATATGTCATTTGACCTTTACTTGACTCGCACACATGCTTACAAATACACACATTGACATACACTCTCTGACATACACACACTCTCACCCATAAGCAAGCATAGAACATACATTTCAAAGCATTTTACTTACCATAGCTGTCAGATAGTGTCATATTCCAGTTAATTGTACTTGACTTTTATTACACTAAAAGTTAATAATATTATTCACTATTTGTATAGTAAAAAAAATTACCAGAAAATTGGAGTCACAACCAATGTCTATTAGGAGGAGCTGTCCCTTTGTTCTGGGCACTGATTCTGCCACCTATGAGGCCAGGGGTCGCAAAGACAGTGCCAAGGGTTGTAAGGGGCAAGCCAGGGGTCGCAGTTGTGACCCCTGGCAAACCATAAATGAAGTCAATGCTGACTATTTTACCTGTGCCTTGTATTTTTATTTGTTTCTCTGCAGGAGGGACAGTTAGTTACAGGGACCTTCTCAGGCTCTCAGAAGAGGGATAGGATCAGAATATATTTTATATATATTTTTTTATTTTTTATTTATGACTTGTAATGCGCATGGCTGACTCTGCAACGAGGTGTCCCAGCGCAACCAGAAACCAAAGACAGAAGCATGAGAGACCAACCTAGTGATTAAACATCAGATAATGGGAACAGAATCTGGAAGTGGAAGTTGGAAGAAGTGCCCAAAATGCAGTGGCTTACCAACTTAATGGGGAGGCTTGCAAGCATGACTATGGAAGACAACATATTCAAGTTACTGAGCTGGCAGAAAGACATAGCACTTCATTTCTAGGCGTGTGCAAAATGTATGTCATTTGCTCTCATATAATTATGCAAAAGTTCGTAAAAAATATACATAATTACGTGAAATGTAAATCCATAAATTTTGCACCAAATTTTTGTTCGAAAAGCGTCCTTTTGTCAATTTTTGGTGCAAGGAAGCTATTAAGAAAAGTATAGCGAATATTAGCCTATCGCGTTCTGTTGTTCGGCAACTTTTTTTTACCCCAAACGAAAATCTTCGCGGTATATCGTTACCACGAATGAGGTAAATTATGTGAAGTGGTGTAATGGAATAATTTTGGGTATTTCATGTAATAAGCATAATGCAAAATTCCCATAATTATGCTAATTATGTCGGTTTAATTTAAATTTCACCCAGGCCTACTCATTTGCATATGGGCAATAGTGTGGAATCAGCTGCAAATAATGTTAACAGGTGCTTATTTTAAATAAATCACAAATAGCTCTGACTGTCTTGCTGTTTTCACTCTTTGATACTAGGTGCTGTGAGGAGAAATCTGAAACAATATGGACGAAAAATCAGCACAAACAATTTGTAATCATTTTCCCCATATGTTTTGCTTTGAATTTTAAAATGTGTGCTTAAATTCGGTGGAAGCACTGGGAAATTGTGATTATATAATTTAGCCCCTGATTTTGCACTGTGCACTGCACAAGTCTCTTTGTGTTCGTGTACAACAATTCAGAAAAATAGTAGGGGGCGGAAGAGGCTTGATGCTTTCTACATCACTGAAGACATCAGAGGGCGGTTGACACCTTGTGCCACTCTAGGTCCCACAACAATCTCCTCTCCTATTTGCTGCTGGAGGATGAGTGACAGGGCAAGGATTGGAAACTATGGGCGGGGAGGCAGGCTGGGTAGCAGAGGAAGTGTAGTACCAAAGGACAACACAGGGTGGCAGGTGATGCTCTTGTCTCCCGCCCAATGATGCTGATGATAGCATCTTGTTGCATCATGAACAGCTAGCTTTCTGTTACAGAGGGACGTGTAGTACCCTGAAGCACACAAACTTTGCCGTTTGGTGTTACATTATTGTATGTTATATTCAGTGGCGTACCCAAAATGTGAGGGGGCCCGTGCAGAATTCATGAGGGGGCCCCATGCTGCGGACTCAGCCAGGAGCTCTTTGACCTGGGACCCACCGCCCATGCACAGTGCCAGAGGGGGTCCCTGTTGCTCGTCCCCCTCCCTAGCTATCGTAGCGCCACTGGGTATATTATGTTGTGTTGCTTTATGCCTAGTCACGTCAGAGTAGCTGACGTTGCAGGTCACTTATTGGTAGATCGACCACCCGTCCAGTCAGCCGTACAAACCTCTCAGTGCAGTGGGCAAACCCATGATAGGATTAAAATGTTGCACCAACAGTGGTGCTCCCTACCACGCGACCCTTGCTGTTGGCTTCTCCGAGGTCATTTTAGGGGTCAAGAGGTTTTAAGAACCCTCGGCGTGGACTCTTTGCGCAGCCGGGGCCCAGCCGGGGCCCGTACAGGCAAGAGCAGTGAGGCGTTGGGGCCAGGTGAAGGGGGCTTTCGACGGGCGATGAAAAGGACAAATTAAATAAATAAATAATTTGTCCTGGTGGTCGTCCGTTGAAATTCCCCCTCACTCGGCCCCACCGCCCTTACCTGTACGGGTTGCAGCTGTCTTTGCGAGAACCTGTACACCTCCCAGATGGGTGTGCGCTTCATCTTGTGTCGTGACTATAGCGCCTCCTTCGAGGAGATGACAGTGACGCTACATTTACAGGAAATTGTCAGACTTGCATTCTACACTTGAAAACGATGCCGCGCATACGCCACAGCTCTGAGAAAGAAATAGCATCGAAAACCACGCCAAATATCACTTGATTGACAGGCATTTGAAGAATACTTGACATACCTTTGTGTAGAGCTCGTTGTAACACTGTGTGGCCTCTTACTGCTGACTTAGATAATATGCGGTCTATTGGGTCTCACAGCCACCAGTGTTTTGACGCTCAGTTTCAGCATGTACCCTCACCCGGAGCTAGAAATCACGTGAGCAGAGTGCTGCTGGCATCAGGTGAGCTCTACAGGCAAAACACGAGTTAACTGCGAAAAGCTTTATAAGCTGAGGCCTAGAAACGAGGGAACTGATTCACAAAGAAAGCAGAAACGTAGATTCGCATCTAAGCCAGAGTGTACATTTACTACTGTCTGGAATTCAAATACATCTCAGAAATGTGTACACAGAGGTGTGCCGGGTGCAGGTTTCCATGAGGATTTCATAGGAAGTCATCTGATTTTCCAGTTGGCACCCCAGTCCCATTGGGTGGAGTTTTCTATTCCAGAGTACTTGCAGAGTGGAAATCCTCCCTGTAAAAATGCACATTTTTTTCACTACAAGAAATAAAACATCCCATTGTGAAACCTCTTGTGCTGTACCCCCTCCACTGCATCTGGGGCTGTTTTATTCCCCGCTCCATCCTGGAGAGGGGTTTACGCCAACACAGGGGAACGTTTCTAGGCTAAAATGGGAAAGGTGCGTGACTGCCCGAACGTATCTGTGCGTGTTCAAACGTCCAAGGATCCCTAGGCCTTGACATGCCTCAGAAAGTCCACATTCCCACCTCTGGACTGGGAGTCACAGATGCAGGGGACCCCACACTCACGCTGGAGAGTTCCACACCTGTAAAGCGCCAGGAATCAGTTTTAAATTCCTGGCACTTTTCCATAAAATTCCTGGCAGGTGTCAGCAAAGTTAGTTTCCATGCAGAGGCCCGATATGCTCTTACGAGCCGGCTTGTGACTGAGTGAGGTATATATTTACAAACAACCCTATTTGTGAAGTGGTTGTGTGTCTAAAGTAGAGGGGATGTGAACAGTTCACACATTAAAAGCTGTTCCAAGAAATATTTTACATTTCTAATGGTGACCATCGCCTTTAGAAGCCATGAGGCCCCTGACATGTTTACCAGAATAGGGGCCGCAGTATGATAGCTTGTTTTTCGTTTACAGCGCCTAGTATCGCGCATCCGCTGCTTCTAGTGCAGCAAATAAGAGTTAATGTTAATACTCAGTATAATAGGGCTCAATCTGATGCGGGATAATCTGGTTTTGTCGGCATAAGATTTGGTGACCCGCGGGTCACTGGGGATCTGAGCTGTGAGCACTTAATTGACTGGGAACAATACACACAGCGCTTTCTAGCACGTGTGTGCTTCGTACCGCTACCATAAGCTTTTAAGAAGTAACCAATCCATGCATTGCCACCTGTCCCCTCTCCTGCTGTGTGGACTCTTTTAAAGTGTAATGTTCCTTCAAAGATAGTTTTCGAACCAACAACCCCTTCTCTTTC
The DNA here is from genome assembly GCF_964263255.1 of Lissotriton vulgaris. NCBI lineage: Eukaryota > Metazoa > Chordata > Amphibia > Caudata > Salamandridae > Lissotriton > Lissotriton vulgaris. The sequence continues at coordinate 1,059,739,104 of NC_141698.1, read as the reverse complement.
AGCAGCAGCAGCAGCAGTTGTCAGCAGTTTTAGAATGCATATTGTTGTACTGTAATTGTTTTGTAATTAAGGCACCCTGTTTTCCGTTTTTACTGATATTTACAGATAAATACAGACAGAAAACCATTTTTATCCTGGCTGTATTTTTTTTAAAGTGGATAAAAACGGAAATATGGGTTGATTTTGTGGGATTCTAGATGCTGTTAATCATGACTACCGAGCCAATAGCTGTGTGGATTGACAAGCAAGGGGATCACACAACAGGGATTTTAGCAAAGAGCCTTAAACAGCAGTAGATTTGCACAACCTTGATACTAACATTTACATATTTTCTTACAAGCGCATATTTTAGCATCTGAGTGTCTATTTTGAAACCTGTCAGGCGTTGAGGCACGAGTGCACATTAACAGGTTAAATAAATGCAGAAATATGCACATTTCAGCGTAATTTTTTCACAAAACCTGAAATAAATATGGGTAAATACAGGTAAAATTAGCAAAAAATAAATATGGGTAAATACAGACAGAAATGACAAAAATATTAATACCATAAAGCCGGGAGCCCTAATTGTAAATGCATTTATATAGCGCTCAATACATGAAAGGAAGCGTTGAAGTGCTTTGCGCTGGACAGCACGCTGCTCCGGAACCCAAGATTAGTGGGTAGGGGGTATGTTAATGGCTCATTATTTTCCCTGGAGGAAAAACAGCCATAAAAGAAAGGGGTTTCCCATAAGATAGACTGAAAGATGCAGCTGACAATATTTTTGAATCAACCACAAGTCTGATCATCAGCGCGCCAAAGCTCAAAGAGCCAGCCCCAAGGCCTCTCTCCACGCTGCATGTGCTCCAGAGAGACCAGGGCGGCCCGGTTTGGGCTAACTCCCATCCACTCAGCCCAGAAATGCCTGCTGCTCAGCAGTCTCGCCGTGCAGCGCCATTGACCTGCTTTCAGTTTTCTGCTGAGGGAAGCGCTTTCTGCTCAGGCCGGCGCTGCGCACACACTGTACCTGCGTGCCGATTCTGCAGACGGGCGTTTTTTTTATTTTTATTTTATTTAGTGCGAGCTCGACCTGAAAGTATTGGAATGCTTTACATGAGTACCAGTTACATTACACAAGGATACATTCATTTTTGGGGGGTTGGCACGGGGAGATTAAGTGATTTGCCCAGAACCAAAGGCTGCTGAGCCCACGCCGAGACTTAAACCTGGTGCCCCAGTTCCAAAGTTGGCAGCTCTGACCATGAGGCCACATCCTTTTTTACCTAAGCAAGCCATGTAGTTATTGTCCAATAGCATGAGCTGGGTCTGGCTGGATAGGAGGAAGGCCAAGGGGTGCCTGATTTTCACTTTATGCTGTGTTGTGCTTAGTAGTGTAGCCAGGGTGTCTCGGCCTCTAGTGCATGGAAGGCCCCCCCTCCCTGACTGCTGTCTGTATTATAAAATACAGCAATAACCAGGATTCAGTGGGCCCCTCAGGCCTCTGGGCCCTGATGCCACTGTACTTGCTGCACCAACAGAAGCTGGTTGGTCAATGGGATATATTTAGAGGCACTTTTTTTTTATTTACATGAGTGCATGTCTTATGTTAACACGCATCTGCAATGCAATATGTCTCGCATTTACACAAGTTTGAGCTATTGGCATTATAAATGACAGTGCCTTTTTATTTATGTTTAGGTTTTTAAAACATAAATAAAAGTCATTGTCATTTACAATGCATTCGCTGAGTTGTCCACTTCTGTCTCCCAAGGCTCCTGAGCTCCACGTTTGCTACGAATTAAATAAACACCCCTGTGGTCACAACTGCGCATGAGAGACCCTCCTGCAGTACCAGAAACTCATAAAAAAATAATGCTCACAGACTAAAGAAGACATACCGTGTAACAACTGAAGTAAAAGGTCCAGTCCTCATGGGAGGTTATAAATGAAGACAAGGCAGTACTGAGGAGGGACTAGCCAGCCTAATACCGAATCAGAAACCAGCATTTACGAACAATGACACCAACCAATGACAAATATGGGCGGAGAGTGGGCGGGGGCTTCAAGTACATACTCCAATAAAACATGGCTCACAGCACAGCGCATGCGCTGCCCAGGCTCGACCTAAAAAGCGTCGTAAGACACAGGCAGGGAAATTAATGAGCTCAAAATGTCTCTTAACACATTTCTGTGTGAACAAATCGCCCATTGGTATTAGCAAAACTTTTTTAAATGCTAAGTGTTTCCATGCTTAAAAAAATAATAATAATAATGCAACAATGCAAAATTTGTGAACCGCTAATTACAAGTGGTGCAGTTCAACCACCGGATGAGTACGTTGTTATGTTATGTTATGTTATGTTATGTTATGTTATGTTATGTTATGTTATGTTATGTTATGCATGCTTGTGTAGCGCTCAAATCACTCGTGAGGGAAGCCAGCAGTATCTCCTGCTCTCTTCTTTTCACCACTTAATTATTTCATAGTCCTAAAATGGCGCTTTAGTTTCAGGCACTATAAGTATCACATGTTAATTCCACCTGACACAAAATGTCAAAATATTCTTCTTGGAAAAAATACAAAGATAAGAACAATGGAAGACAGGAGGCTGTTTTTCTGTTCATTTCACTGTCTTCCTCTGACTTAAATGTGAAGTGGTGGAGGAACAGCACCTCAATAACAGAAATTACATGAATTAGCAAAACAAAGCGAACACTGCCCTCCCGCAGAGGTTGCTGTCCTCGTACAGTTCTACGGTGAAGCACATGTGAAACTGAAGCTTCACTCTATTGCAAACACACACAGCAGAGAGCACCTTTCCAGATGTTACCAGGAGCTGCCCGTGCAGGTAAGAGTGGTGGGGCTCGTTTGGAGGGGATTTCGACAGACGAGGAGGAGGGAAAATTATTTATTTTTCCCTCGTGGTCATCTGTTGAATTCCCCCCCAACCCAGCCCCACTGCTTTTATCTGCACAGGCCGCTCCTGGATGCTATACGCTAAGTTGTCATTTGCTTTGTAGGTTTTAGTCTTTTGAAAACACTAGGGAAGGGAAAGAACTCTTCAGGTTGGAACGTTTACCCGCAAGTAGGAATTGACTTCCACTACCGGAGGTGGACTGTGTACTGAAGCCACAATGTCACCACACATTGGAATATGTGGTAGGCACGTGCACGAGAAGCTGCCACCTTCAAAGGAGGAAAAAGCTAGAGGCGTAAAAAACCTCCTTGCTGGATGAAGAGTTCTAAGGGCTGAAGGAAACCAGGAACCAGGGATCAGTGGAGTTAGGCTGGGGGGAAGAGTGAGGATCAGTACGTGGAGGTAGCGAGGAAACAACTGAGATACCACAGCTTTGTTGCGATGCGCCCACAACCCGACGGAGGTCTTTATCAAGCAAAAGAAGATGTCAAAAGGAACGACCTCAGTATCCCATGAAAGGAACTATAATGGATTGGGAGAATCAGGAAGAATCAAAAGAAGAGACAGCCATGATGGAGAAGGAAAACAAAGAAAATGGAAACCGGAACTGGACTAGCTGCAGAGGAGCTGTAAGAGGGAGCTGCAAACTCTCAGACAAGTTATTGCCACCTTGGAGCTTGAGGGGTGAGCA